>NC_140584.1:701031856-701484587 GCF_964204655.1 Triturus cristatus | reverse complement strand
CTAAACGTGACAACAGGAGCTCATTTCAGTAAAGTGCTCTGTAGTGCTTAGTGTTTGCTTTAAAGTTTCGATGGTGCTTGCTGCCAAGTAGCACCTCTGCAATCTGATTTGGAATATCTTCCTTGTCACACATGGAAGGTTCCCGTTTTGTTAGGTCTCCACTAGACAGAGCTTACGCTGTCTCTTTGAGACGTGTTGTATATACTTTGTGGGCTTTAATCTCTCATAAGCTTCCCATTTTGCTTGCTTCATCAGGCTTTCCTATTCTTTCCCTCCATTTGTTCATGGCATGCATTTGTCATGCCTGTTGCTCTGTTTTAGCCCTCCACTGTTCAACATTTTAGCATCTGTTTTAGGAACTACTTTTTTCTTTGCTGAAAAGCAATTTACACTGTTGGTCCTGTGTTCACTCCTTTTGAGCTTCTCTGTAAACAGGCTGGTAAATCTTGATATTAATATTGGCAAGCCAGCTTATTTGGTGTTAAAGCTATCACCGTACTCTTGGGAAAGTAAAAGTCCAGATATATAGCCCAAACAACTGGTCATTTAGTCCGCTCCCAATTTGCAGTTTTGAGAATATTTACTTCCTTAATCTCTTCTCCCTATGAAGCTGACTTCGTATGTGGTCCATGGATGAAGTGGCCATCCAGAATGTACAATGCAAAAAGGAAGCATTTGGTCTCGGTGGAGGATGAGGTGGTCATTGCTCGGAATGAGCTATATCAACATTGCCTCATGTACACAGGAAGCAGAGATTTTGGTAGTCAGGTGGTCTCTGTCACATGTTGATACTCTAGCTGGGTAACACCACTCCCAGATGGCCACCATGTTATTACATCGCCTTGGCTTTGTCCCTTGCCAGCAGAATTTCACACTTAGGTTTCTACAGGCATCCCCAGTGGTCTTGTTCTTGTCTCTATTTCCATGATCATCAGTTTCTAGGCTCAGGCTTTGGTTCTCCATCTTCTTTTGCAATGCCATTCTTTCCATGGTGCACTGTGCTGGCTGCTGTCTGCTTGTTAGAGCGGGTGTTCCTGGAGGCTGAGCATGGATCGTTTCCTGCAGAGCTGCAGGGCTGCCCTAATGCTGATATGCCCTCATATAGTATACAAGGCTGGGTTAGTATATGGTGCGCACTTAAAGGAGGCAACCCATACGGTGATTTTAGTGGTCTTTGGTAACCTTAAAGCTTTCCTAGGGGTAGCTGTGAAGAGCAGCCTTCAGGCTTATCTTGAAGGAGTATAAAGTAGCCTGTTTTACAACATTTAATCAATAGTGTTGACTAGATGAAAAAGAACCACAGAGTGTTTCTGAAAAATGCAGATATTTATTACGTAACACAATCACTATCACTTGGTATATCTTCAGATATCAATAATGCACCTAAGAATACTTCAAAGAAATCAAGTAAGTAGCTCAAATATACACTGGTCTCTAGGGGTAGACCAAACCATACAGTAAATAAGTGGAATGCGAACTGCAAAGGAAAAAGGGACTTGTACCAAAGGACTTGGGAGAGCTTGGGGGACCAGGAACCACCCAAAGTAAGTACGTACTTAGGAACCTCAAGCAGGCTGTGTGCAGATTGGAAACACAGCCACGTGTTCAATAAAAGTCAATGGAAAAGTCTTGATTGCAGTTTGAAAGAAAAATTACCCTTTCCAGAGGACCACGAAGAAACCCTATGGAGGACGCAAGGTCGGAGAGCCATCCCACCCCTGGATGCCCCAGGAACCCGGTTACCTGCACCAGGGACGTAGGGTGCATACGTGTGAAGTGTTGTCGGAACCTACTGTAGACAACAATGGGAGACTCTAGAAGAAATGCCTTGGGAGAAGTCCGTGAAACAGTCCAGTTGAATCCAAGGGTGGATTCATGAAGAGATGAATTGCAAGCAGAGAGGACGGAGTCTAGGCCACTGAGAGGCGAACCAGCGGCTCCAACGAAGGATACTGTCCTCAGAGTTGCAAACCAAACAGTGTAGTCTACACAACTACACTTAATGAGTAATAGCCTCAGTATGTGCAACACATGTAGTAGCACCGTGCTATAAAAACCTATATAACACAGATTACTGCTTTCCAGAAAACTACAAACAGGAGCGTGGAAATCAACCACATTATATATATTACAACCTTTAAACATCCTGCCTATGTCAAAAAATTATTTTTATACTATTTAGTGAATGTGTGTGTTGTCAACAATGAAATAGATGAACCTGTTCCACTGAAACAACGGCCTACAACCAGGGCTGGCTTTAGCACTGATGGCATCTGGTGAGACACTCTATTCCACTTTACTCTATGCCTCTCTACTGTACACAACTCTACTGTATGCCAGTGCACTTTACCCCACTCCACTATGCACCACTACACTCTTCACCACTGCTCTATACACCAGTCCAGTCTAGGTCACTCCACTCTGTACCACTCCACACTATGCCACTCTACTCTGCAACACTGCAGTCTATGCCACTGCTCTCTATCCTGCACCACTCTACCCTGCACCACTTTATTCTGTACCACTGCACTCTACTCTGCACCACTCCACTTTACACTACTCTACTCTGCACCACTCTATGCCACTGTGCTTTACACCACTACATTTGCTACTGCACTCTCGTGTACCACTCCACTCTACTCTACTCTGAAACAATCTACTGTACGCCACTGCACTCTATGCCAAAGTGCTCAACACCACTTTACTCAAAACTAATGCACTTTATACCAACTACTCTGCACCACTGCACTGTACACCACTATACTCGGCAAGACTGTGGGCCACAGTACACTATGGCACTCTATTTTCTTCTGCGCCACTTTACGCCACACCGCTGCACCACTTTACTCTGCAAGGCTGCACTCTCAGCCACTGAGCTCAATGCCAATCTACTCTTCACCACTGCACGCTGCGCCACTACCAGCTGTGCCACTCTACACCATTGCGCTCTGAGTCACTGCGCTCTACACCATTCTGTTCTGCGCTGCACCACTGTACTCTCTTCTACTGCTCTCTGCATCATTCTGCTCCGCACCACTGTTCACTGCACTGCTTAACACTACACCACTCTACTGCACTCTACGGCATTACATGGCTTCACTCACCGCCACTCTAATCTATTCTGCACCATGCCACTCTACACCACTGCACTCTATGCCACTATACTCCACACCTCTGCACTGTACCCTGGAACCACTCTGCTCTACCCTGAACCACTCTACGCCACGTCACTACTCTGAAACAATCTACGCCATCGTACTCTATGCTATTGCACTCTACTCTGCGCCACTCTGCGTCACTGCACTCTACGTGAATGCGCTTTACACCACTATACTCAAAACCAATGCACTCTATGCCACTGCACTTTACGCCAAATCTACATCACTGTACTTTACGTCACTTCACCCTACCCCACTCTACAGCACTCCGCGAATTCCACTCTACAGCACTACACACTGATACTCCACTCTGACGCTTTACTCCATTTAACTTTACTCCACTCTTTGATACTCTACAACACTCTACTCCACTCTACAACACAACTCCACGACGCTCTTCGCAACTTCCTCTATGCCACTTTACTCCACTCTATGCCACTTTACTCCACACTAATGCACTTTACTCCACTCTATTCTATGACACATTACTCCACTCTACGCTACTCCACTCTATGCCGCTCCACGGTGTGAATTTCACTCTCCTACACTCTATGCCATTCCACTCTCCTACACTACTCCCCTCTATGGCACTCCACTCAACCACAATCTACTCTGTTCTACACCACTCTACTCTACATCACTCTACTCCGATCTACCCAACACGCTCTATACCACTCCACAACACTGTCACTCCACGACACTCTAAACTGATACTCTACGCCACTCAACTTTACTCCACTCTACACCCTTCCACTCTACAACAGTCTACTCCCTCCATAACACTCCACGTCACTCCACACCACTCCATAACACTCCACTCTATTCTACTTTCCAACATTCCTCCCCACTCTCCTTTATCCCACTAACTTTTAGCCATGCTGAACAGCATTCGCGCTTGTGTGCAAAAAGGCTAAAACCTATTGGTATAGCCAAGAGCGCTTGCATAGACGAGACCTATTGGCTTTGCCAATGCTTGTTTTAGTTTGAAGCAGTAGTGTAACAATAAAATGATGGGGACCACTGAAGAATGTTATGTGAAGCCCCTGAGGCTTTCATTTCTCACAGATATTCATTTGCCTTTCGCTGAATGGGTGGGCCTATAGGTTTGAGGCCCCCTTGCACCATGTGCCCTGGTTTGAAGCCCTCTTACTGAAAATGTTGTTCATGAGCCAAGGTCTAATTACAGTTGCTCAGTATGCATATACCATAGACATGGTCTATGCATACATTTGTTTTAAGTAAAAACTAAAAGGCTTTATTAAACCTTTGTCATTGCTCTGAGGTGTTTTCAGGAAAAGGATGTAAGCCCAGTCGCCCATTTCCATAGATTTTCTAAGGGTAGTCTAGAAAGTCTTGCTAGGAGCCTCGGTTTTTTGGCTATTCCCTCTGCTCTTTATCGCTTGTTGTGGACTCCAATACACGTCCTTTTTAGGTCTCGGCTAGCGAAGGCTGCGCTTGCGCAGTCTCGCTCACGAGATTTAATGACTTGGAGAAGAGGGGCTTGAACCCGCCCCTCTTCTCCCCTCTTCTCCATTGGCTGGCCTCTTGAATGCTGGCCAGCCATTGGAGAAGAGGTTTGTCTCTCCGAACAGGCCCCGTCCTTTTCGGATTCGGGGGCGTGTTTTTTGCTACTTTTCTCATTATCTCCTCCAGCCAATGGCAAGAGGAGAGAAAAGAAAAACACGCCCCCGAATTCGAAACCGCCGCTGCCTTTCTCCGAGGCTTTTCTGCTTCGCCTCGGAGAAAGGCAGTGGTGTGCTTGTTATTCTTATTAACTTGATCCTTGAACAGCTGTATTTAAATATGCAGTCCTTATGTAATGCAACTGGGTTTATTGTAAGGAGGCGTCCAGTCCTATGTAATGTAACTGGTTATATTGTAAATCGCTCTGACACCTTCGAGTAAAGTACGCACTATATAAACACCCACAAATAAATAAATAAATAACATCAGATCTGGAAAATCCCGCAAACCACAGAACACTTTGAACAGAGGTCAGCTGACTAGCCTAACCCATCACTATACCCAACTCCTCCCACCACCCGGCTACAGCAAGCCTGGACTGGGTCACGCGTTGTTTACCGTGGGAGCTCGGTCACATGACGCAGTCGTCTGCAGCGCGAGGCTTACGGCTGGGATTCTCGGCAGTGGCGTCCCTTCTCTGTTATAAAACCCCAGCGGGGCGGTGCTCGCGCACTCCCGGGCCAAGCAGTGTCACGTGGGGCTCCCTGCGAGTGTTCCATTGAGCCCAGCAACAGAACAAGAAGTGAGATGCGGTTGTATGTTTCAGCGTCCAAAAAGGGCTGTCACGGGAGCAATCACGCAAGAGGAACTTTAATACCATGTCGACCTGGGTGTGGTGTAGCCTTACCTACATGTTTTGAATGGGGTCTGCACAGTCGTTTTGAGGTTTTTTTCGACCTCCCCGTAAAGCATTGGAAAGCTGGTATTTGGGGCTGTGCACTGTGGGACTTGTAGTACGGTTGTTGGAAAATCTAGGAGTGGTGTAAGATGTTAAAAATGACTGGTTAAAAGGTCGGGTGACAGTTGCACTCAAGCCAGACCTAAAAAAAAATCAACGCTCTCCCATGAACACTAACAGAAGACGTCTGTGAAAGGAGTATTAACGGAAAATTAATTCCGATCTAAAATAAAGGGCTGTCGAGTTAGAGGGTGGGAGACTTATTATTAGGGTGCAAACCTTGCAGGCTTTCCATGTGACTGTTAAGAGCAAGGTGAGACTTTAAGCAGGGGGTGCCAGATTGCTGAAATACAGTATACTGTATGTCATGATGACTCTGGTGTTTAATGTTCTTCCTAGAGAGAGATCGGAGTTTTGTCTAGTGGAAGTTTTGACTCCTGGAAAGGTAGCACATAGGGTTAATGTGCCTGCAGCAAAGAACATGTACCATGCAGATCACAAAGTGCACATAATGTAAATAGGTCAGTGGGCTACTGCGTGTGTGTGTGTGTAGGTGGCTCTGTGGGTGGCTCTATTTGTGTGTGGGTTGCTCTATGTGAGTGGCTCTGTGGGTGGCTCTGTGTGTGTGGGTGGCTTTGTGTGTGGCTCTGTGTGGGTGCAAATGCAATAGGTCTCACATTTGAGAGTGATTAAGCTATTGACATTGTAAATAACAGTGCCGTTTCTTTAAATGTTTTAAGAACATAAACAAAAATAATGTCATGAACAATGCCAATAGCTCTAACTTTAACAATGCTGAGACCATTGCATTGCAAATGCTTGTTGCCTTGTGATCTGAAATTGCTGTCGCGCAGCCTGAAACGCTATTTCATTTCTTCAGCAGGTAGATTAATGCACCTGAGCAGTGCATCCAGTCACCCAGCAACTCCCTACATGCCTCCTCTCTATGCTCAAACAATTCTATTTTGTCCATAGATGTAGAGATGATTGTAGCAGAAACTAATTCCCTAAGCAAATAATTTCCTTCACTAATGCAGCACTCCGAGGCTTTGACAGTCTGTTTCACCTGCCGTATGGATCATTGTGAGTAACCGGTATTTTGAAATTCTCTTTTATTTCTCACTGCATTCCACAGTGAGGGTTCACTGACTCCTGCACTCTCGAGTGTGAAAAATAGCAGTTGTTCTTTAATCAAATACACAGCCATTAAAATAGAGCACATGTTCGCCAAAAATAGCCAATAGGTACTGGCTTTGTCAGTGATCGTTTTCTGTGCATTGTGGAATCGGTAGTGCATTTCTATTTGAAAAACAAAACTACAAGTATCAGAATAGAAATAAAAATAAAGCCAAGGCTGAATGAACTAACTACTCATACTTGGAATAGAACAACTTGAGCTATCTGGGGAAGCTTCACATTGCCCCAATGATAAGTGAGTGTAAACTGAATTGCCGCTAGGCACTAGTAATTATTTAGGCTGGCAAGGGAACAGATTTGCACAAAGATTTTCTCAGCCGAACACACGTTGAAAAAATATGAAGCAGGATTTCAGCCTAGTCTAGTTGGTTTTACGTTTGCTACAGGGCAGAAGCATGTCCTGTTCTCTCAACCCTCCCAAGGAACTTTGAATGCTAACCTGCCCCCTTCCTCGCTCCTTGCACAAGTTGGCAACCCTTTGTTCATGTAGAGAAAGATGGCTCGAAGGGGTAATGGCTTCACAGTTTATATTCCAGTCCGGTAACACGCACAGCTATTCTAATGTTGCATATTTATAAAATGTCTTAATAGAAGCCTGCCTATTTCATTTGCATATATACATTTAACACAAGATGCTTCTTTGTTTTTTAACTCGTTTTTAGGTTGAGCCTTAGCCAGAGCGCATGCGCTGTTGTGAGCACTCTAAACTAGTCCATGTGGGTTTGACTCCTCCCACACATAGGATTGGCTTTTGCATGTGTCTTTCATTAATGAAAGCACGCAAATGGCTAAAGGCGGGTGCATGTCCCACCTTTTTTTTTTTAAAGTTCACTCCCACTGCGTTTTGCTCTCGGGAGTGAGCAGCGGCGTGCAGGGTAGCAGCTGCATTCCTCGTCGTAGATCAGGTTACTAATTAAACACAGTGCGGTCACTTTCACTTTAGCGGCCGCGCTTGTTTAACTTTTTTTATTCTGTGGTTAAAAATTATAATACATATAAGAAATACATTACAATGAAATATAGTTTGTCAAATTTCTTAAAAATAGGTTGGCATGTTTGTGTTACAACATAAACGGAGGTGGTCTTGCTAACTACATTTAAGAACTCTACGATTTCTGAGCATCATTATTTTATTTAATGTCTTTTAAGTTGGCATGTTTATCTTGTTAGGATTACATGTATCAACGTGCAAACAATCTTGACTGTTACGTTGTACGCATATGGGATTTGTCTAGTGTAAAGCTCTCAAGTTTCTGAGGTCCATTGGCTTAGTCAGAGGGTCGCACCCCCTAATCCTAGCCAAGACACCTGGCCTCTGGTTCGGTATTGAAATACTGATTTAAATGAGTTCCAGTGGACCTATCACATCCCTGGGCACTGATATGACTGCACCTTCTGCACTGATTATATGTACAACCCTACTAATGGGTCTCCAAGTTTCTCAGCCCACCTCCATTTCCTTCACACCTACTCCATCCATCTCTCCTCTCCTTCACTCCTTTCACACTCTCTTCCCTATTACCTTTCTATCTCTCTCTCGTCTTACTCATCCTGATCTTCTTCCTCTCTTGTCTTCCAACATTCTTAATTCTGGCCCCTTTCTCTTTCTCCTCTATCAATTTCGCCCGTCTTTCCCGCCTTTCTTTCTGATCCGTATTTGCTTATTCCATTCTGTTCGTTTTTCCACACAGAGCCAGGCTCTGTGTATACGGTGTGTTTGAAACAAGCATTTGCAATGCAAATAGGTCTCACATTTACGCGACTTTAAGCTATTGGCATTGTAAATGACAATGCCTTTTATTTATGTTTTAAAAATGTAAACCAAAATAAAAGGCATTGTCATTTACAATGCCAATAGCTTAAACTTGCGTAAATGCGAGACCTATTGCATTGCAAATGCTTGTTTTGTTTAATTTCTTTAGTAAAAGCTTTATTGTTACATTGGGATAAAGCATGGGATTGAAACACAGAAATTTGAAAGTTCGCTTGATTTCTTTTTTTCCAAAATACAAGGCGTTCTTTTGTGGGAGGTGTCATTTTTTTTTAATAGTTTGTTAATTCAGAATAAAAGAAACTTATGTTTGTCAGATGGGCGGAATTGTTGACAGAAAAGCAGAAAAATAAGGTTACTAAATTATTGTTCGATTCAGTTAAATGTATTTTGGGTGAATGGTGGAAAACAAGAGTGTTATGTACTAGGCTCCGTAAATGCTCATTTTGCACTAGCTGGTAGATTAGCTCACTGTTACTACTATCATTGTCCGGAGAGGTGGAGCCAACTGCATAGAAGGATGGCGGTGCTTACCACCATCGTGTGTTTTTATGTGCCCCGTTCGAGCTGGACGAGGTGCGCGAAGCCATAATGCAGCAGAAGTCAGGTAGGGCGCCGGGACTCAATGGCATTCCCGCTGAATTTTATAAAACATACATAGATATTATGGCTCCTATACTAAAGGAACTATATGAGTAGTCCCTTGAGGATGGTTCGCTCCCTCCTTCCATGAGAGAGGCCCTGATTACCTAAGCCTGGCAATGAGCCACAGTATTGCGCCTCCTATAGGCTGCTGTCACTTCTAAACTGTGACACTAAAATCTTGGCGAAGCTGGTGGCGAATAGAGTTCTCCTTCTGATAGAGAAGTTGGTGTTGCCAGACCAGTCGGGCTTTATTCCTGGGAGGGCGACCTCACAAAATCTCCGCACGCTATTCTCGATAGTGCAGAATGTGTCGCCTGAGCTCCCTTTGGCAGCGGTATTCCTAGACGCCACTAAGGCGTTCGACTCAGTCGAATGGGACTACCTTTTTGGAATTTTGCTCCGTATGGGATTGCCCCCGGGGTTTGTGTCCTGGGTAAAGCTGCTGTACAAACAGCCTACTGCTAGGGTACTGGTCAATGGCCAGATTTCGCCTGCTTTCCCCATCACAAGAGGGACTAGGCAGGGGTGCCCGCTGTGCCCACTCCTGTTCGCCTTGGCAATTGAGCCACTGGCGTGCAGGTTGCGACAGCATCATAGGGATAGAGCGCTTCGATGCCCCTTGCGACAAATATTGATCTCGCTACACGCAGATGATATGACATTGTATGTCCGAGATCCCCCTATTGCGGGAATTCATAGTCTTTGGGGCACTTTCGGGAGTTCAAATTAATTGGGAAAAATCACAACTCTTCTCCCTAACAGCGGCCGTAGCTAAATTCGCACTGGACTACCCGCTGGCATGGTGTGACACAGATTTGCGGTACTTGGGAATCTAAGTTTCGGGGGATCGAGATGAAATGATCCGTCTTAACTATGGAACTGCCTTAAGTCGACTTATAGATAATGTCACACGCTAGATATCCTTACCTCCGTCAATGGCAGGCAGAGCTTCATTGATTAAGATGGTGATACTTCCACAGTATTTATATCTTTTCCTGAATCTTCCTTATCACCCGGGTCAGGTTTTCTTTAAAATGCTGCAGTCTGAGCTTATGCGGCTATACTGGGACGGTAAACAGCCGCGTGTAAAATGATCGGTGCTCACGAGGCCAGCAGCACGGGGCGGATTTGATATCCCGGATTTTGAACTCTATCACGCCTGCACCCAAGCACTCTGGCTATTATTGGATACATCCACCAGCGTGTATGCCACAGGTAGCGGCGGAGCACTGGCTAGCAGACCCGATTCCCTTAGATGGAATGATACATGCGTGCTCTTGTCCTCGTGACACAGCGAAAACCACAATAACGCGCACAGTGGACGCATGGCAATATCTTATGCAAGTCCTGGGGGTTTCGACTCTTTACTCCTCAATTTTGCCCTTGACGTACCACCCACGACTATCCCTATTGCAGGAGGAGGGCTTCGGACAATTATGCACTCGAGTGCGCAGACAAACCTGGGGGGACCTGTTTTGCAATAGTATTTTCTGTTCAGCTGCTCAATTTTTTGGCGAAGTGCGACCTACCCCTTTAGAAATGTTTCTATATGTGCGCTTGCGACAGGGTATATGGGCCATTCTCCCGAGATTTCCGCAGGAGCCAGCAGCCCTAAAGCGGTTACAGCAGCTATTACAGAATGAGAGCCCTAGGCACCTGGTATCCAACCTGTACCGAGTAATTAGAGCAGAGAGAGAGCACCCTTCTAGTACAGCACGGGCGCATTGGACAGATGACCTGGGCTGTGACATTACGGATGAGCAGTGGCAGTACTGCTGTTTACAAACTGCGGAAATATCGGCCAGCGCTAGGTTGCGTATAATCCACTATAAGTTTTTGCAGCGCACGTATTGTACCCCGGCTAAGTTATGCCGCTTTGGGCTACGAGACTCCGATCGCTGCGATAGATGTGGTGGCCCGGGAGCTGCCCGAAAGTAATGGAATATTGGGTACAGATATTTGAAGCACTATCTGAAATGACAGCTCAAGCGATGATGTGTGACCCTTTAGTTGCGCTCCTAGGCTACGCGAAGCACATTCCCAAAGCATGCCGTCATGCTCTCACTGCTATTAGCGAAACGAAGAGTGGCATGCAGGTGGGGTAGGGGGGCGGGCCCCTAAGTTTAAGAACTGGCTGGGAGACATGGTGTACTGCCAGGAGCAGCTCACAATATACGCAGAGACGCTGCCTCGCACCTCTAGACCGAAAGATATCTGGGGTCCCCTCACGCAATACCTGCAGGCCCGTACTGCACACCTTCCCACGGACAGCCCGGTAGCAGTGGGAGGCGGTGGCGAACTCTTCCCCCCCCCCCCAACCCCCCCCCCCCCCCTGTGATATTGTCCTAGGAATTGGGGAGGAGATGACGGCGTACCATCTTGCAAACACGGGAGGGATGGAAGTGTGGTAATTGATCGGCCCACGATAGATGAGCAGTGATGTACACTTCCTGATAACATCCTCGTATATATGGAACTTTTGTATGGTTGTGGATTGTATTGTAATATGTATCATGGTTACTTTATGAGACTCCTTGGGACTGATGCTGTGACCCCCCTGGACATGACTATATATACCATTGGTCACCTGAGCAAGCTACCCACAATTGATTGCACGATCTACTGTATACTTGCACTTGTACAGTTGTACCTGCTGTTCTGTCTATGCATTGAGCATGTTGCTAGTATGTGGAAAATTATAAATAAAGGTTTTAAAAAAAAAAGGCGGTGCTTCGATGAAGCTCGGCTCCGGACAACCCTTCTTTTGGTCAGAACACAGGTAGAGGCCGAACACCCCAAAGAATGCCTTACCAGGTCAGCGAATACCTGGCATGACAGGCGAACCGGCGCCCTGAAGTCCAGTGTCCAGTTGCTGGCACGGAAGATGGCGGTGTGCAGGTGTGGCCACGGGATGGCAGAGTCAAGAGACGCAGGTATGGAAAGACCAACCCTGCAGACACGCACCATTGATATTCAGCACTTAGACATCACTGCAATAGCAACCAGCACTTGTATATCCCTGACTGCTGCAAACAAGAGCCCATAGTGCACTGAGACTGCAATGAAGATCAAGCCCATTCACAACCCATGGACATAGAAATAGGTTTGGCACAAAGACAACACAGAGGCTCCAAACCAACAAACAGTAGGTGCATTTCCATTGATAATTAGGAGTGCCGATAGACTCAATACTACCCTTTCACTAGTTAATCCATTACTGGGCTCCAAATAGCAGAGCTGCATCTGAGTAGTGCAGCAGACATCAAAGGGGTAAAAGAAAATCCCCTTTGTACCTGGCCTAACACGCAGCCATACGAGAGTCAATAACTGCGTCACATGGCACAAGATACTGGGCATCATGGACTAATTTGTTAATACCCAAGTTAGGTCAACCTGTGCTCTTTGTTTATCTGCTGGTCAATTATTAAGCTCATTGACACCTCTCCCAATCTACCCCCCCCCCCCCCCCCATTTTGATTTCCTAACCAGTTAACTGAAAATACAGATTTTTCGCTCTTGAACGTATGCAAGGCAAGAAATCCTAGAGGCCTGATTCGCCACTGCCCTCCTCTTTTACTATGTGAAAAACTGAAACCGGTTCTGCTGCAGTCACTCTGAGGTGGATCATGTCTTGAGCAGCATCACCACTTAACACCACTTAACGAATTCTGCACCACTCAGTACTTTTGAGGTGTATGGCAGCTGCTGAACAGAAGACAGATGTGTAAGCCTCTCATCCATTATCCTGATGTCTAAATCAGCTCTGTCGCTTCTGTTCCTGGAGACTGTCACTGGGAAACTGCCCAAAGCCTCCAAAGAACAGAGCATGATAAAATAATGACACACAAAGAGATATTGGAAGCAGATCAAATAGAAACATACTCCCATGTCCTATTTGTCTGCCTTGCCAATGCGGGTCTGCGGAAAAAAATGGCTGAAGTCGACTTGCAAGAATCTGGGTACCAGAAGTAGCTGTGCTGTGCTGACAATACTGTGCTTAGATTCTTCCCCGCAATATGCAATCTCTGTTCCCAAGTTATTGGGATGGATGTGGGTCATAAGATCCAAGACAACATTTTAGCTGTTTTAATGGCAAAATAATGTACTTTAATTCAGAAGGATCTATCTATGTGTTTTGGGTTTTATGTATAATGTCCATATGAAATTTTATGTTTTTAATTATTTATATTACTTTTATGGCATGCAGTGTCGAAATAAAGCTCTTTTGAATTGACTTGATGTTGGAAGCCATCCTTAAAGAATCAACGGGATTGAACGCTTCTCCAAGACCTTGTCTGAAGTTATATCGATTAGGTCTGATCTTTCCAATTTTAAAACATGCCTCATTTTGACTAAGAACTGCCTACCCAATATTGGACTGGGAGCAGGATTGCTAGAACATGCAGGCCAAAATAACAGAATTCGGAGGACATAAGCACGCCGGACAATGTTCGCTTTTCAGGTATCCCGGAAATTATGGAAGCAGACCACATCATGGCCTTTATGTTATAATGTATACGGAAATCATAAAACTGGATTTTTCTCATCGTTTGAACTATAACAAGCCTACAGAATCCGCAAGAAAAATTATAATCTGTTTCCTGCGTTACCAACAAGCACTGACCATCATTAATTAAGCCAAGCAACAAGGCACCTTCTTTCTGTAGAGTCACTACATTAATGTCAACCAAGACTTCTCACAGGAAACCATGAACAAATGGAAGCGATTCCTATCTGTTAGCCCTAGATTCCAACGAATGTACATCCCCGCACAGTTTAAGAGATGGGTGCGCTGTAGGAGTACCATCTGGGGATCTAGATGTGCAGCAAATATTATATTCCCTCACCAACCAGTCTCTCCTGATTTTCTTGCTCTCGACCTGCAAATTTGAATATTTTTGTGTTTTATGTACGAGTTAACCCATTCATATTTGAGCCAATGAGTACTCTCATTGGCGCTTTGACACCCAACTCTGAGTATACCAGCTTAATGCAAACCATCAAGCCCCTCACTATTCTATTGCTAAATATGAATGGGTTAACTCATACATAAAACACAAAAACATTCTGATTTGCAGGTCGAGAGCAAGAAACTGAGGAGAGACAGGTTGGTGAGGGAATATAATATTTGCTGCACATCTAGATCCCCAAATGGTACTCCTACAGCGCACCTATCTCTTAGTGTGCGGCTATATTGATCCGTAAAAGCCTAGTGCTTCGAGTGACTCATGCATGGATTGGCAAAGAAGGAGACTACGTACTTATTGAAGCCACTATACACCAACAAAACATGGATTCTAGGCTCTAAATACATCAGACGAGAGAAATCCTACCTGCTCCGTAAGAAAGACGAAATACTTATCCTGATGTAAAAAATAAGTGATATTGGGCGGGGACTGGAGCTTAGTTCTAGATCCTTTCTTAGAAAAGGTGGATTATATCACTTTATCCAGACCCATGGACCAGTATCTTTTATCAGACATAATGAAGGACCACTTGTTAATAGACCCTTGGTGGATCTATTATCTAGATAATGCATCCCACCGTCCGTGATTACACCATTTCTTCAAGGGTGCAAGAGACCAGAACAAGGATAGATTTGTCCTAATATCTGCCTCCCTTAGACAATATCATCATCAAAAGACTTTGTTTCGATCACTGAGGATCATAAAAGTACACCATAAAACGAGACCATTACAAACGCACAAACAAATAAGACATTTCATTATAAATAAACAGTCACAGCCTATTTACAGTCACAGCAAGATGAATCAGTCAGGGTGCATCAGTGTTTGTGCAAAAGGAGAGTTCACTATAATAGCAGCATGATTATAAAATTTACATAATTTTTTACAGTTACGAACTTAATTGCGGTGTACTTAAAAAGACAATACATTTTTTTTTAAGACTATGTTCTTTTAAAAGAAAAATAGTCTAGTCCATAGCATTATAGATAAACATTCACAGCCCATTTACAATCACAGCATTATATATCCAGCAGAATGCATCCTTGTCAATACTTAAATTATTTTTTTTTTTTTAAACTCAAATTGAGCTTTTTTTAAAAGGGAATTAAAAATGTAAAAAATCTATGTGCCGTCTATAGAATCTCTAAAAACTTTACGGCGCCTCGTAATGTAGTGCGCCATAAAAACAACACCCTAAAGACTGTCAGAAGAGTACTTAGTGCACCTAATCCATACAGCCATTAGGAACTTTGCTATACAAAATACAATCATACGCGTTGTATTTGTCTTCATTATTCTATATGCCTCCTTGTATCTCCTTACTCCCAGATTTCTACAAAGGGGGGCAATCCATTTAAGTCTGGATCGGAAGTACAGGGGACAAAAAAATAAAACATGTTCAGGTGACCCCGAGATTCCTTAGCAGCAGGGGCAATATTCTTCAGCACTCTCTCCTGCTTTACACCAGTTTCTTTTGAAGTAATTTAGGGGTAGGCAGCCATACCTAAACTGTAGGTATAGTTTCCTCGCTGTTGGGGTTTCAATTTCATCCAGTGTGGGCTCAAATAGCACAGTCTGTTTAAAATTCATAAAATCAATCGAAAGTAATCCCTTACAATTCATTATCAGGTCAATTTCGATGAAACCCCAATATAAAGCTTTAAGACTAGATTTATTAATCTGGCTAAGGGTTTCCGGGTCTCTCCAATAGGTCCTAACTTAACTAGCAAATTCTTAACTGTGAGCATCCATGGAATCTTATCCACACAAGATACTGTCATTAGCTCACAGAGGCCCACCCTAGAAGAGGCGAGTGCTGCAGTAGTCCATAACCGGTGCCAGAACGTGAGTATCCGCAGGCCAATTTTATGTGAGACCCTCTTCTGTCCAAGATTTAAATAGAGAGGAATCAACGGAGTAGACACCGGAAGAGTCACTAGTGATCTAAAGAATTTCTGTTCAAGTGATTAGGAGATTATTACTGTTGGAACAATCCCAGAGCTCTGCACCATATAAATTCGCACCTAGGGCTTTAGTGTTGTAGATTTCTAACGCTGGAGCCAGCTTTCTAGATATAGTTCTCTTATGAATTTTCACAATGCTTGCCGTTTGATACGTCTGGGTTAGCTGAGCTTTGACCAATTGTGGGACCCAACTCATATTCTGGGTCAGTTTAATACCCATATAATCAAACTCTGTCACAAATTCTAGTGATTCACCGCCCACATACAGGTGTTTCTTACATTTGATCTTCAAGTTAGATGAGAAAAGCATGCATTTAGTTTTGGAACAATTTAGCTCCAGCCCCCGTCCCGAACAGAATTCCTGAAAGTCATCTAGCAGCTGCTGGAGCCCTTGCGGTGTCTTAGATATGAGCAGAGTATCATCCGCAAATAGGAGAGCAGGGGCCCTCTGTTCTCCTATTTTTGGAGCATCACAACCATCCCTGCTCAAAAATCTAATGACATTGTTGATAAACAGGGTGGGAGCTAATACACACCCCTGCCTAACTCCTTTATCAATGTGGATCACTTCTGTTAGGGCTCCATTTTCTCCCCACCTCACTTGTCCCCGAGTGTTAGCATGAAGTCTTATTAGAATATTGAGAAGAGGGACTGGCACTCCCATATTATCTAAGACTTCCCACAATTTTGCTGTTGGTACCAATCAAAAGCAGCACGTAAAACCATGAAGGCAACATATAGTTTGCCCTTGCGAATAGTGACTTCCCTCAAGAAGATGCACATAAAGCGGAAAATTTGGTCTAGGGTACTTACTTGTTCCTTAAAACCAGCTTGCCACTCAGAAATGATATTCCCTTCTCTAGTCCACTCTTGGAGGCGGGCAAGGACCTGTTTACAAATTTTTTTTAGTATTGAGTCGATAAGGCTGATAGGCCTATAGTTCACCGGAAGAGCACGGTCCCCCTTCTTAAAGATGGTCACTATCTCTGCCAACTTCCACGAATGAGGTATTGCCATACCTGATAGAATACTATTAGAGAGTAAGTTGATGTATGGTCCCCATATTTTAAGATCTTCTTTGTATAGGTCATTAAGTATCCTATCGGTCCAGGAGCACGGCCAGAAACACTGGAGCTGATTGCTACTTCTGTCTCACTGAGTGAAAATTGCAAATCTTTAGACTCAAATTGTGCCCCACTCACAGCTGCGGTATCTCTATCGTTAAGCAACCTGAAATTATCTGTGTATAGGTGGCTAAAGTGTGCAACCCACTCCTCTGGGGGAATACAAAAGTGGACTACAGGCTTCTTACCCCTAGACAGACTAACTACGCTTCTCCAAAAGTCCCTAGTGTCCCTATTTGCCAAAGCATAATGCAGATCTGACCACAAGGATTCTTCCTACTCCCTTTTTGCGTTGTTAAGTAGCGCCCTATAGCGTGCCCTAGATTCCATAATCTGGACCTGTGATATGGATTTGATTGCATCCAGAAGCTCGCCCTTCGCCACTCTACAGGCATTGTTGTACCAGGACTCAGTTTTGGGGCAGAGATTCTTCTTTTGTCTTTTTTTATCCAGGACATCTCTTATTGTCTCCCTTAGCTTCTCATGTGTATGTAACCTTTTTTCATTTCTCACTGTGGTAGGGAGTGTAGATAGGTGGTCAAAATCAGCCTTAACAGATCCTTTAATTTTGGTCAATGGTGCAGGATTTGTAACTACCCAATCCCATTTAATGGGTCTCAAATTATCAGTAGGCTGGAAGTTCACCGATATCACTGTAGCCCCTGTTCTCAAGATGTGGTGTTTTCTTGATACTTAGTGGTATCTGCCTCCCTTAGACAGTATATGACAATATATGACTAAAGCAGATATCATACCTACCAGTACATTTGATCTTGACGCAATACTATTTTATGTAGATATTGGCATCCCTAGACACTCTATGGGTCAATGGCAGTTCAGTACATACAGCTAAAACTGCCAGACGCGAAGCGCAAGCCACAGGAAATAATTAATCAATCAAGCAGTACATTTGTAGAGCGCACAACTCGCCTGTGAGGGTCTCAAGGCGCTGGGGGGAGGGGCGGGGGGTGCTGCCACTGCTCGAACAGCCAGGTCTTGAGGAGTCTCCTGAAGGCCAGCAGGTCCTGGGTCTGTCGTAGGCGGATGGGGAGGGTGTTCCAGGTTTTTGCGGCGAGGTGAGAGAACGATCTACCGCCGGTGGTTGCTCGACGGATGCGGGGGACGAGGGCGAGGTCAGCGGAGCGAAGCTGGCGGCTCGGGGTGTAGAAGGTGAGTCGTTCATTGAGGTACGCTGGTCCGGTGTTTTGGAGAGCTTTGTGAGCGTGGGTGAGGAGCTTGAAGGTGATCCTCTTGTTGATGGGGAACCAGTGTAGGTCTCTCAGGTGGGCTGTGATGTGGCTGTGGTGGGGGATGTCGAGGATGAGGCGTGCAGAAGCGTTCTGAATGCGTTGTAATCGTTTCTGGAGTTTGGCTGATGTTCCTGCGTAGAGAGCGTTGCTGTAGACCAGTCTGCTGCTGACGAGGGCCTGGGTTACTGTCCTTCTGGTACCGATGGGGATCCATGTGTAGATCTTGCGGAGCATGCGGAGGGTGTTGAAGCAGGAGAAGGAGACGGCGTTTACTTGCTGGGTCATTGACAATGCGGAATCCAGCATGACTCCCAGGTTGCGTGCGTGGTTGGAGGGCGTCTGTGCAGCTCCCAGTGCTGCTGGTCACCATGAGTCGTCCCAGACGGAGGGGGTGGATCCGATGATGAGGACCTCCGTCTTGTCAGAGTTCAGTTTCAGGCGGCTGATAGCCATCCATTCGGCGATTGCCTTCATTCCTTCTTGGATGTTGACTTTGGCGGTGGTGGGGGCCTTGGTGAGGGAGAAGATCAGCTGGGTGTCGGCGGCGTATGAGACGATGTTAAGGTCGTGTGATCTGGCGATGTTGGTGAGCGGTGCCATGTAGATGTTAAAGAGTGTCGGGCTGAGAGATAATCTTTGGGGTACGCCGCAGATGATCTTGGTATCTTTAGAGCGAATGGGGCGGCTGGTAATCTGGGTTGTGCCGGTGAGGAAGGAGGTGGTTCAGTCCAGTGCTTTGTCGCGGCTCCCTGCGTTGCGAATGTGTGTGCAGAGGGTGTGGTGGCAGACAGTGTCGAAGGCGGCCGAGAGGTCCAGGAGGATGAGGGCCGCGGTTTCTCCATTGTCCATCATGGTCCTGATGTCGTCGGTAGCGGCGATGAGGGCTGTTTCGGTGCTGTGGTTGCTGCGGTATCTGGATTAGGACGGGTCCAGGATGTTGTTTTTTTTTAGAGGATGGAGGTCAGTTGCTTGTTGACTATCTTTTCGATTACTTTTGCCGGGAACGGGAGGAGGGAGGTGGGCCGGAAGTTCTTGAGGTCCTTAGGGTCAGCTTTGGGTTTCTTGAGTAGGGCGTTGATCTCGGTGTGCTTTCAGCTCTCCGGGAAGGTGGCGGTCTTGAAGGAGCTGTTGATAATCTTGCAGAGATGGGGTGCGATGGTGGAGCTTGCTTTGTTAAAGATGTGGTGCGGGCAGAGGTCAGAAGGTGATCCGGAGTTGATGGTGTTCATGATTTTGATGGCGTCTTCGTGGTTAACGTGGGTCCAGGAAAGCAGGGGTTCGATGTCGATATGGCTGGGGGGCGGTGAGTCTGAGGTGTCTGCCTTGGGGGCATGGGTGCTGAAGCGATCGTGGATGTCTGCGATCTTGCGTTGGAAGAAGGTGGCTAGGGAGTCGCAGAGGTCTTGTGATGGTGGGATGTCGTTGGATTTGGAGCTGGGGATGGAGAGTTCCTTCACAATGTTGAAGAGCTCTTTGCTGTTGTGTGTGTTGTTGTCAATGCGCTCTTTGAAGGAGGTCCTTTTGGCGGTTCGGATGAGTTGGTGGTGTCTGCGGATGGCGTTCTTGTAGGCTATGTTGCTGTCTGGTGTCTGATCGTGGTGCCAGTTCTCCTCGAGCCTGCGGCATGCCTGCTTGGAAGCCTGGAGGTCGGCCGTGAACCAGCTGGCTTTTCTGTCGGTGTGTCTGTTTGAGGGTGTTGGCGCAGTCGTCGATCTATCGCCTGAGGTTGAGGGCGGCAGAGTCTGTGTCTGTAGTGTCCGTAGGTGGGTTTCGGGTGAGGGTGTTGACAAGCTGGTCTTAGGTGACTTAGCTCCAGCTGCGGTGGGGGGGCCTGTTGTGTGCGGTAGTGCGTGGTAGGGTTCTCGAAGGTGAAGTGGACGCAGCGGCGGTCGGTTCAGTGGAGTTCGTGGTGTGGCTGAAGGTGACGTGGTTGCTGGCTGAGAAGATGGGGTCGAGCGGAGTGGGTCGGAGTCATGATGAGCTGTTTGAGTCAGAGGTTGGCAAGGTTGTCGAGCAGGGTGGTGGAGTTGCTGTCGTTGGTGTTCTCGAGGTGGAAGTTCAGGTCTCCGAGGAGGATGTAGTCTGCGGACGCAAGGGCGTGCATGCTGATGAAGCCGGCGATGGAGCCGCTGAACTGCGGCCGAGGGGGTCTGTAGAGGAGGGTTGGTCTTGGGGTCGGTGCGGATCTGGAAGTGCAGGTGTTCGGCGGTGATAAGCGTGTCGTCGGTGCTGGTCGCGATTCTGAGGATGTTTCTGTGGACGATGGCGATTCTGTGGACGATGGCGATTCCTCCTCCTCCTCCTTATTCGTTGGTGCGGTCCCTGCGGCTGATCTTGTAGCCGCCAGGGATGGCTATGGCGATGTCGGATGCCAAGGAGGGGTTGTGAGAAAGCGGCTCTGTATATACTGTTCCCAAATAGGTACAGTGTGCACAGAGTCCACAGTCCCCAGAGGTTTGGCAGAGGCTAAAGTTAGATATAACCTTCCTCTCTAAAGTGGTAGCTTGGTCGAGCAGTAAGGCAGTATCAGAGGACGGAGTAAAGCATTTGTTGTACACACTCAGTCAGCAAATGGTCTCACACACTCAAGTACTGAACTCTAGGCCAATGGTTTGTATATAAAAATATCTGGTTGTTTTATTTTAGAACCAACAATAGGTATCAAAATATACTTTCCCAGAAGGAGACGCTTCAGTTAAATACTTTGCAAGAGGCAATTGACTTGAAATGCAATAGTTACAGTTGGTTGCAATAGGCAACACAATTTCAAACACAATAATACATTGAGCTCAATGGGAATTTTATGTTATATGCAATTGATTACTTTCGGGATTACTTTTCTAACTCCGGGACTGGATCCTAGATTCAGTCCTCGGACAGTTCTTGGAAACAAGTGAGTAAATACGTTTTAGTTACTGTTGTGATTTTTAAGTAATATTTTGTTATTTTAAAAGTTGACCGAAACGTTTTCTGATCAAATTACCAATGTTATCCTATGGGAGGAAATTCACTTAGCAGGTAAGTGGGGTTATCGTTCCTTTTTCTAGGTCAGTGTTGGATCCTGGATCCAGCACTAGTGTACCACCTGTAAGCAGTTGAGAAACTGCGTTTAAGTTATACAGGCGATTTTTAACGAATATTTATAAATTTGCAAAATAGACAGAAGAAATTTCACAGAAAAACAGTCAATGGTTTCCTATGGAAGAAAATTCAAGTTACGGGGAAAGTATGTTCTCGTTACTTTTGAAGTCCAGTGCTGGGCTACTAGGCTCAGTACTGGGACATCTTTCTAAAACAGGCAAGTAATTACGATTTTTAAAGAATATTTGTAAGTTTCAAAAATCGACACTTAGAAACTTTTTCAGCAAAAAGCAGGCAATGATTTCCTATGGAAGCAAATTCAAGTTACTGGTAAGTACGGTTAAAATTACTTTTCAGGGTCAGTACTGAGCTACAAGATGCAGCACTGAGGTCTCTCCTGATAACAGGTGAGTAAATCGGAATTCGTTGTTCGGCTGATTTTGGATGAATATTTTAAAGTTCCAAAACTCCACACTTAGAAGAATTTCCAAGTGAAACCAGTCAATGTTAGCCTATGGAAGAAAAGTGAGTTATCGGTTTTTAGGTAAGTACTCGACTGGCAGAGTTAAGTTTCTGGGCATAGACTCAGCGGTCTCCCAGGGTCAGGTAGGTACAGTTGGTACACCCTCAGCGGTACAGGGGCAGCCGGGTGCAGCGGTAGTTAGGCCCAATGTTATCCAATGAGAGGCAGGGGGCCTTTGGTTGGTGGCTGCTGGCGAGCAGGCCACGCAGCTGTGGGAGCTGGCCTCCTGGTCACTTGCTCAGGGCAAATGGGGAAGTAGATTAGGACATAGGTTTGCACTAACAGGGTCACTTCGGCGGCTGGGTGCAGGGTGCTTTTGAGCCATCGGGCGCACAATGTTATTCAATGGAGATCTTGGAAAGTGAACAAAGGCTGCAGGCTCGGGACGGAGGATCTTCAGAAGCGAACAACACTTCGAGGGGTATGTTGGGATCTTGGAGGATAGGTAGGGCACCCAAGAGTTGGGCACAGGGGGCCGTGGGGCGCCGGGTGCAGGGGTGTCTATTGACGTCGGAAAATCTTGCCCCCTGCTAGTCGCGGTTGGAGGGGTCCCTGGTTCTGAGGCTGCAGGCGTTGTCTGGGTCTTCGAGGAGGGTACTTGGGCACTGGATTCCAGATCCGAATCGCCGGGGGGACATCCTCAGGGTCTTTGTCTACTCGGGCAGAGGCCGGGCTCGGCGGGTGCATAGTGTGCTGGATTTGCGGTTCCTGGCTGACACCAGGGGTATTGCTGTTTGAGCAGAACCACTGCTTGGGGGAGTCCCAGTCTTGGTAGAGTCTCAAGGTGGTCAGGTCCTCCGGGGTTTTTGAGGTTGCTGACCACTGAAAGCGCCGGAGTTCAAGGATCAACAGGCCGGTAGGGCTGGGGCCAAGTCAGTTGGTGTCGTCCTCTTGTTAGCAGCTGCGCGGCGGGTCTTCTTGCTTGTTTTCGAATCGGGATCTGAGGAAGGAAGGTTCAGGGTGCCCCTAAATACTAAATTTAGGGGCGTTACAGGTAGGGTGAGGGCAGGGACCAATGGGTGCCTGTTCTGTGATGAGTACACCCCCTATCCTGCTCCTCTCCGGTGGGAGGGGGGCAGGAGCCTAACTGTGATTGGGCAGGGCTCCCCATTCTCAAGATGGCCGGAGCCTGGAGTTGTGCTTCACCTTGCCTCTCCCACCTGAGGGGTGGAGTTGGCACAGGCTGGCACACCCCCTTTCCTCACGCAGGGTTTCCCGCTAGAGTGGGGGTCAGAACCGGTGGGGGCCAGTTGCTGAGTACAGCAAGTGGCCTGGAGAAGCTCAGAAATGCGGCACGCCCAGGATGTGCATTGTTGCAGGCCCAGGAGAGCGGGGGCTCTCCACCCAGGGGTCCAGCAACATGTCTGCAGTGTGGCAGCCTAGGCAGCCTCTCAGACAAGACGTGGATTGTAGGTTAGGTTTCAGGGGGGATCTCTAAGATGCCCTCTGTAGTGCATTTTACATTAAATCCCACACTGGCATCAGTGTGGGTTTAATGTGCTGAGAAGTTTGATATCAAAGTTGTCAGTCTTCAGTGTAGCCATTATGGTGCTGTGGAGTTCGTAATGACAACCTCCCAGCACCATATACTCTTAATGGCATCACTGCACTTACAGTGCCCAGGAATGGCTCCTGCACATGCACCTGTGTCCACACCACTGGCATAGGGCACCCAGCTAGAGGGGTGGCTGATGTATGCCAGGGCAGTGGGTTTGTGGGCATGGCACACAGGGATGTGTGCCATGTCGACTCTGTGTTTAGTTCTGCACCAGGACACTCAGCCTGCAAAGGCAGTGTGTGTGTGTCAGGGTACAGGGCCCCTAAGAGTGGCACAATAAGTACTGCAGCCCTTAGGGGTCTTCTCTGGTCACAATGCCCTGGGTACCATTTACCAGGGGCTGACAGGTGGCTAGAGATGCCAATTGGGTTTAGGCTTTAGTACAGCTTTTAGGGAAGGAACACAGGCCCTGGGTACCTGATTGGCAGGGACCCAGGGCACACCAAGGAAATGTGCATCCGGTATCGGGCAAAAAGTGGGGGGGTTACTGCAACAGAAACCCACTTCCTTACAGGGGTTCATCCAGGTCTCCCTCAGGAAGGCGACGTCTGGAGAGGTGGAGTCGAGTAGGTCCCAGAGTTCAATGGCGTGCTTGCGGGCAGAGCCGGTGTTGAGTAGAAGGCATCTGAGGTTGTTGCGACCTACCCCGGTGGGCGTGGGGGTGGTTTGGAGGCTGGTGTATCTGCAGTTCCGGCAGGTGAAGAGTCCTTGGGTGCACTTCGGGGTGGCCCGGAAGCAGGTGTGTAGTCAGCCGGCATTGAGAGCGTGGAGGGTGCTGGCGTCGTAGCGGTGTCTGGCGTCGTGGTGTTTGCGGGGGCCAGGGGGTCTGGCACTGGGCGCGGTCCAGACGCGGATGGGCGCAGACGGGCTTACCTTAGGCGCGCATTCGGCGTGCCTGCGGCTCGACCGCGCTGCGGTCACCATAAGAAGGGGAGGTGAGAGGGAGGAGCAGCTGGGAGGCGGGACGAATGGGCGAGCGGGGCCGTAGGGGACGCAGCGGCGGGAAACCAGGCGAGCAGAGCGGGCGGAATTAACAGGGGGCACAATAAGGATACAAGAGGAATATGGAGAAAATAAAAGCAGAATTACAGTACAAGACAGAGCAAAATCACAGCAGAATCACAGCGAGGCACACAGGAGGGAAAAAGAGGCAGAGAGGGCACACAGACACCTACGGCCTACCACTGGCCACCAGGGATGAGGCGCAGGTGGTAGCCTGCGGGTGGAGGAGGGCCTCGAACTCACGGCTGAGGCGGTAGCAGCGAGCGAAGGTACACGGGCACAACAGGTGGTGCTGTGCGGCGTGGGGAGCGACCTTCCTGGAACAGGGTAAAGGGTCGCTCTCCTCACCGCGCACCTGCCGCCATAAGAAGGGGAGGTGGGAGGGAGGAGCAGCTGGGAGGTGAGAGCAGGATAAATGGGCGATCGGGGGGGCGGGGACGCAGCGGCGGGAAACCAGGCGAGCAGAGCGGGGGAATTAACAGGGGGCACAATAAGGATACAAGGAGAATACGGAGAAAATAAAAGCCGATTAACAGTACAAAACAGAGCAAAGTCAGAGCAAAATCACAGCGAGGCACACAGGAGGAAATGAGGAATATGGAGAAAATAGAAGCAGAATTACAGTACAAGACAGAGCAAAATCACAGCAGGATCACAGCGTGGCACACAGGAGGACAAAAGGGGCAGAGAGGGCACACAGACACCTACGGCCTACCACTGGCCACCAGGGATGAGGCGCAGGTGGTAGCCTGCGGGTGGAGGAGGGCCTCGAACTCACGGCCGAGGCGGTAGCAGCAAGCTAAGGGACACGGGCACAGCAGGTGATGCTGTGCAGCGTGGGGAGCGACCTGCCTGGAACAGGTACATTGAAGTAAACCAGTGCTCATTTACCTCGCCACAAGTCCTTTTGGAGGTGGGCAAAGCCTCTGAGATGTAAATCAATATGTAAGGCAGCTACCCTCAAACAGCAGGTACTCTCAATGCAGGCCACTCTTGAGTGGCTGATAGCCCTGCGTACTATTCAGTATGATAATATACACTCCCAAGAGTTCCTTAAATAACTCCTACAAAATAAGTATGAATTGAATGAAATACACACGTTTTTGCTGGAATATGGAGACACCATGAAAGAGTAGAGAAGGCAGGCTGTCTGCTGAACTACCACTTAAAACAACAAGAAGGATTCTGAACTGTAACGGCTATTAAAATAGACCCAGACGGATGGCTCGCACACCCAAAGGACATACCAGCAGCCTTTAGCACATTCTGTCAAACACTGTATTCTGCAGAATGTCATAATGCCAAACCAGACGAAGTCTCCTTTCTCCTTAATAGTACTCTGCTTCGCAAGACTCCTGAAATGGCTAAAAGACTAGGGGCCTCATGTAGGAAGCCAAATACCGGTCGGTAACGGCCGATTTTCGGTAATTATACCGTTACCGACCGGTATTTTGGCTTTTGAGATGTAGGGGGAGAATTTCATGATTCGGTATTTACCGAATCGGTAATATTACCGATTCGGTAAATTTACCGATTCGGTAAATACCGAATCATGAAATGAGATGTAGGGGGAGTGTGTGGTGGGTGTGGGGATTCGTTATTTACCACCAACTAAAGGTTGGTGGTAAATGACGAATAGGTGACAAAAAGCATTTTTGTGCACGTTTAAGTGTGCAATGTGGCAGACATACATGCCCTTAGGGCATGTATGTGCGCCACATGTGCACACATGGCCGAATCAGGGGTGCAACAGGGTGTCAATGTGACACCCTGCCACCCTTGCATGTGCTCCCCCATTACCGAATCGGTATTTACCGATTCGGTAATGAGGCATACCTTCCCATCAATGGGAAGGTATGCCTCATTACCGAATCGGTAAATACCGATTCGGTAATTACCGAATTTTTCAGAATCGGTAATATTTACCGACTCATTACCTACATTGCATTTACCACTTCATAAATACCGAATCGGTATGATTCGGTATTTATGAAGTGGTAAATGCTAGCCCACCTACATAAGGCCCTAGATGCTTTAATTACAGAGTATGAGATTCAACATGCCATAGCTCCCCTTCCTTATTTCAAGCACCTGAAGTAGACGATATTTGAGCGAATGTTACAAAAGCAATAAAATGCAAGTCACTCCCCTGCTCTGCCAGCTATTTAGTGGTATATATAACAACACAGCACCTCTATTGGAGGCGAATACACTTAGGATAATGCTCCTCCTCGTACCAGATAAAGATCCATTTAACTATATACCTCAAAATATGGACAAAGGTCCTAGCCAACAGATTAAAGGCAGCGCTTCTGTGTCTCATCCACACTGATCAAGTCAGCTTCGTTCCACATTGTACTTCAGAATCTCATTTACCTTATTTAGTGCATGCTCTCTGGCAGGTGACAAATGATGAAGAAGAAATAGTGGTCTCATTAGACTTTGAAAATGCTTCTGAATATCCAGAGTGAAGATATTTGTTCTGGATTATGAGAAGGGCGGGATTAGGTCAATCCTCTATCTCCAAACTGTGCCGGCTCTATAGCAAAAACCCATTGGCGGTGGTAGCATGTAACCGTTATGTATTGCACCTGTTTAACGTCCAGAAAGGCACACAGTAGAGGTGCATGGTGTCTGTGTTAGTTTTTGTTCTAGCACTAGAACCATTAGCAATCTCAATTCGACAAAACAAGAACATCTTTTTATTTTTTTTATTTTTATTTTCCTTGGGTCATAGTACAAAATCGGTAAACCGGTACAATTCATACAGGATAAAACGTCAGAAAAGAACAATCAAACAGGGATAGTAAAGTCAATTAATTTCCATCATTAATTCATTTCTGGCACATAGATTGGTCAATACGCTAGCTGGGGGATTATAATATGTAACAAGAGCTTGCTTGTCTAAAAAAATTACACCATTTAATTTAGGCAATTAATCATTACTAGCAGTGATAAAATCCCATCTAAAATTTTTCCAGATCCTATCA
Organism: Triturus cristatus; assembly: GCF_964204655.1. Classification (NCBI taxonomy): domain Eukaryota; kingdom Metazoa; phylum Chordata; class Amphibia; order Caudata; family Salamandridae; genus Triturus; species Triturus cristatus. The sequence goes on along the minus strand of NC_140584.1, from coordinate 701,456,935 downwards.
AACTTAAGCAGCGGGAGGAAGCCTTCTGCTGTAGACAAAGCGAGCTCTGATTCATATATTTGATTAAGAAGGGAGCACCATTCCGTGTCTTTGGGAGCATCCTCTGAAACCCATGCTCGAGCTATACAAAGTCGGGCAGATACCAGCATAATCAGAGCTAACTTCTGTAGACCACCTTCCAATTCATTTTTAACACCCATCATTTCCTCTGTAACCAATAGTTGTACAGAAAAGCCAATTTTTGTAGATGGGGACAGAGTACATACATGTGAAGGACATCGGCAGCCAGAAGCTTACATTTAGGGCATCTCGTTCTATCTGTCCTGTCTGCAGTGGGTGATACTCCCAATTTTAAAATTACGTCTGGGTTATAGTATAGAAAGCATAACGTGCGCCACTGTTGCAGCTTGAGGTTAATGGAGTGCAGTGAACGATCTAGTAATTCAAGGCCATCTGAGTCTCTCTGGCTGAGATCTCTGATAAGAGAAGTCTACTCCATTTTGCAGCTAATAGTGGAGTATCATCTAGAACTGATTGTGAGAATAGCTGATACATCATGCTTATAGTAGGACCGTTCGCATATAATCGCTCAGCTGAAGATGTTTGAAAAAAGAGTGATGAGGCTATTGATAAGCTTCCCGTAGGTCAGAAAAAGATCTAAAACTATTTACATCGAATAGTTGGCCCATTTTGATAATGCCACGGTCTGCCCAAGCCCTACAGGTTAGATCTCAGGAGATACAGGAAAAGGCAGGATTATGCCATATGGGGATCTAGTTATTGATAAAACCAACAGAATATTTCTTACAAATGCCCCTCCAAATATAGATGATATCCTTAAATACTTTAAAACGTACCTCTTGAAGTAATTTGGATCATCTAGTCGATAGAAAAAAGAACCTAGCTTCCGCTCCCAAGGCAAGCTGATAACAAAGTGGTGTTTGATTTAGCTTACCATACGTCAATAGACTAGGCAAGCAACCAGTAAAAGCGGCCCAAAAATACAGCTTAAAGTCCGAGAAGGAAATCCCTCCCATACCATAAGAAGATTTCAGAAGTCGGCTAGCATGCCTAGCCCGCCTGTAACCCCAGATGAAGCTACTAATAGCACCTTCAAGTTGCCTAAAAAAGGAATCCGGGACCCTCCACGGAATTGCCCTGATTAGGTAAAGAAAATTAGGCAGAATATTCATTTTTAATAATATTCACGCGACCAATAATGGTGAGAGTCCGCTTATTCCAATATTTTAATTTAATAACTGTTGCTGAGACCAAAGTTTCATAGTTTAATTTTATGATATTGAAAACCGCACACACAAACTAATACCCAAGTAAACTGCTGACGTAGTAGCCCCTAGAATTGGAGAGTTACAGGGGAAATTCAAAAGAACCTGTATTTTACCCAGATTCAATTTGTAGCCAGAAAATTCACCAAAAGTAAGTGCTTCCTGAAAGATCTGGGTAATGGCTTTTGACAAGTTAATAGAAAAAAAGTGCAGCATCATTGGCGTATACATTCAGTTTGAGTTGTCGACCTTCATATATCCATGGCTGGAAACCTATATTCTGAAGAAGGAACTGCATATAAGGTTCTATATACAGAGCGATAAGGAGGGGGTGAAAGTGGTCACCGCTGCGTTGTCCCACTTAAGGATGGAAAAACTCGGAGTAATTTCCAGCATACGCAGCTCAGGCACGAAGGCTCTCATAAAGTACCTGACTCAGTTTAATAAAGCCCTCCCCTATACCGAAAGCAGGCAGCGTAACCCATAGGCAGTACCAAACGACACAGGCGAATACCTTCTTTTTATCAAGTAATATCATGCCTATGTTCATGGTGGATTCTCCTGCAGTATCAAATGCGGCAATTGCTGTATTAATATGCTCTGTGGTGTCCCTACCAGGGACAAATCCATGCTGCTGTGGGGATACTAACACTGAGATCAATGGATCGAGGCGCCAGGCTAAAATCTTTGCAAACCATTTAGCATCTCTATTTATCAGGAGTGTGGCCTCGGCGACACAGTACTCAAGTGGTTTTCTTCCTTTTTGAAAGACCGTCGACAAATGATTTGGTCTCCGCCCTTTGCTGCTCTCATCTCCCCATGAAGGTAGGGGTTCCTCAGGGCTCGATTCTGAGCCCGACACACTTCAAATTATATATGGTTCCCCTTGCGCATCTAGCGGAGGCACATGGCGCGACAATAGTATCATACGCAGATGATTCTCAATTGCTGTTTACTTGTGACAAGGGCGCTGATTTTAGAGGGGATGTGATCAACATCTGCCTGTCAGAGGTGTTCTCCTGGTTACAACTGAACCAATTAAAGTGTAATTCGGAGAAATCAGAGATAATTTTCTTTGGTCCTCCTCCCTGTGATGAGTGGCGCCAATGGTGGCCTTTGGACATGTCCTCCCCCCCCCTACCCCCGCCCCTGCAACCTCAGTAAGGAGAGTCAAGAACTTAGGGGTCAAGCTGGATGATAATTTATCTATGAAAGCTCAGATACAAACAGTAGCTGGTTCCCGTTTTGGCCTATTAAAAATGCTAAAGCACTTTCTGACCCTACTCCCGGTCACTCACAGGAAGACTGTGGTCCAGGCTCTGATTGTGTTGAGACTAGACTACGTGAACGTCCTGTACCTGGGCCTCCTGGTATACTTATTGACACATACCTAGCAGTTGTCCAAATACTTGGCCTTCATCATTAGTACCATGTGTAATTTTAATGGCATGTTATAACTCGAGTTGGCGAACATTTTGACGCAGAGTATAAGCTTTTTCAGTAGCGACTCTATTTTGCTTAATCACATATTCTAGCATTGTGCCGCAAATGTATGCTTTCATAGCATCCCATACTATTGTGGGGAGGCTTGATCCTCTATTAATAATACAAAAATCTCTAAGTAAGCCAGAGGTAGTCTGTATATACTCACTATTGGTCATAAAATGGTGAGAAAAAGTTAACCTAGGGCTATTGGGCTTGTCCCACCTCAGGTCTGGTAAAAAGTGGAAATTGATGGGGTTGTGATCTGAAACTACCCTTGGGCATACCGTCTCAGAAATGAAAAAAAAGAACATCTAGGGGATTTTTACTCCTGCTGGGGGGCTCAAGGTATTGCTATACCCAGATGACACCCTCTTGACACTGAGCACCTGAAAGCTCCATCACACACCCTGTGAATCTCATTTCTGTATTCTCCCTGTTTTATGGGTGCTGTATAAACTTGGGAAAATGTGAATCTATGACCCTGATGAGAACAACTACAACAGCTGCAATGGGAATTCACTAGTTTCAGTGAAAAGAGTTGAACCTTAAATATCTAGGGATCTTCCTCAGTAGAGGCCTCAAGCACACAGAGAAACACAAATTGAATCAAGATACAGCCAGATGGTGTGCGTTAAAACTTTCTCTGTAGTGTAAAGCTAAGCTAATTAAACTGAATGGAGCACCATGAATAAACTAACTTTTCACGATGCAGTCCCTGAAAATATCTAAAACTAGATTACCAGACCTCTAAAGTATGATTAAAATGTTTCAGTGGCGAATTAGAAAACCCTGACTGAAAAGGGATACATTTTAAGCTGGGGTAGAAAGTGAAGGGATCCCTCTTAGCCCACCTAGAAATGTACTGGATTTCTTTCTGCCTAGCCCAACTCAAATACCTGATTCACAATACATTAGAGAAGCTGGCAATGGTTTAACCGGAAGTTAAGTCTCTGGGGAGAACTGGGAGTCTCTGTGTCTTACACGCGAGATAACATATTGAGGCCCCCCAATGGGGTAAAGGAGAAATCAAAATGGGACCCTGAGAACCACTATGGCCTGAATTTCACAGAGAAGGGTTGATTATAGTTTATCAGCTGATTGTAGAAGGGAGGCTAATGACCTTGAATGAAGCCAGAGATGAAGTGAAACTTCATAAGGGCCACTCCTCGAAATAACTACAGTTTACACATTGCTTAAGGGGCATTAAGCACCCCTGCTTATTAACCTCCCGAACTCCCCATACTCCAGTACCTGAAAGCCTGGGGCACTTTTAAGAGAACCGTTTCAGGCCTTTATCAAATTATGATCGACACCACTTACTCCCAACCCTTATCGTTCCAGTTTAAGAGTTGGTGGTCAAACAGACTGAAGGTAGACTACAAGGAGGAGAATTTCACGAACCTGCTACATAATCATGACAAACAATTGAGAGGCCAGATTGAATTTGAGATAGTACAATCTCACCCATAGTTGGCAATGGATCCTGAATGTATTAAAAAGATCTGCCTATCTATCATCTGACTCCACCTGTTGGAAATCTCAACACCCACAAAGGGATATAGTTCCTATAATCTGGCAGTGCCAAAAATTTAGAACCGTAGTGGAAGGACATTTGAAAGGAAACATTTGAAACTTTGGGAGCAGTGGGAATAATTGTGGATTGTGCTGTGCTCCTATTAGATTTCTTTACAATATCGGTCTATCACTTTGCAGCTAGGGCGCTGGTCTGCTACATCATTAGCGGTGGCTAAATGAGGACTCTGCGGCTATAGAAAACAACACAATTGCCAACAGTAGAGGCCTGGATGTGAGAGGTGCTAGATTGCAACATAAGAACCATCAATAGACTGGCTGACCAAATGCCCAAATTTGAAGCAAGATGGGTAGGGTTCCTTCAAAACTGACAAGTAGTCCATGTCACTTTTTTTATGCCTTTAAATTGTGAATCTGTCACTCTAGTGACAGACACCTCCTCATGATTCCTCTGGGGTCACTACTAAATATTAGAGCTGATGAGGGTACACACCAGTGCTTAATTTGTGCCGGTGCTTAGCACCGGCACTTAATTATTAGGGCCGGGTCTACAGGCATCTGCTGGGCACATCACATATTGCACGATGATAGATGTATATATTTCATTTACCCTGTACTGTACGGTGAAGCCGCAGCATGTTTTTCACGTCTCGGTCTCCGGTCTCCCGAGTGAGTCACGGACCAGTGCTCAACAGTGCAACTTGCGGCTGTGACTCTTCTTAGTTACTGTGACTTAGCCTTAGCCTGCGCTGAGCTGCGAGCGAGCCCCCAAGTCAGAGGAAATTCAAGATGTTTGGGCTACATTTTGGTTCTGAATGGGTGGGGTGGGATATACTGCAGGCAGTGTGCGCAGATTTTTTTCACATTGCCACGCCCCAGGGCCCAGCATAACCACCGCAGCAGCGCAGCTCAGCACGAGTCATCGTCGTTCGTTCAGCCCCACCCTGCCCGACGACGACGTGGTTGAGCCTGAGGGCAGGGGCAGGACAGCGGCAGCCTGAGCAGGCATCGATCAGCCAGAATTGTCTGGTACTAGCGTAGCAAGCATCACCAGGCCGCCTAATAAGTTATTAAAGGTTGAAGGCAGTGTGAGACTAGTGCAGCTAGTGTGTGTCCCTGACTCCCAGCTGGCCCACCACGAGTAAAGATAAGAAGTTAATCACTAACTTACTTAGTATTAGAGTAGTAGCCAACTAGCGATGTGATGTCTTACATGCCATGCCAAAACCAACACTGTTTTATTTTTTTCGGACTCGGAGCATGGTGGCGTGATGGTCCGGACCGTCCGGTCGTCAGATCACCGTGCTGGTGGTAGGCAGCTGGCCTTCGGCACAAGATTCGATTATTAGGATGTGATCAGTTTTGTGCGCGATCATCATTCATTCAGATTAACTGATTGCCAGACCAGGCAGTGCCTGGCCCTGGCCTACTAGTAGCCACCGCACAGAACACTCGCCGGCCGTAGGTCATCTCGATAGGCGCCACGGATAGCCTAGGGCCTGCCGGCGCCACAGTACTGGAAGTAAGTTAAAAAGCCAGGCCAGCTCCTGGCTCTCTGAGACTCTGACTTGACTTGTCCAAACATGGGGCGCACCTGCGCACAAATTAATTAAACATAGTTTGGCTTCACTTTCTCAGTGTGGTCAACCCGTCTCAGGCAGTACTGGTCTCAGGTCTCACTCTCACTCAACAAACGGCTGGGTACCGCACTACCGCCGCCGGGTAATTAATTTGGGCACGCATGCTCCGAGTAACCCCGAGCCTTGCCTAAAATATAGGCAATAGGCAGCATCCATTCCCTCTTCCTTCCATCAGCAAATCACTTAATCTTCTCCCCGTGCCTGAATGTGGCCTGTAACGTAACCGGTGCACATGTAAAGTGCAAAGCGCTCCAATACCTTTTGGTCGAGTTTGCGCTATATAAATCTGTATTAAAATATAAAATAAACTGGCTCAGGCCGCGCTTTTTTAAAGTTGAAACCAGTTCCTGTGCATGCACGACGCACAAACCGATTCCCTCTTCCTTCCATCATGCCAGGCCGGGTACAATTATGTATGCAAGCAAGTCAAGAAGACCGTTACTAAATCATGAACTAACTGTTAATGGTCTACTGTTGGACTGTAAAATAACACTGTCACTCCGTCCGAATTTCGGAGCCATCACTCCTGACAAATCTTGATTGGAATCGAGCGCATGGCATGCGCTCCAAAATAATTTTTATTAAAGAGGAGTACTTTGGGCTCACTCAGTCACTCGCCCAAATGCTTGGCGGGCTGGCCTGGCGGCATTGGCATCCTGTAATACCAGCCCTCCTGACTGGCCATATTCCTAGTACTGTACAGTACTGCATTCTGCATATTATATTCAATCCAGATTGAGATTCATTCATCAGGCTCACTGGCTCAGGCTTTTTTAAAGTTGAAACCAGTTCTTGTGCACGTACGACGCACGCACCGACTCTCTCTTCCCTCCATCAGGCCAGGGGTACAATTATGTATGCAAGACAGTTACTAAAAAAAATCATGAACTGATGATGGTCTACTGTCGGACTGTAAAATAACACTCCGTCTGAATTTCTGAGGCGTCACTGACACATTTTGACTGGAATCGAGCGCATGGCATGCGCTCCAAAATAATTTTATTAAAGAGCAGTTTGGGCTCACTCACTCACTTGCCCACTGGCCAGCCTGGCAACATCCTTAAATACCCAGGCCCAGCCCTCCTGACTGGCCATATTCCTAGTACTGCATATTCCAGATTGAATCATCAGGCTCACTAGCAGTGGCTCAGGCTTTAAAGTTGAAACCTCTTGCACGCACGACGACGCACGCACCGGCAGTCCGTTCTAAAAGCACTTCTGGAATATCTATGATTATGCAACACAGATACAGTACTGGTGAAACAGCAACTGTTGTTTCTTTGGGTTTCTTTCTGTATGAAGATCCATGAGTACAGGCAGCCAGGAGAATGCACTCTGTAGCTACGTGTCTGTCTTTGCAGTGGAGCTCATAGCCTCTATTGACAAGCTGCAGGCCATACTCCAGTACATGCTCACTTCTCGCCCACAGACCGCAGTTCAGGTGTCACGAGACCTAAGCAGGCAGAGGCTAAATAGTAGGGCCAAATTACATCCATTTGAGGCAGTAATGGCAATTGTGCAGCACAATTTGCAACAATTAAAAAGTGCATTTAAAGACATTTTCACCAACCGAATGCTCCAAAAATAAATATCTGTCTGGCTGTGTCCGATCTGTATAAATGCAAATCCTAAATTGCATATCACTGCTGGTGCACATTAATGCAATCTGCTGCCTCTGGCCTGCGCCTATGAACAATTGAATAAATGAATGGAAGGCCTTGGGATGGGAAGGAATGTATTATCTGACTGGATCAGTCAGTCTACTGATCAGGTTTCCTTTTCAGAATGGTGTTTCCCCCACATCATAAGTTCACAGACGCGACACGTCACGCCGGCATCCTGGGCCAGTGCCATAATCCTGTCTCGCTGCTGTGGATGGCACAGACAGGAAATTAGAACCTATAACTGTGGGTGATGATAAAGCGTGATCATCCCTTGCTGAAATTCAGATCGATCGGGTATTACTTCTGACTTTTAGCAGTGCCAGTTAGGGATGTGGGTGGAGCCAGTAGAGTGGGTGGAGCCAGTGGAGGAAATGGGTGGAGCCAAAGAAAAGTAAGTGTGACCTCCAACAAACATTTGAGCACCTGCACTTCACATTTTACAAATTGAGCACTGGTACACACACTGAAAACCTTTGTGCTCAAAGGATGCTATAGGGGACCTGCATATATTATATTATGGATATTACATACTATGTAGACTAGATGATAAGCCAAAGTTGCACTCCTATTACAGAATTGAATAACCTCATGTTTTTATGGATTGTTGGAGGGGGTAAGAAGGATGGATGGGGGTGGATGGTGGAGGAAGGGTTTTGTAAAAAAGAGCGGGGAGAGAGAGAGGGAGGGAGTGATCTGTTAGTAGACATCGATACACATAGATAGTGGCAGCTAAATTTGAGTGTGAATATGTCGACATGTAGTGACTGACCTTTAATAATTATAAGAAAGATTTGAAAGAGACAATTATTTATGGATTCCTCACCTTAGAATTACCCCCAGGCATCAGACTGGATCCGGAGAATTTCTCTTCAGCAGTTCCCCTGCATGTCGGTAGGTGGCTTCGGTCGACTCTGCGTTTGTCGTTGGCGTCGTGATCGCCGGAATGACGTCACGGTATCTACTCAGACGCCGCACCTGCGCACTGACGTCAGTTCTTTCTTTTTCCGCGCCAGCCAGCGCAGATCCGGAGTGAACAGTACCTCAAGCCCCTTTTTGACTCTCTTTTTGCGACTTTTGTCGACTTCTTCTTTTTTTGAGTCATCTAGACTCCTGGTGCACAGGGATGTCATTACGGCGAACCGGCTACAAGACTTGTGGCTCCTGCCACAAGCTGAGGATGCTAATGGACCCTCATCTTGTGTGCTTCTGGTGCCTGAAGCGCGTACCCGACCCAAAGTCGTTCTTCGACTGCCGAGCCATGGCCCAAAGTCTTTGTAGGAGCGGTCCCGAAAGCTTCTGGAGGCCCAGCAGTCGGCTCCCTGCCGCTCGAGGTCCCGGTTGAGAGGGAGGTCTCTAGACCGGTCGCAGAGCCATCACCACCACTCCTCATCAAAGTCTTTGTCTTCGGGTAAGTCGAAGCTCAAGAAGAAGGCGAAGAAGCATCATCGCTCTTGTCGTTCTCCCTGCCCGTCGGCTGACGCGGGACGCGGCAGGTGGTCTTCTGGCTCCACCCGCAGAGCCTAGTGTGTCGACTCTGGCCTTCCCTCCCTTTCCGGGACCTGAAGCGACCCTTGCCCAGATTCGAAGCTTTACAAAGACTTGCACTATCTTTGGGCAGTCCTACTCCGCCGGCGTGCCTTACGGGCCCCGCGGACTCGGTTGGGGGCTCCTGGCCTTCGATATCGGTGGCTTTGGCTCTGGCGCCACAGGGCCCCCAAGGATCCAGGCCTGGATCCGGATTGGTTTGACCTCATGACACCTTCTCTGGCACCAAATCCAGTGAGGACACCCCCACCGCCTCCGACGCTGGTTGTGTCCCCAGCCGGCATCAACACTGGCCTCCCACTCGATGAGGACACGGACCGACGTCGGTACCAGCGCCGACTAGTACCTTTGTACCCCTGTTCTCTCCTCATGTGTCTTACCGCCCTGAGTGGCTGACAGGAGAGGGTTAGGAGAACTGGGAGGGGTCTGTGAACCCTCTTGCATACAATTGGAGGAACCGGACTGTAGCGAGGAGTTTGGTGAGGCCAGTCGTCTGGATACCTCCCCAGATCTTGGCATGCTATCTACCCCTACCGTGGCTATGGTGGAGGGTGCATCGTATGCAGTGGTGTTGCATAGGGCAGGCGAGGCCCTATTCCTCGAGCTTCCTATGGTGGCGGTCAGGACTAACTTCCTGACAGAGGTGCTTCAACCAACAGTGGCCTCCTCGGTGCCCTTGCTGCCGTTCAATGAGACCCTTACTGGCATCCTTTTGGGAACTTGGTCCAAGCCCAACACAGGGGCTCCTGTGGACAGGATGATTGCCCGACACCATCGCCCGGCTCCGGGTGCATCCTTTTGGGCACTTGGTCCAAGCCCAACACAGGGGCTCCTGTGGACAGGATGATTGCCCGACCCCATCGCCCGGCCCTGGGCGACCCTATTTTCCTCTCTTCCCATCCTAACCCCAGAGAGCTTAGTTGTCCAAGCCTCAACATCCATGGGCGCATTCCCTAATGCACCACCTGATAGGGAGTCCAAGAAGCTGGACCACCTTGGGAAGATGACGTTTTCTTCCTCCAGCTTGGGACTGCAGTCGGTGAACACCACATATCTATTGGGCCGTTACTCCCACTTGGTGTGGGTTGCGCAGGTGCTGCCACAGTCCCCGGAGAAGGCCCGGGCCGCACTCTCCCGTGCTGTTGCCAATGGGAGAGACGCAGCGAAGTTCACCATTCGGTGTGGGCTGGACACCGCCGACTCACTGGGCAGGACGATTTCCACGTCAGTAGCATTGTGACGCTACGCCTGGTTGAGGTCCACTGGCTATCCGGGGGATGTCCAAGCGACCCTTTTGGACATGCCTTTTGATGGCCGTCGCCTGTTTGGCAACAAGGCAGACAACGCACTCAAGTGCTTTAAGGATTCTATGGCTACGGCCAGATCCTAAGGCCTCGCTACCACCTCCTGCCCAGCGTAGTCTGCTTTACGCCCCTTTGATGGCTACAGAAGGGGTGCCCCACCACGTTCTGCCCAGCCCCACAGGCCTGTGCAAGCTGTCCAGCCTCTGCACAGCTATGGGCGTGGATCCCACCGCCGTGGGTCGGGGGGCCAGCGGGCGGGCCAGTACACCAGCGCCCCCTCTGCAGCAGCCTCTAAACCCTCCTAGTCCGACCTTTCAGGCCCATCAATTGCCAGTGGGCGGCAGGATTCGCCATCACCACCCCCAACATCACGTCGGATAGGCGGGTTTTGCAGCTAGTCCGAAAGGGCTACTCCCTCCCCTTCGAGACTACCCCTCCATCCATGCCAAGTCAATTCAATCACATGTCAGAGGATCACCTGGCCCTTCTCCAACAGGAAGTCACGGCTCTCTTGGCCAAGGGAGCCATCGAGTGCATTCCTGCCCCAGAAGTCGGTCATGGTTGTTATTCCCACTACTTTTGGTGCCCAAGAAGGACAAGGGTCTGCGTCCTATCTTGGATCTCAGGGACGTCAACCGCTTCCTCCGGAAGGAGAAGTTCAAAATGTTGACACTGGCTCAGGTCCTATCTGCTCTTGAGACTGGATGGTAGTGTTGGACTTGCAGGACGCTTATTTTCACATCCCCCATCTTGCCGGCCCACCAGCGTTACCTGTAGTACACGGTAGGCAACGAGCAGTTTCAGTTTACCGTGCTCCCCTTTGGCCTTACCAGTGCCCCTCGAGTGTTCATGAAAGTGATGGAGGTGGTCGCAGTTCATCTGTACAGATCAGGGGTACCAGTCTTCCCCCCTATCTCAACGACTGGCTGTTGAAGGCGGGCTCACCCCAGTCTGTCGTCACCCACCTCTAGACTACGGCCGACCTCCTGCATTCGCTGGTGTTCACCATCAATGTGCAGAAGTCACACCTGATCCCCTCACAGAAGCTCCTTTTCATCGGAGCGGTTCTGGACACAGTGCAGTTTTGGGCTTCTCCTCTCGAGCAGCGAGTCTGGGATATTCGGGCTATGATTCCGATCTTTCAGCCTCTATCCTGGGTTTCGGTCAGAATGGCCCTGAGGCTACTGGGCCTCCTGCATCCTGCTGGTGGACTATACCAGGTGGCATATGCATGCTCTGCAGGGAGACCCGAAGTTCCAGTGGGCACAGCATCAGAGGAAACGTTCTGATTGCATCCAGATCTCGGAGGGCACTGCACACCAGTTGCAGTGGTGGCTAACGAACTGAGATTGGGTCAACGGCAGGTCCCTCTCCCTTCCCCAACCAGGGTTCACAGTGGTGAAAGATGCATCACTGCTGGGGTGAAGGGGGCCGCATGGGAGAGGCAAAGATCAGATGCCGGGCTCCATATCAACCTTTTGGAGCGTCAGGCGATACGTCTTGCACTGAAAGCATTCCTTCCCTCTGTCCGGGGAAGAGTAGTGCAGGTGTTTACAGACAACACCACCGTCATGTGGTACTGCAACAAGCCGGGCAGGGTGGGGTTGTGAACCCTATGTCAAGAGGCTCTATGCCTTTGAACATGGCTGGAACATCAGGGCATATCCCTGGTGGTTCAACACCTGACAGGTTCTCTGAACACTAGGGAGGATGAACTTAGCCAGAGGTTCATGATGGATCACGAATGGCGTCTTCACTCAGAGGTGGTCCAAGGTCTCTTTCAGCAGTGGGGAGAGCCTTGGTTAGATCAATTCGCCACAGAAGAGAATGCGCAATTTCAGTAGTCTGCACTTTGGAATTTCCCAAGCAGCACTCGCTAGGCGACGCTTTTCATCGCGAGTGGAGTTGCGGGCTTCGATACGCCTTTTTGCCTTTACCACTCTGCCCAGAGTGCTGAAAAAGATCAAGCGCGACCAGGCCCAGGTTATTCTTGTGGCTCCTGATTGGGCTAGAAGAGTTTGGTATCCCGAGCTGTTACACATGGATATCGATCCTCCGATCAGACTGCCTCTTTGGGAGCATCTTCTGTAGCAGCAGCAGGGGATGGTCCTCCACCCAAACCTGTCCAACCTCCACCTCCTTGCTTGGAGTTTGAGCAGTCGCAGTTGACAGCTTTCGACCTTCCTCCCAAAGTCTGTAATGTTACCTTGGCAGCCTGGCGTCCCTCCACTAAAACTGTATACGCCTGTAGATGGAACATATTTGTGGCATGGTGCACAGCAAAGGCTGTGGATCCCCTTTCTGCCCCTCTTTCATAGGTTCTCCTCTTCATTCTTTCTCTGGCCCAGCAGGGCTCTGCTCTGGACACTCTCAAAGGCTATCTTTCGGCCATTTCGGCCTTCCTTCGGCTGCCTGACCAGCCTTCTCTTTTCAAGTCCCCCATTGTAAATCACTTCCTTAAGGGCATTACTCACTTGTTTCCTCCTCCTTCTTTCGTGATGCCCCAGTGGGACTTGAACCTGGTTCTTACTTATCTTATGTGTGCTCCTTTCGAGCCACTACATAACTGTCCTCTCAGACTTTTAACCCTCAAAACTGCCTTTCTGGTTGCCATCACCTCTGCTCGCAGGGTGAGTGAGCTACAGGCCTTTTCTTCTATTCACCCTTTCTTGGCTGTTCATCCCGACAAGGTTGTCCTACGCACTAGGCCTTCTTTCCTTCTCAAAGCGGTTTCCTCTTTCCATATTGGACAGAGCATCACTTGGCCCACCTTGTTTCCACCTCCGCATCCTTCTAAAGAGGAAGACAGGCTCCACCGGCTGGATCCAAAACGTGCGCTTTCTTTCTATCTGGATCACACAAAACAATTCCGGGTGGATGACCAGCTCGTTGTTGGTTATGTGGGCGCCAAGAAAGGTCGGGCCGTGCAGACACTAACCATTTCCAGATGGGTCGTTCTTTGCATCAAGATCGGCTATTCCCTAGCGAAAAAGGAACCTCCTGTGGGGCTGCGTGCCCATTCCACCAGGGCGACGGCAGCAGCTACTGCTTGGAACATGGAGTCCCACTTCTTGACATCTGCCAGGCAGCTATATGGGCTTCACTGCACACGTTTACCAAACACTACTGCTTGGACAGCCAAGTCCGGAGAGACAGCCTCTTCGGCCATTCGGTTTTCCAGGACTTTCTGGTGTGAACTTGGTTCGCAGACCCACCACCGGGGTTGGTATTGCTGGGGTATCTATTCTAAGGTGAGGAATCCATAACTAATTGTCTCTTTCAGATTAACAAGTTACTGACCTTTGGTAACGATATGTCTGTAAGAGACATAGATTAGTAATGGATTGCTCACTGCCCCACCCATCCTCACCCTTCTGCGAACTGACTTCTAGGGTAAGGGACTCCCTTTCAGGGCCCTAGTTTTCGTGCACCAGTGGTCAGTGTCTTGCATGGCTCTGCACTTCTGGCGTGGAATGTCGTGTAAAGAACTGACATCAGCGGGCAGGTGCTGCGTCTAAGTAGATACTGTGATGTCATTACGGTGATCATGATGCCAAGGACGAACGTGGAGTCGACCGACGCCACCTACTGACGAGCAGGGGTACTGCTGAAGAAAAATTCTCTGGATCCAGTCTGACGCCTGGGGGTAATTCTAAGGTGAGGAATACATAACTAATCTATGTCTCTTACAGATATATCGTTGCCGAAGGTAACTTGTTCATCTGTTATAAGCCATGAGATAGCGGTAGGAATGTGGTTGCCAAACTATTTATGATTATCCCGATTTCAGGTTTTTTTTTTTTTTTGGTACTATGGACCATTTTAAATGTACCCAACCAATTGCCATAGATAGCCCTCTTTTGACTGAAAATTCAATAAACATATCTTAACAAAATCACTACCTGTCATGCCTTTGCATTGCCTCTGTTATAAAATGTGGCCAAAAGAAAAATAGTGCATCCTGGTTAGCGCTCAGTGCCTTGTCCTCCAACTTAAAAAGATTTTAGGCTCTCATGCACTCCCTCTCTCTTTTAAGTTTAAAAGCTTTATTTCAAAGAAAAGTAGTACAGAGAACAAGAAACCAATGATACAAATTATTTCATTATAAGAGAAAAACATATCAAATGAGGGGCTTATGTACAGAAGAAAAGAAAGCTATTTTACATTTTTAAGGGCATAAGAGAGAGGAAAGAAAGGGGGGAAAAGAGGGAAGGAAGGAAGGTATACATTCTAAAACTAATAAATTAAGAAATTGCATCTTACATCGGAATAAGAACGATAAAAACTAATCAAACTAATATATATTGTAATAATAAAAAAAAGAAAAAAAACAGTAAAAGGCAAGGAATGAGGAAAATAAACGTTCAAGGAGGTTTGAAATTTTCAGTATTTAAACGAGCGTTATCAGTTAATACTAAATGATCTAAATAAGTGGTAAAGGGTAACTAAAATAGATCTCTATTAAGCAAAGGTTTACAAGAGGAGGCAAAAGCAATATCAAGTTGATGCATATGACAGAGGCTATTCCACCAGTGTTGAATGGAGAGTTTTGTTAGTGTTTTCCAATTTAGAGTGATGTGTTGGAAAGCCAAAGCGAGCAGGAGGTCAAAAAGACCCTTTTTATCAGGGAGGTCTATGGAATCAGAGAGACTTCCAGAGAAAAGTAAGGGGATAGAATAGGGAATAAAAATATTAAATAGGCGAGACACATAGGACCAAACTTTCTCCCAAAAAGAGGAGACTGAAGGGAAGAGGAAAAGAAGGTGAAGAAGACAGGTATTAGGGGAACCACCAGTCCAACAGTTTGTAGTAGTAGAGTGAGAGAATTTAGCAATAGAGGTGGGAGTTAGATAAAGCCTATGGTATAGAAAGAACATAGATTGAGTAAGAGAAGTGGAACGAGAGATTTTTAGAGAACGGGGCCAAAGTTTGTCCCAAAAGGTAATAGACCATTCACATCCCAGGTCAGATTCCCATGCGAGTTCCAACTTGGTTTTCATATGCTCTGGATTAGGAGCTGAGAAATATTTATAATAAGAGATGCTTTAGGAACTAAGAGAAGAAGTTTAAGAAGAGAATGAGAGGCAGGGGGAAGAAATGAGGATAGAAGAGAATAGAAAATATCAAGAATGACTGTCATTAGAACAGTAAATTTCTGTAGGAAGGAGCGGGGACATTGAAAAGCGGTCTGAAACTGGGGAAATAAACACGGAGTTAGACCATCAAAAAGGTCTTTGACCCAGGTTATACCTCTTGATCTCCAAGAGTTCCAAAAAATAGTTCTACCATTGATAGTATTGAAGGAGTTATGCCAAATAGGGGAATCTAAAAAGGATTCTTTAGAGATAGGATTGGGATGTAGCAAAGGTTTCAGTAGAGAACAAGTGTGTTTAAACAAAGGGAGAGAAGTAAGAGGCGTTTTGGCAGAAAAGGCCAGGACTTCCTTTAAAGAGAACGGTAATGATAAGGCTCTCTCAATGGAGAGCCACAAGGGAGTGAAAGGGGAGAAGTCAGAAAGGAGCCATTTGTAGGCTTGTCGAAGACAAAAAGATTTATGATATAAGCGAAAATTAGGGAAATTTACACCACCATTTTATTTGGTCCTACGAAGAGAAGAAAGAGCGATCCTTGAATTTTTATTTTGCCAAAAAAATTTAGATAGACGGGAATCAATTTGTTTAAAATAGCAGGCAGGAATGTGAACAGGGAGCATGGAAAGAGTATAAATCAAAATAGGAGTAATCATCATCTTGATTGAATCCAACCGACCCCACCATGAAAGAAAGAGAGGATTCCAAGAGGAAAGTAATTTGTTAATCCGAGACAGGATCGCAGACATATTTAATTTAATAGAAGAGGCGATAGAATTGGAAAACCATATACCTAGATATTTGATTTTGGAACTATTCCATGCAAACCCAGTGTAAGAAAAGGAATGAGGAAGACAAAATTTAGTGAGGGGAAGAATTTCTGTTTTGTCAGAATTAATTCTATAACCAGAAACAAGGGAAAAAGAAGCAAATTCTTGTAATAAGGGAGGAATGGATTTGTCAGGATCGGAAATAAAGAGTAGGATGTCATCTGCATAAGCAGAGAGTTTTAAATGTTGCTCACCGTACGAAAAACCAGAGATTGAAGCATTGTTGCGGATTGAGGAAAGGAAAGGTTCAAGAGCAAGAACAAAAAGAAGAGGGGATAGAGGATATCCCTGACGGACCCCGCGCTGGAGGTGAAAATAAGACGAGATACGACCGTTAACTAATGCTGAAGCTCTGGGGGCTGAGTATAACAAAGATATAAGAGAAATAAATTTAGGACCAAAGCCATGCCATTTCAAGGATGCAAATACAAATGACCAATCCACTCTATCAAATGCTTTTTCAGCGCCAACAGATATGGCCGCTAAAGTTGTGGAGAGAGAGGGGACTTTGTTTAAAACATTAAGAAAAAGCCGAGAATTATCAGAGGTCAACCTGCTTTTGACAAAACCACATTGCTCTTTACCAGCTAAATGAGGTAAAAGAGGATCTAAACGTAAAGCAAGTGTCTTGGCAAAAAGTTTGTAATCAACATTAACCAGAGAAATCGGTCTATAATTTTTGCAAAACATAGGATCTCGTCCTTCTTTATGAATCAGGCCAATTGTGGCTTCTTGAAAAGTACCTTCTGTTTTACCAGAGAAAAAAAAGGAATGAAAAAGGTTTAAAAGCTTAGGAAGGAGTAAGTTAGAAAAATGTAGGTAAAATTCAACTGAAAAGCCATCAGGGCCAGGTGTTTTCCCTTTCTTTAGAACAGACAAAGCAGAGGAGAGTTCATTAAGGGTGAGGTCAACCTCAAGACTAGAAAGATTAAGATGAGACTTGGATAAGGATGGTAATTTATCAAGATAAGATTGAATGAGAGAACTAGAGGGAGGGGACTCCGGGGTGTACAAATCTTCATAGAACAGTTTAAATTCATAAAGGATGTCTTGATCCTTATGAAGAAGAGTGCCATCCGCAGAATAAACAGAGTCAATCAATGTACGATCTTTACGGGATTTAAGGTAATTTGCTAGAAGTTTTCCAACTTTATTACGACCACCATAATAGCTAGCGCTACTACGGAGAAGTATGGAAGACGCATTGTCAGTCGAAGTTTTGTTGAATGCCAATTTAGCGCGAATCAGGGCTGGAAGAACTGCGTTATCCGATGAGGAATACAATTTATGCTCTAAAGCTTTGATGTGGGCCAGGGTAGCTTTATGTTGCTGGAGAAAACGTTTCTTCTTTCTTGAGACAAAGTCTATAATGAAACCTCTTGCAGTAGCTTTAAAGGAGTCCCAAATTATGTAAGGGGTGGAAGTAGAAACGTTATTAATGTCAAAAAATTCATTAGCAAAGGTGGTGAAAGAAGAGGAGAAAAGAGGGTCAAGAAGAAGAGAGTTGTTGAAACGCCAACGGGAGGAACTGGGATGTGGTGGAAGTAGATCAAGGTCAGTTATGATTGGGGAATGGTCAGAAATAACGATAGGTTCAATAGAAGAGGATAATACGTTTGGAGATAAAGATTGAGAAAGATAGATATAGTCTAAACGAGAGAGAGAATTGTGAGGGGGAGAGAAGAAAGAGAAGTCAAGGGAATCAGGGTGAGTGAGCCTCCAAGAGTCAACAAGATGTGTTTGGAAGATAGTATCCAAAAATTGTTTGAGATCTATGGGGTGTAAAACGTGTTTGTGGTTGGCGATCAAGAAAGGGGTCAGCAACTTGGTTACAGTCACCTCCTAAAATGACATTTTCATCTCTAAATTGAATACATTTTTGTGAGATCATAGGCCAAAAGGAGCAATCGGGATGAGTGGGACCATAAACATTAAAACAGTCAAAGAGATATTATTAATTAACAGCTTAGCTAACAGCCATCTACCTTCTGTATCATTTTCTTGCGATATAATTTTACAATTTTGTTTCTTATGACATAGAATTATTACACCATTTTTCTTATTAGAAGTGGGAGAGACTAAAACTGATCCTACCGAGCTTCTCTTCAATTTCAAAGCCTCAGTTTCTGTTAGATGGGTCTCTTGCAGAAAAACCAGGTCAGGGTTATAAGAGGCAAGATGTGATAGAATTCTCTGTCTCTTAATAGGGTTAATGAAACCTTTCACATTCCAAGAAATAACTCTGAATGTAAAACCATCAAAAATACATAAAAAATGACAACAATAAAAACAAAACGTACAATATTAACAGAGATGCAATAAATACTGTAATCAAACTTACAATCCAAATACAAGTACACCATTAGAGAAAAGGAGGGAAAGGGAAGGAAAAAGGAAGAAGGGAAAGAAGGACCAAAAAAGGAGAGGATTGAAAAAAGAGACAATAAGAGAAGACAGTACATGACAACCACCAATGCAATAAAGGAATGTAGATTGAGAAAAATAGAGAGGATGATGACTGTGATACGTACCTTTTAGGGGAAGACGTGCGGGGAGTGGCGACACGAGGAAGACGGCACAACTAACCGGGGAGGTAGCGTCACAGCGGGGAACATATCCGATAAACAGGAAACAGAGAGAAATGCGTTAGAGGATATGAACATATTTTTTTAATTTTTTTAAAGTACCTATAGCAAATAGAAGAATATAAAAGAAGTACAGAAAACAATACATGACCAAAATAGTGCTACGATACAATTATTAACAATAACCTGAAAAGATAAAAAACAATAAGTAAAACCAAGCAAGAGTAAATTCAAAATAGAGGAGAAAGAAAAAGTCAAGGTCTGGTGGTTGAAGAAGAGAGAGGGCCAGAGACATCCATCGACGATGTGGAATGCGACTGGATGAACTTTCTCAGCTCTGCCGGATCCTCAAAAGTGGAGGTTTTATTTTGGTAAGTAACCTTGAATAAACATGGGTGAAAAAGTCCATAACGAGCTCCAAGTGTGCATAAGGGAGGTCGAAGATCCAAAAATTCTTTCCGCCGTTTAGCAGTCGCAGAGGAAACATCCTGAGATAAAAATAAATAGGACCTGACCAGACAAGCTATTTTTTGTGTTTAGCTGCATTTAAAACCAGTAGCAAGTCTGTAAATTTCAAAAACAGAAAAATAACACCTCGTGGCTTGGAAGGAGCAGCTGAAGAAGACAAACGAGGACCCAACCTGTGTGCTCTCTGTATATTCAGATTTGTAGATGCAGGTAGGTCCAGAAGCTTTATGAGAAAATTGTTGAAGAAGGGAACTGGATCATCACCTTCTAAATTTTCTGGAAGACCATATAAGCGTAGATTGTTGCGCCTATTTCTGTTTTCCAAGTCCTCTGCAGATTTCTTTAGCCAAAGGACCTCCTTCTCAAGGACAATTAATTTTGTAGAAACAGTTTGAAGTTCATCAACTTGCTGTTCCACTGTGGAAATACAAGAGTCCATAGAAGCCCACTTAGTGTCCATAGCTTGTAAGCGTGATTTAGTCTCCTCGATAAAGGGGCGCAAAGCGCGAATTTCCTCAAAGATAGTGTCAAGAGAAATCGGAGAAGCAGGCTTTGTTGGAGAAGGAGGGTCCTGTTTAAGGCGTTTATTAGCGGCAGATGATATTTGCGTTTTAATTGATGCTGGTGACGAAGTTGACTTTGAAGAATTGGATTGCGCCATAGTGATAGTTTTCCTAAATACAGCAGCAGAGGGAAAAGATACTGACACTGGAGACTGAGGTGTGGATCTCTTTTGTGTAAGTAATAGTTTCTTGCTCCTGCCCATAGGGTAGAGAAGGAAAAACTACGTGCGAGAAAAAAAAATAACACCAGTGAAGAAGTAGACTCGCAGTGCGTGAGGTAAGCTTCACAAGTGGATGCACAAACAGTTCAAAATACAGCTGTATTGTTATTAAAGTTAAAAATATGACTGGTCAGGCATAGAATGGCAGAAATATAATCAAAAATCAGGAAAGCAGCATAGTAATTGAGGTGTAATGCCAGGACATCCTCACAGGGAAAAACAAAATGGCGGCCGCAGAGGAGATAGAACAATAAAGAGAGGTTTTACCTCAAAATACAAAGAAGTCACCCATTTCAGGCATATGAGGGTGATCAGGAGCAGTTCTGATGCCTAAAACTCTCTTCGATGTGTGGAGAGTTATTTGCCGCGAATTTTACTGCGACATTTCTGCCGCGACACGGAGCTCCGGAGCTAGGCGGCCATCTTGTTTGGCGCCGCGCGCCCTCTCCCATGCACTCCCTCTAAGCTTCTGTCCTCCTTGTGTTTCGTCTTTACTGAATCTGGCAGCATTGCTTCCAAGAGCGGCGAAGACTTCAATGTTTGCAGTCTGATTTGGGATCCCCATGTGCCAGAAATGGACAGCAGTTAACCACTCCTCCTCCTAACAAGTAGGTTTGTGCCTACTTTTTCTAGTACCCATCCTTCTCTATAACTGTTTATTTATTGTCCATTTTTGCTCTGAGTATGAATTGTGTTGGATACTGATGGAAACTACGTGAAAACATAAACTTGCCAATGTTTTTTCGTTATGTAGTATTTACGAGGCATCCCTTCAATTTGCATTGTAGAAGCTGTGTAATGTGAACTCTAACTAAATGGAATAATGATTCTTGTAAAGCACTTTAAATTGAGCACGATTCAGTGTTTCATTGAAGGTTGTTGCAGATGATTGCACAGTTATGGCTGGCTTTGCAATTATGGTGCTATGCACTCTATAAGCAAATGATAAATCAACCAGCTTATTTTATGTTCTTATTTGTTTTCAGTGTCTTAATGTAACACAGCTGCTTCATTATTATGGTCTCAACGTCAACTCTCCTATTTCACCACATCAGTTTACGTACCTCTGTCCAGCGCTACTTTACCAAATTGATCGAAGACTTTGCATCAAGCATTTCCGGGAGCTTCAAGTGGAGGATTTGCCCAAGGATAAGAGTAGTGCATCAGGTATGGTATAAAAGTATATTTAAACAATATTGTGTTTTAATCACCCAGCACTTAACTGTTTATATCCCAGAATATTTGTGTTTGAGTAATAGATGCCCTTGTGCAAGGTGCATGTGCATGTGCTCAATAATACCCATCTTGATGGTGGGGGTTGGGCTCAGTGGGTGGGGTTCGGGGGCATGACAAGATAGCTGTGTAGATGCCTTTGCTGTGGCGCAATCCTGCAGGTGGAGTGTCCCTGATGAGCTTGGTTGGAAGACGGCAGGTGGCAGGCTTCCCCCAAAATGGTGCCTAGAGCTTTACAAGGAACAAGAATAGTAGGGGGTCCTAGAGGATAAAAGGATGCTGGTGAGATGAGAGTATGCCTTGCCAGAGCAGAGCCTTTTGTGGGGAGCTGGATTGGCCCTGCCTGGCAGCTGCATGGAGGGCTTCTCCTGCAGGTGAGATGTGACGGAGCTGAGGCAGAGCGAGGGACTGTCTGGCGCCTACCTGCAGTGTTGTAGACCTCTGGGGAGAGGAGTGTTCCTGAGAGGTGGCACGGCGGCTGAACATGCCGCAGAGGTAGAGGCTGGACACCCAATGCTTGGAAAACGAGTCACTGGGGCAGTTTCTCCATGTAGCACTCTCTGGTAAAACTCCTCCTGAGGCTGATGGGTATAGAAAGGTGAGGCCTCCTGGACAAAGGAACAATGAAAAGAAGTAAAGATGCATGATCATGCGGCAGCCATGGTATCTTACCCCAAAGGAGGTATAGTATAGATTTATGCCAATTGATGGTGTATCTGGACTAGTTGCTGAAGTTCATGCTGATCTGCATAAGTCTATCCAGAGTTGGCTCCGAGTCCATCGCGTAGAGAAGCTTGTCGTCTGCATAAAGAGACACGTTGTCTGCCTTCTGCCCTTGCCACTGCAGGCCCCTGACCAGTGGGTCATGGCAGATCTTTGCTGCCAAGGGCTCCTGTGTACAGGCAAAAATCGGCAGGGATAAAGGGCAGCACTACCTGGTACACCTATGGAGTTGGAATTCCCGGGGTTGCCCACCATTTACTTTGTACTGTGCCAGTGGACCTGAATATAGGGGTTGTATCCATTTCATGAAATATGGGACGAAGTTCAATTTGGCCAGCACCTCGAAAATGTAATCCCATTCCACTGTATCAAATGCTATTTTAGCATTGAGGAACAGAACTAGGGGCTGTTAACTCAAGTTGGCCCTGTGTCCCTACACACCCTGGAGGTCCCGGAGGTTAAGTACTTCAGTGGACCATAAATCCAGTCTGGTCCGGGTGGACCAGAGATTTTATCGCCGTGATGAGGCGCATGGCCCACCCTTTGGCCAGTATTTTAATTTTGGCGTTTAAGAGCGAGA
The DNA here is from genome assembly GCF_964204655.1 of Triturus cristatus. Classification (NCBI taxonomy): domain Eukaryota; kingdom Metazoa; phylum Chordata; class Amphibia; order Caudata; family Salamandridae; genus Triturus; species Triturus cristatus. Next base: position 701,434,185 of record NC_140584.1, on the reverse strand, counting down.
TTGGCATAGAAGAGGCACCATCTTCAAGGGGCTTCCCCTCTTTTATATGACCACTATGGTGGCCAGTCTCTGTTGACAGGGCAAAGAGCCACGCTGCTTACTTCCCTTGTATGTACTCTTACTGCTTGGTCTCAGCCTAGATCTTAGAGTTTTGGTGGTGCCCCTGGCCTCAACCAGTGTTGTCGAATCTGTAGCTCTCAGCATGCTGTCCTGCGAGGCTGATCTCTGGGGCCATCCTTCATCAACTGTTGTGATGCTCTGATCCAGGCCCGTCCTGTTGGGGTATTGTAGGTGAGAATGATTCAGAGTTCTTGTTTCTCCCCTGCCCCCCCCCCCCTCCACCCCTTTCCCCCCCCGCAGGCCTCCCACCATTTCCATGTCTCCTCCGAAGACCCAAAGTACCATGTTTTTCCTTCCGCCATCACTCATTACTCGTAGCTTGGCTGGGAACATCATCGAATATTTAAGCTCACGGCCTCTCAATGTTCTCTTGACTTCTTCGAAGCTGATATGGAGTCTTTGGACTTTGAGAGTACAATCCATGTAGAAGCTGATGGTTGCAGAATTGTATTTGAGTGGCGGACCATGGCACACAGCCTGGGGACATCTCGGTCTCTCTAGTTAAATATGTGGGCAATGATGCTACGCTGTGCCGCACCCAGTGTCTGTGGAGGCCCAGGAATCCTGTGTGCCCGCTCTATGGAGAAAATTGTGGACAGATCCTTTAGCTTGAGCGAGTTGGGGCTAGGGTCTTCCAAGAAGAGGTCAAGAGGATGCTGTTTTTCCTCAATCGACCCTCAAAGTCATCCAGCCTTGCTTTCGTTGCTTCTGCTTTCACTCTCAGTACATGCGCATGTGTTCTCAGAATATTAGTTTCTGCATTTAGGGCGGTAATTGTCTCTTAAGCCTCTTTTACCTACTCTCCAATGATTCGGAGGTCTGCCCTGCGCAATATGGCCTCTGTGGTGAGCTAGTCTATCTTCGTCTCCAAGGAACCCTCAACCCCTTGTATTGCCTCCATAATGTCCTTAAGGGTAAGAGTCTTGCATCCTTGGGACTTTCTTGCCTCCCCCAGTTGTGTTTCCCCTGCCTTTTCCTTGGGGCGGGTGTAAATATCCAGCTTTGTTTATTGTGAGGTCTGGGCCGCCCTTCATTGTGTATGCCAATGCACTGTCAAGCTTCTCGGTGGTATGTGGTGGTATTCCCCTCAGCCTGCCAAGGCTAGTCCAATTTATGAACTGTCTTTTGCGGCCTCTCTGGTTTTCCATTGCCAGCCAAGTGGTCTCTCTAGCCTTTTCTGAGCTCAATCAGGGCAGATCACCTTTTTAGAGTCTGTCTGCGCACTCCTTGCCGAACCAGCAAAGCAGCGCCAATAGCGGATGACACCAGAGTGTACTCAGCATGCCTATCTCTATGCCATAATGCCCTTTCCTTTGGGCTCACAGGCCATCTGGTTGTTCGCTATGTCGCCCATCTGACCCCTGTCTGGCTCTGCCTACGAGGGTAGAGTGCATGTCATGTCCTGTGTACCCGTAAGTTACTGCTCGGTGGACCGGCCCTTGTCTCAGGGTCAGCAGGCCTGTCTCTGGTCTCAGCATGGGACCCGCTCCTCCATGGTCCGTGGCCCTGGATCTCACTCACCCACCTGCCCAAGGTAACTGTTTAGGGCCGGGGGCTGGGAGGAAGGGCTTCCTCCTTACCATCGGGACATGCATGGTCCGCCTGCACGCTTCCCCGCCTGTGAGAAGTTGGCCTGGCATATGCTGGTCACTAGTTAAAGTGGCCACCTTGCACCAGTCCAATTCGACTCTTATGGTAGATAGGTTTAAGACAACCTTTTAAAGAAAGCTATCCTAGTGGTAGCTGTGGAGAGCAGCCTTCAGGCTAAGTCTCTGAGGAATGTAAAGCAGCTTGTTTTACCTTATAATCTCTTGAATTACTAAATGAAAGGACACCACACAGGTATATATATAAAATATACATGTATTTATTTCTAACACACTCTACTAATCTCTTTATGAGATTAGAAGTCAGGAACATATGCAAAAATCAACAGTTCACAACAAATTAAGCACTTATATGGCTGGGGTCCTAGGGGCGTACCAGACCATATACTAAAAAAAAGTATAAGAAGAACGACTTGAGAAGAGAGAAGGCCTAGGGCCTTCAGAAGCGCTGGGGCCTCACTAATCCACCCAAGGCAGGTATGTAAAGAACCCACGAGAGACGCATGCAGTGTGAGAACACAGCCGCGGTTCCCAATAGACTTCAATGGAGCAAGTCGCGGTTGGAATTTTAAAGTTTTAGGATACTTCGGGAGAGTCTACAAGCAAGTCACTTACAGGGTAAGTAGTTCTAGAGCCAACACACACAGGAGCACCGTAGCGCACAAGTTACCTCACCCAGGGAAGCCGGGTGCATAGGTGTCTTTTGGTGTCGGGTCGCGGCGTCGTTTTCAATGGGAGCCAAAGAAGACTTGCTGCTTTTGAAGACAGGAGAAGTGTCCGGTGGAATCCAAGGATGGATTCAGAAGAAAGAAGACCTGAAAGCAGAGGAGTGTTCAAAGTCACTTGCCAGTGACCCGGGCCCAGGAAGATGGATGCCCACAGTTGTCGGTTGATTTCAGCTGATCACAGGTGTCTTGACTCTTCAGCCACGAGGTCCAGGAGGCGTCGACGACGACGACAAGGAGCTGGATTCGGCGTGTCCCACGAAGTCTGCAGCTTACTGAGGTGTCGGCAACCGGATTGGAGCCAACAAGCCTTGGCAACAGCAAGTGTCGTGGAAAGTGAAGAAAGTCAGCGGTGCAGACCAGCAACGTCTGAGGGACTCACCCAGCAAGGGTAAGTCACGGCAGGCCTGGAGCAACCAGCGGAGCCCTTTGGTTCTGTAGAAAAGTCTTCTGGGGACCCACAAGCCAGCCGGCAAGGGATCGAGAAGACGCCTCTTGAGGATTTATTAAACAGGAGCCCACGGTCACTCGGGACGAGGTAGGCCTCTGATCTTCGGTGGAAATCCTGCTGGAGGCTTGGATCACACGTGGTCCAATGCACAAGTTCGTAGAACGTCGTGAAGGGATTGCACTCGACAACAGTGCACAGTACCCAGGTATTGCTGTTCCTCGTCACTCGTGGGGTCCACTTACCTCAGCTTCACTGGGGACTCACGATGGCCTCGGAGAAGTCAGGAAATCCACTTCCGGGGCTGCAGGGACTTTGGACTCTGGCGGGAGCGGGAAAGTTTGCGACCGTTGATTCAAAGTTTTGGTGCCTGCCAAGCAGGGGAGACACTCCTTGACTCCAAGGGAGATTCTTCAGTCTTCCAATGGTAGTGGAACGTCCAAGGTCCAGGATTCTTCTTCAGAGCGTCGTCCAGGGATATCTAGTTTGCAATGGCAAGGGTTTCCTAACTTATACTACAAGGAAGGGAGGGACTAGCTCTATGACCCCTCCCTTTGTCCAGTTTCGCGCCAGAGCAGGGGCAGATAGCCCACTGAACCAGTTTGAGCTGGCATATGCACAGAGGAGCCTACTGCTTCCCCAGTGCAGGACTTCAAAGCACTCTAGGAGTGCACCCACCCAGCCCCAATACAATAAATCCTGTCTGGAAGGTGGTTACACCTGTCTGTGACAGGATGCCTATTGTTGGGCCTCCTCCACTGCGAGTTTCGGTCAGCAGCAGGAGGACAGCCCAGTATCTGTGCTGGTGGCATCCATTTTGTGATGCCAGGGCTTTTTCAGGATTCTACTGTGTTTGCACAGTAGGTACATGTCTACTCATCTAGAAGGGTGGGATCATACTCCCACACCAGATACTGGTGTGGGGGTATGATTCCAAAGCATTTGGCACCAAACACGACATGTTTTGATGCAGCCATCTCAGAGTTAGCATTTACCGCGAGGTTATAATGCACTTAAGAGTATATGGTTTAACCGCGTCCACAAACAGCCACAGAGAATAGACTCTGAGGTCTGCATGTAAACCAAGCACCCTGCCCTCAGGATTGATAGGGCCTGCCTTAGGGGTGACTGATAGGCTTATACGTGTGTGCCAGGTGAGATATTGGGAACCTATATCTCAGTGAGGAGTGCTAACACTACCTCACCCAGGCTGCAGTAGCAGGCCTGTGGTGTCAGATTTAGTCTGCTTCCCAGGGGTGGCATAATTCATGCTTCAGCCCCTGGTAGGCCTTTGAAGTACCTATGCCCTTGGTACCTAAGGTACCATATACTAGGGGCTTATAAGGTACCACAGTATCCAATCACTAGTGCATCTAATATGCACTCCAAGTTGTTTAGAGAGAACAGAGAGACTGTGGCCCTGATTAGCAGGGACCCAGCCAGACTATAGCCAGAAACCAGTGTTAACATCAGAAAAAAAGTGGGGGCAACATAAGTGCAGATCCTACTCTCCTACACCGCCCCTACATTTCTGCCTCTCGCCCTTTCAGGGGGTGGGGGGGCCTGTTATCTCCACTGCCTTCAGGTGCCAATTCGGAGTGCCGTGGCCACTCTTCTTTCGGGGACCCGCACAGCCTCTGGGTTCCCCTCGCCAGTCCTTTCCACTGCTCGCCCTCTCCTCACGCTGGGCTACGGCTTTCAATGTCACATAGGCCACACTTGGTCTTATGTCAGCAGTCGCACCCTGGAGGCCGCCGGTCGTAACAGTGGTCCTCCCCCTAACCCCCCTCTTGGTCCCAGCTGCATGGAGCAGCGCTGGGAGGGCAGGGAGTATGGACGGAAAGACAAATGTTAGGGAATTTGCAATGCGGCCATCTTGAACAACAATGGGCCTGTAGGTACGCAGGGGACTTTTGACTGGGCCAGGGGCAATTCCTCCTATATACTAAAGTAGCCCACTCCGCGAAAGGCGTGCGTCCTTCCTTTCTGGAGATTTCTACGAACTCACAGACATTGTGAATGCTGCTGGCCTTACCTGGATGTCGGCATCTGGTTTCTTGTATATATTGTTCATTATGAGAAGATAAACTGACAAAAATGCTGAAAGTACAGGACTGGTGGCTTTCTCATTTGGAGTGGAAGCTCCCAGAGAAGTACTGGACGAGGGCCTACCAGATGGTAAAGACAGTGTGTAGCAGTGCGCAGTTTGAAGTTGCTGCAATATAATTATATGCACATGACGTAATACTCTCAAGTTAAATGGCATGGAGTTTACCCAACTGCGTCCCTGAACTGCGGTACGTGCGGGCACACGAAGGCTGAATACATGGTGTGGTATTTTCCTGCCATAAATGCCTTTTGGGACAAGGTGGCCTGCACGATTGGCATATACATTTCATTGGGGGGAGGGGGGGGGCGCATTATATTTTAGGGGTTCTCCGGAAGGTGGGGAGATGGAAACAAATGAAACAAAAGTTCTTTAGGCTGGGCATAATGCTATTGAAGAGATGTGTCGCCATCCATTGACTAGCCTGAAGACTCCCCCATGAGGGCCAGGATCAGAGATGTCCTAGAATGGGCCGCTGCAGACAAAGGACACATGCAGAAAATTCAGAGCGATGAGGGTCAAGCAGACGACCTGATTGAATGGACAGACTTGATACTGGTCATATTGAACCCACTCAGTGCCAGGCCCCCTTGAATGTGAAGGGCGCTGGGACAATTATGGTAAGGTATGGGAGTAAAACAGCAAGCAGAAAGCAATATTTTCATCCGCACTGAAGGGCATTACGCTAGAGGGGGGTTAATAGAAGTGTATTGTTGTCATTCCAAGCTGTTGTGCTCCTTCCCGGGCTGGATTGGGAAGTGATGGGGAGATATGGTTTCCCACAAGAAATGGATATACAACATGGGGATATTATACCTCGTTATGTAGATTTAAGTACACTGTGGTCTGACCTAAAGGGATGGACAAGTTTGAAACTAGTTGGGAACTGGAAATGAAGGGTGTGATCGCATCGTTGATGTCCTGGCTTGAATTTGTTTTCCTCTGATCTACTTATGTGTACCTTGCTGTATGCTCCTTGTTTACAACTGTTGAAGCAATAAGAAAAAATATAAGTTAAAACAAATCCCAATCCCAGCGGAGTAAATTAATTTCTTTTCAGTTCTCCTGTTGAAAAACATTTAAGAAATAACCCCGTTTCCTCACCCCAGTGCAATCTTGGGCATGGTGGGGATGCAGCATAAAAATATCCTAGAAATATACATATTAGTGTTTGGCTGTTGTCTTCTGCTTTGCTGTTGCCGGTTGGCCAGTGGTGTACAGGAGTCAACAGTGGTGGTCGCCAGCCACCTGAAAAACAGCTGAGCCACGTTCAGGTCGATGTACAGGGAAAGGCGAGGTAACCTTCTTATTTTAATTTAATTGGGAGCCTGAAATACAGACTTCCTATACACATGCGATACCAACCCATACTTGCAACTGGGGAGCACATTGTACATGGGCCGGAGTGGATACAGGTACAATGGCCACACATGCCTACACCCACCACTAGACCCCTTCCAAGAGTCTGGTGGAGCTTCGCTAATTATTGCTTTGTTAGTTGTGATACGTTTGGACGGGGTAGCCTTTGCTGCTCTGCCCTGGGGATGGTGAGTTGATCATTGGGACATTTGTTATTGTTCCTTTCGGCGGGAGGGGGGGGGGGTTTGGTCTGGGTGACTTGGAGCTGTGGCTCTGTGTTTGGTCTGGAAGAGTATGGCCGACAACAATGTCAATCCTACCTCAATGGCTAACAGAAACTAGGGGTTTAACTGTATGACCTGGAATGTTGGTGGGATGGGATCAGCAATTAAGAGACACAACATTCTCCGACATCTCAAATGCAGGGGAATGCACATCGCCATGCTACAGGAGACCCATCTCACAGGAGTAGAGGTGGAACGCTTGTGCGGTAGATGGTATGGACAATTATACGCCACATCGTTCTCTGCATATGCGAAGGGCACACTAATATGGGTCAGGCTGGAACCCCTCCCTAAATGATAAAGAGTGTTGATATGTTCTGGTGAAGGGCCGGTTACAAGGGAAAGAGAGGACACTAGGGAGCATCTGTGCACCTAACTAAGAACAGCTTGTGTTCCTCCGCCCCTGGTAGCTCCTTTGAGGCAATTGGTGGGTGGAGATCTGCTCATGGCAGGGTACTTCAGTTGTGTTATAGATGTGCTCCTGAACCGCTCTACACCCCCACTCCCACACATGGAGCACCAGCACATAGACTAGAAGTTGGCCTTAGATAGTGGACATAGCACTGGGTACTGGCAGACCTGTGGCGCACCCAACATGTCATTGAAAGAGAATACTCTTATTGTTTCCATATTTATGCTCTTCACACTAGAATAGACAGATTCCTGTGCTCGGAAAAGCTGAGCCAATATGCGCTCTCTACTGACTACCTGCTGGGATGGACAATCTCTGACTAAGGTCCCTTACTTTTGGGGTTCCGACCAAAAGATGACAGACCGGTGATCCCTTTTTGGCAGCTTCGACCAACGTCAATAGACGACGCCTATTATAGGAAGTCACTTCACACTATCATAATGGAGTATTTTAAAAACAACAAAGACACAGCGTTGTTTACCATAATCGAATGGGAAGCTTTCAAGGTTCTGATACGTGGCCACTGCATATGTAGGGAACTTAATGAGGAATTAGGCACACTGGCAACCTGTCTACTGGGAGGCCTCCCCAGACCGAAGAGGCGCAGAGTAGGCTGTAGATTTATAGACCTGCCGCTTGCCTTGCCCAAACATAGAATAGCTATGGCATGGAGATCTGTACAGGGACCAGTGTATAGACCTGGGTTAAACATGTCACAACATAGGCTGGGGCAGAAGAAAGAGCCCTACTTTGAGAGGATGCCAGAGGGATTCAAAGGCAATGCATGGCTGAGTTATGGACCGAAGTTATGGCAATCTGGGACCACCCGGGAGATGATCTAGCCTCTGAACAGGACAACTCGGATGATCACGTGGGGGAGCCCAGAGACTTGACTCAGACGGGGAGGACAGAGGGGAAGGTCACAAAAAGGAATAGATGACTTTGGAAGCCAGAATATTCCACGTTGTACCCCTTAACATGTGTGACTTATGCATGTCGACATACATGGCTTCTTTAACTGCCTACATCCCACACCCCTAGACTTCAAACTATCTGCTCCAGACACCTCATGACACACATACCCCGATAGCTACTACCAGACTACAACGAGCATGGCCTGCCACTTGAGGACTAAGACCTACACTCCCGGAGATACATTTTGTTTTATCTTTTGTTGTTTCTTCTTTATTAACTTTTATGATTATTTTCCTGGTTTTCCCTCATCCATTGGCTTTATCTTCAAGCCATCTAAGACATGCCACACAAGATCAGCTTGGGGACCGGACAGGAAACTGGAAAAGGGTGCTCTGATTATTGTGTAGAAGAGACACTGGTACTTAATGTTAATTTTGGAAATGTGATGTCATAATAGTCATAGGCGACTAGCCACTGTACACCTAAAGTACATACATTGCTGCATGTAATTCAAGTCTACCTGTGTTAAACATACACCTGTATATTCTTTGTCGGCTTAAAATCAATGAAAAAGTCTTGGACTAAAACAGTCATTTTCCCTCATGTAAAAGTTTCAATAAATGACAGTAAACCTATCTTTAAAAAAACCAGTATACGGATAAGAACATTGGAATGTTGAGAACTGCATTGAAGACAAGTGAGCAGAAGCAACCTATATAAACTGAAATAGGCACACTGCTTTCAAGGTTTCAGTGCCCTAATACACAGCCTCTGACCTTCTCTTTCCCCTGCCTCTTGAAATTATATTAATCCGGCAGATGAAAGCTAAAGGCAGAGGCTGTGGAGGAGAGGACACGCAGCCTTCACCCCCCTTCCTTCTGTAGCTCAGTGTCACTAGAGTTTCAGAAGGAGGGAGGGGTGAATGCTGCTCAGCTCATGGATCTTCTAGGCTTCGCTGAACTACAGAAAGCAGTTTAGCCAAGCTGGGGAGAACCAGGGACTGACTTCAGCCCTCTTTCACAGGTCTTGCTGTGACTTTTCAACGGCTAACAGCCACGGCCCTGTGTGCGGCTGTTAACTGTAGACCATTTGCAGCAAGAGCTGTGAACTAAGGTTGAAGAAGCGAGGGTAATTTCAACCCTCCACCCCCTGGGCTCCGATAGGCCTTTGTTTCTCTAATTAAAACATTCTGCAGTCGTAGGGCAGAATTTTCTATAGGTTTATAGTGCTTTACATGAGCACCAGTTGCTTTACAGACCAACACATTCATTTTCTGTTAGGCACATGAAGATTAAGTGATTTGCCCCGAATGACAGGATGTTGAGTGTCCCTGCCGAGACTCTAACCCAGTTCCACAGCGTTGAGGTCGACCGCTCTAGCCGTAAGATCACATCCTCTCCACAGATTAAATATGTTTACAGTTTGTTGCTGTGTAAAATTCTTGCACGTCTGGGGGTTGTCACTGTAATAGATATAGTTCCTCTGATATCTACTGAAAATTAGTGCTGTTAGTATTCATTTTTTAATTCAGTGTTCAAATCCCCAACACTAAGTTTATTATGTACAGATGCATCCACTGTACATATAGTTTTAACCATGTAGGCTCATAATTGTTGCTCCAAGTGTGCACCATGTTAAATATGAATATACATACGAACGCTTGTGTGCGCCACATCAAAGATTTGTCAGTTTTACATATGCATATGGCACTGTGATTAATATTATCTCCATTAGACTATTTTGAGGCATTGTTAGAAACGGGGTAGCATGGTGTGGAGCGGGTAGGCCAAACTCGGAGGCATTGTGTAAAGCTTCTGCGCAGCACACTCATACCAGCGACACACCAGGCACACTACAAAAGAGAGTCCACACCAGGTTGCATGAAAAACAGCATATGTATTATGCAGAACACGTCGCAAGGTAATCACAGTGGTAACACTGTGCCAACTGGCACCAGGTAGTAGTATACAGGGGGACTATTTACACAGCAGGGCCAATCGGGACGCTGCCAGAGTCATCACAAGCACAGGAATAAATGTGAGATCAGCAATAAAAATGTCACAGCCAGTCACTACTGGCAAGACCATGCAATAAGCATAAATCAGGTAGGCATGAAGTATAAAACCTATCCTGCATAACATTAGCAAAAATCACATTAACAGTAGGCCCAAACATGGGGCGTGGCTGAAGGCGTCAAGATGGCGGTCGCACTTTGAGAGTGCTCTGGATCCCCTCCGTCATCCGCCTTCTTTCTGCCCCCAACCGCAACCATCCACCTTCGATATTCCTAGCAGCAATTTCTGGGCCTTACCTGCGTCGCATCGCAGTGCTTGAGTCCCAGATCGGAACCTCCCAGCCAGTTCTGTCCTCCTGGCCGGCCACGGCTTTCACAAAATGGCGGCCCCTCCGGCGTCCCACTCCGGCGCTGCTGAGCTCTGGCGCTGAGGATTTCTGTGAGGAGTGTCATGCCCGGTGGTTGTGGCGGCGGAGGGGCGCTAGGGCCGGAGTTTTCGTCACTGTGAGCTGCGGGGAGTGGCTGTCCCGGGTCCGCGGTGAGGCAGCGAGTGTGGTGAGTGCGATGCCTGGGGCGTGACGGTGCTCGGCTGCCGGGGTCGGGCAGCTGTGTTGGGGGAGGCTGGAACTGTGGCGGGTTGTGCCTGAGACAGGGGTGTGGAAATTTCTAAAAAATCTACTTGGCCAGGGGACAAAATGTTACACAAATCTACTTGTCCTGGAAAGGTAACTACTTGCCCCACCTACTCCATAAATCACTATGGTAGGTCTGCACGGAGAGACCCTGCACTGCAATCAGTGCAACATACTGTGCAATATATATTTCAAGTGCAAGTCCAATTATGCAGGGCATGGTCATGCACTCTTAAATGCAACTGTTCTGGCTGGCTGTACAGCATGTGTGCAGATGTGTCAGTGTGCACTGCATTCAATTATCAACTATTTTGCATGTAACACATTTTCATATGTAGAGAAATAGTACCTAGAGGCAGAGGGCAGACTGCATTTCTTGAAGTGTTTTTGGCACAGTCCAGAGTGACTGTCGAAATATGAAACTCTAGGACAGAAGGGTGTTCTCCATCATAGGGCCTACTCATAGCTGATCAGCTTCAAAAATCCTCAGATGTGATGCGCTGATAAACGTATGGATGGGAATAACTGCACTTCTTGGCAGAGCTTATGAAGTTTCATGGGGCAGCAAAATCACGTAGCAGATACCCTATGGTTCACTGAGGCAGTATCCACAAGTACAAATACACAAGAGGCAGGTGTGATGTTATTATATTATGGTGTACTCTCTGCTACATCTCCACATTCTTCTCCCACACAAAGAGCACATGCAGCACTGACAGTAGCTGTACAGGGTGCTCTCTTGCAATTAGTAATGGCTGCAGCAGAGTAAGCTTCCCTAACATGAAGAGGTGCAGATCAGCAATGGGTGTTCAAGTTTGTCTCCTTCAGGTATGTAGGACATGTAGCAGTCACGCAGCTGAAAAGCAAGTGTTAGTCTCACAGCGAAGGTAAGGAGTGTTAAGTTGAAAAGACAATAAATCTAGAAGTGGAAAGCTGAGCATCATTGAGACGGGGACTTGTGATTAACTGCAACCACTCAACATTTCTTGTCACACCCATGGCAGCAAGTCCCAAATACTGTATTCAGTGGGCAGTGGGAGTGCAGCGGTGGTAGCAGGCCCAGTGTACAAGGCTGGAGACGGTGCTGTCTGCTCAGTGGTTGAAGTGCATTAAAAAAAAAAATGGGAACTGTGATGCTGAACGAAATGGGGGAGGCAAGGTGAGTGAATCTGGGGGCAGGGTAAAACAAAATACTTTCTAACTTTTTGTGGTCTTTCACCTTCAGGTAACTACAAGTATAATAATGGACAGCTTTCATTGAAATGAAAGTTATGTTGATCAGTGGGAAATGCGGGATCAGACATTATGAAACCTCTATTAGTTCATGCACTGACCAAACCATGAACATTTAGCGCAGCAGGCAGGAATCTCTGACAGACCATCCTAAACACAGGCACCCTCATGTGCAGACTGCACATGCATCCCTATGCACGGGTGGCTGTGCAAGTTTTTGCTGCAGATTTCTGATGCTAGCCACAGGCAGCCGTCTTGCAGGTCACTGAACTCCACCAGAGACAACATCAAACTGTCAAAGAGCTGGGTCAACCCTTGACTACCTGGGGTAGAGGTGGAGGCTGTGAGGTGCCTCGCCACTGGGTCTCTGCTGAAAAAGGTTGTGGTCACCGGAGGTGGAAGGGGTGGGTTCTGCTCACATGCAATGAAACCGCTCTGTATCCGCGGGCCTGTCTTGGAGGCTTTGATGCACCTAGTAGTGACACAGTGAACCAGTGACAATCTGGGGTTATGACCCTGAAAACCCCCAAAAATCATTTCTGTAGTCAGAATAAAAAATAATGTGGAGGGGCAAGTGCAGGCATCAAGAGGGATTTTGGACTGGGCATGAGGTTCTGGGGCGACAATAGGGGGTAGAACAGGCTAAACATTCTTCATGTACCTCTAATGTAACCAAGCATTGAGGGCTCTTTGCCTAAATAGAGCTTGAGAAAATCTGATCACATCAGAGTGAGACAGACACGGAGTGAGACAGACACGGAGTGAGACAGACACGGAGTGAGACAGACACGGAGTGAGACAGACACGGAGTGAGACAGACACGGAGTGAGACAGACACGGAGTGAGACAGACACGGAGTGAGACAGACACGGAGTGAGACAGACACGGAGTGAGACAGACACGGAGTGAGACAGACACGGAGTGAGACAGACACGGAGTGAGACAGACACGGAGTGAGACAGACACGGAGTGAGACAGAGAGAGAGAGAGAGTGAGAGAGAGACAGAGTGAGAGAGTGAGTGAGAGACAGAGTGAGAGACAGACACAGAGAGACACTAGTGAGCGTGTATTAGTGCAAGGAGGCGTGGAGTTGTTGGTATCTTTATTGCATGTTTAGTAGTTGATATAGTCTAACTTAACTCCCTGGAGCAACAGGAAGGATTAAAGAGAACATTTTTATAACCGCAGGAACACTCCAACTTGAGGTACTTTAGCAAAAAACAAATTGTGTGCGTGGAGTCTGTGAAGAGGTTGCGAGGACTAGTGGTTAGTCGGGCATTACTGGGTTGTGCACTTGTGCGCAGTTCGTGTTGATATTTTTCAGTTAGTTTATGACACACACAGTCTGAGCAGCAGGGAGCAAGAGAGAGGGTCGTTTTAGAGCTGAATATAACTAAGGTGTGCAGGTTACAAGACTGAAAGGAGTAAATTTCACTATGACAAAGTACTGGAATTCGGCTGCTGCAAGGCGATTAGTGACTCAGAGCTCATGGACACGCTACTACAGAGTGCTGGGGCGTCTCTTGCAAATGCTGCATGGCTCCTGTGCAAGCCAACATGCAGGACATTCTGTCCCAGGGGAGTGTTAGAGGCAATTGGCCAATTTTCTATTCTATAAATTCCACCAGTTCCGTTGTAGCTTCTAAATACACAATAGTTACAACTGACGTTAGAGCACTAGTGGGAAATGCTTTTCTTTGTTGTCTCCTGGAAGAAAGAAGACAATGTGTGCCCCCGAATGCGCAACATGTAATGTGCCAAAGGGGGAGGGTGCCAGGCGTCCTCTGATTGAACTGATGTGGTTTGACCCCTACAGTTAAACTGCAAGTAATGAGCTGCGAGAAACATCTTAGGAGGGGCTTTGGGGAGAAAGAGACCGGGCCGAGAGGCGCTTGCAGCACGTGGCTGCACGAAGCAGTCACGATCCAAGCAGTTATTAAAAAAAATAGCAGAAAAATAATGCAAAGGAGAGAGAACGAGACTAATACTGTTAACTCGTGTCACATTGTGTGTAATGTGAGGCGCATACTATATTAGCCCACCAATGAATGAGTGTCCGATTCGGGACACTGGAATTTCTCTTTGTCTTTACATATATTATGTAACAGCACACAGCAGCTTACTGTTCACCACCTCAATTCTCATCCGGGCAAAAAGTAGCCGACTTCGATCAGGCACTTTGCAGGCAACGGATAGCAGTTTCTGTCGCACTCTTATAGAGGAAATTAATACAATTCACATTTCCGCCCACCACTTTTAATATTCACCAGCTTTCACAGGCAATATGCGGTAAAATAAACAGATTGCTCGTTTGTGCTAATGCTATTGTGTGGTGATACTGAGTGCGGGAATTTTAAACGTTTACGCCCCAGTACAATTCTTTAACACCACATTTAGTATAATATACGTCACTGCATAGCTGTGCTCCACTTTAAAAAAACAGTCCGCTCCAAACCCCAAGTTAACACACTCTGTTTTCTCGTGTGGAATCTGAACAGGGCACTCGGTAATGCCGTTATTTTTACTTCAATCCGCTGAGCTCTCAGCAGGATGTGTGCATTGCCTCTTCCCTTCGCAATCAGCAAGATAAAGTTAACTGTATTTCTACCCCCCCGGATGCCGCAAGCTCACTTGGCATTAGCCTGGAAACATTAATGCCCCCCTGCCTCCTCACCCCAGTTTCAGGTCGCGCCACCATCAGCGAGATATTTGTGCTATCCTCCTGTGTTGAAATGGAGATATGTTCTGCACGTCCACCCCATTGATCTTAAGGAAGCAAGACGCCCGATTGCTGAGATTGCCGCTTGTTGAAACTGAAGTTTCAGTCCCCCAGCCAATCACTGGCTAGAGCCCAGCCACGGGCTGCTAGCCAATCAGAGGTCTCAAAATCGTTTGCAGCTCCCTGCCAGCCTTTCTGATTGGCTGTGAGACCCAGAGTGTCCACAGCCGGTATCATGTACGCGATTTAATGTCTAGTTGTCCTTCGGACAAAATAGACATTACATCTTCTTGCCCGAGGTAAAAATCAACATGGTTCGGGCGTCGGGCGATATGATTTCCCCACCCCTGGCCTGAGACCTGCGGGCCCCGCAGCTATCCTGAGTGCTGCAATGTGTTTCTCCCCCATCTCCCCGAGCGACGAGGCCTGAGCTGCGGGGGGGGTGTCCAGCGGGGCCGCGGCGGCCTAGCTTGGTGCAGTTACTGCTGCTGAAGGGGGGGGGCTTGAGAAGAGTCGCTCTGTCTGCCCAGCATCGCCCATACAATAGCTGACAGAGAGAGGCCGGGGACTGACTCTGGGGAGGCCTGGACGGCTGGGGCTGTGGGTCTCAGCCCACCCTTGCGGCGGCCTTCCGTCTGGACTATGTTGGCACCCTTCCTCTCCTCTGGGCCTGGACATGCTCTACCATTAGAAGGGGCCTGAGGTCATGGGCTCCTTTGCATGCCTGTCCGTCGCCGCAGCCTAGGGCGGGCCTCACGCACAGCTCTCTGCAGTTCCACCCCAGGGACAAAGGGGCCTGCCCAGGGCCGGTGGCAGACTTTTGGCCTGTGGGGTGGTGGAGCGCGCTTGGCCTTGCTGCTGGGCCACCTGACCGGTTCCCCCCCCACCCCGCCGGGGGTGAGTGGTTGTTCGGCTACCAGATCGGGTGGCGGGGGGGCGGGCTCTGGGCCCGGCTAGGGGCCTGATTGGGCTCCTGGGGTCGCTGGAGGCTGCGGGGACAAGTAGAGGGACCCGCTGCTTGTGCTGTGGAGATTCTTGGTAAACAGGGTTGGGGACTGGGGATTGGCCACCATGTCGGGTGGCGGGGTGGACGGGTGACTTGGTGCCCCTGCCCCCCCTCCTCTCCCTTCCTTGCCGCCATACGCTTCTGCTCCCTCTACAGTCTGTGACCAGATCCTTCTATCCTCCATCCGAGCCGGTGACAAGCTAGCTCCTTGCTCACCACTGGTTATGCTCGCCTGGGCCACCCGGACCCGCTTTCCGGCGCTGGGGGGCTTCCAGTGGGCACTCCGGCGCTCTCAGATCCTCAGGTGCCGGGGATTGGGGGTGCTTCCCTTGACCCTCGGCTGGTGGAGGCCTCTGGAGGGGAGCGATGGAGTGGATGTCGGCCACTGTATCGGGTGGCGGCGTGAGGGCGTCTCCTGCCCCTCCTGGTTGGTCTTGCAGGCCTTGCTTGCCCCTCACCGCGCTCCCGGTCGGGGAGGGCCCTCCTCGGACCGGATGGTTGGAGTTTGAGGATCCCCTTCACACCTGTCTCCGGGCCTCGCCCCCTGGAACGGCCCGTCTGTTCCTGCCCCCTCGGGGTGAAGTTGCTCTGCTTGAACCGGGGGCCCGGCCTTGGTCATTGCTGCCACTGTGGTCGCCTGTGGGGGTGGCCCTTTTCCGCTGGAACGCAGCCCGCAGTCCATCGCAGCGCTTGATCAGTCGAGCTGAGACGGCCTCCCCGAGGTCCGGGGGGGATCTCGGGCACCCGGGCCTGAGTATCGACGGTCTGGGTGTCGGCGGCTCCCCCTCCTCCTCCGTGGGTGGGTTGCTCGCTCCGCCTGTGTTTGGAGGCTCTGGCTTGGGTGGCCATGGGCAAGAATCGAACCCTGCAGGCTTCGGCCACCCAAATCAAAATGGACCGGTTCACCATGGCGGACAGAAATCCTAGCGGTGGGGCGCCCGCTGGGTCGGGCGCGCCCAGGGGCGACCTCACCGCCATCCTGCAAGCGATAGGCGTATCGCAAACATCTGTTGAAAATAAGATTGGATAAGTAAGGGTCGATATGGCCCTCCTTCGTCAAGATCTGCGCAACGCGACGGCTCGGGACACGGAGGCAGAGGCCCGTGTCTCTACTGTGGAGGGCGACATCAGCCAACTTAAGACCCTGGTGGCGCGTCTTCAGACCCAGGCCTCGGAGCTCCATCGCCGGGCTGAGGATGCCGAAAATAGGTCCCGGCGCAACAACCTCTGTCTTGTGGGCTTTCCTGAGGGAGGGGAACAGGGTCGAGTGTACACATTTGTGGAAACCTGGGTGCGCTCGTGGATGCCTAAAGACTCTCTTTCGCCCTGGTTTGCCGTCGAGCGGGCCCACCGCCCCTTGGCTCCTAAGCCCGGTGCACCTGCCTGAACCACAATCCTTAGGGTCCTTAACTTCCGGGACAGAGATGCCATCCTGGGAGCGGCCAGAGCACGAGGCCCGTTGCAGTTTCAGAATGCCCGCATCATGGTTTTCCCGGACTACACCAGGGAGGTGCAGGCTCAGAGGTGAACCTAAGACAAGGTAAAACAGAAACTATGGAATATGGGTCTTCGCTACGGCCTCCTCTTTCTGGCCCGGCTCAAGGTCCTCTTTCAAAACCAAACGATCTTCTTTGATACCCCTAAGGCGGCCTGGACCTGGCTCACAGAGGAGCGGCCCCTCCTGGATCAGCCGTCCTCCTCTCCCGTCCAGGGGGCTCCATCACGTCTGTTCCTGTCTGCGCCCCAGCCTCAGCGGCGCCGGACCAGGTCCTGTAGAAAACATGCTCGTCGGGGGAGACGTCCCCTTCGCCGGGTGTGTCGTCTGGGCGCCCTTGCTCCCGGGCTTCGACTCGGGGCTATGGTTCCCCCGACCCGCCGGCCCCGCCGCCGGACTTGAGCGACAAGCCGGGCCCCGCAGAGGTTTCCCGTCCGGTGATATCCAACTCCGACCTTTCCAGGAGCCCGGCGCTCCACGGCTCCGGTGACTATGAAGCAGCCTGAAAGAGACGGGCATCGAACACTTCCAAAAATGCCACTTAAAATCTGGTGTACGACCGCTCCTACAATCTCTCAGGCAGAGGCGACGTGGCCTCGGGAGGGACTGTTACTGGTATTGGGCCAGTCCTCTAACTTACTCTCTGGCCAGCTGACAGCAATCATGGCTCGCTCTTCCTACTTGTGCTGGTTGAGGAGGGGGCTTTGATCCCGGGGCCTACACGTGCTGAATGACTTACTTCTTCTTCCTCTCCCTGGACTTACTTGCTATCCATGATGTATGTAGCCCAGGGTATCCTGGCAGGGGGGGTTGATTCTGTATCCGTACATAAGGAGGGGGGTCCATCTTCACCATGTTCTTGTTTCGCTAACCGTTTTAGATTAGCACCTAGTCTGTTTGTGAGGTGGTTGTTTTGAACTGTTTCTTTCCAGGGCGACAGATGCTTCCTTTTCAGAAATGTAGGGAGGGGGGGAGGGACCGTTGTCCTCCGAATGTTTGTTGTATCTGAAAGAAACACGTTAGTTAGATTCCTCACCTTAGAATATCCCCAGGCGTCATACTGGATGTGAGAAGTTGGCCTGATGTATGATGTCACTAGTTCTAGTGTACACCTTATATCAGTCCAAACAACCCTTATGGTGATTGGTTGTAAAGTCAACCTTATAGACCAGCTATCCTAGTGGTAGCATGGACAAGAGCAGTCTTAGGCTAAACTCTGAATGGCATGTGAAGCCAGCTGTGATACCATATATAATCCCTTAAATACCAAACGAAAGGACACCACAACAGATATATATATAAAATAAAGTGTATTTATTCTAGTCAAACCCTCAGCACTCTTTATGAGATTCGAGGTAAGTACAACACAGTCTTATTCAAGCATACATTAAGTCACACAGGTAAGTAATACAGTTAGGCCCTAGGGGCCACGCAAACCATATACTAAAGAAGTGGTATAAGGACCACTGTCATGGAAATAGAATAGGCCTAGGCCTAGGAAATCGCTGGGGCTACACTACACTACCAACAGTTAGGAAGTGGAAGGCCCACGGGATTCAAGTGCAGAGTGGAAACACTCACGCGTAATGCGTATAATCGATAGAAATAGTACAGTTCTGAAATAAGCAGTTTTAGGACACTTCTGGAGCAACTAGAGAGTCGAGACTCTGAAACTAGACACTAGGATAGTCACTACCTTTGTGAGCACCGAAGTACCCAAGTTACCTAGCCCACGGGCTGCGGGTGCATAGGTGTGAACTTGCGTCGGGTTTCGTCGTGGACTTCTATGGATGCCTGAAGGAAAGTTGCTGACAGGCAGTCAGTGCAGAGTGTCCGGTGGATCCCAAGGCCGGGATCAAGAGGGAAGGGTACCTACAAGCAGAAGGGACAGAGTCAAGGTCACTAGCCAGTGACCACGTGTAACCAGGAAGGAACCAGGCGATGTCGTGAAGATTGCAGGTGAAGGGTGAAGCTTGTCGCAGCAGCCACGGGTACCCGGAGACATCGAGGACGACCAGGACCAGGAGGCCAGCTGTCCCACGAAGGCTATTGCTGTCGGCGGCGTCGAAGTCGAACTAGGACTCACCAAGCCTTGGCAAGCGGAACCCACGAAGAACGGAGGACTTGCTTCTGGTGCAGACCAGGAAGGTCTGGGGTGCTTCTCTTTTGCAAAGAAGCGGGAGCCAGTCTGGAGGAGCCAAACCAGCAGTGAAGATTTAAAGGTGTGTGGTCACAGAGGCCGCTAGCCAACGGGCAAGCAACCGAACAGACGCGGCAAGCAGGAAAATGCAGAAGGGCCCCACGCAGGACTCGTGGAGTGTGGGGGGCTGATCTTCGGTGCAGATGGTGCTTGGGGTTGGGGCTTCTCAATCCCCGGTGCACAACTTCGAGGGTGCCTCAGAAGCTGCGCTGGAAAATACTCGCCACTTTTCCCAGGTAGCCGGTCCCACGTCTCTCGTCGCCTCCACGGATCTCAGCTCGGCTGTGGATGTGGATCAGGGTCGGAGAAGTCTGGAAGTCAAGGCTCTGGTCGGGCTCTGCAGTCGGTCCCTCGTAGAAATTCAGCAAAGGGTAAGTCTCTTGATGGTGCCTGTTTGCACAGGGTAGCCACTCCTTAGCCACAAGGGAGATTCTTCAGTCTTCTTCTTTCGTCGAATGTCGAAGGTCCAGAGTTTCTGTTCAAGTTGCAGGTTCAGGATAATCTAATCTCCTGGGGCCCAGCTACCACTCTTATACTAATCTGGGGGGCTGGGTTGCCTGCTAGGTCTCGCCTTATGGGTGGGACCTGGGAGAGGGGTGGTTACACCCCCTTCCCTTTGTCCAGTTTCGCGCCAGGACTGGGGCTGGTGTGCCCCAGCACCGGTTTGAACTGGACTATGCATGGGACACCTTGTGTGCCCCAGGCAGTGTCTCGTTTCATTCATCCCTCCCTGCCCCAATACACTAAGGCCTGTCTGGGGTGGTGCTCGCACCTCCCAAGGCAGGAAACCTGTTGTCCAAGCCTCCCTTGCCGGGATCACTCCCAGCAGCAGGAGGTCAGACTTGTGTCGTGGCAGCAGCATCCATTTTGTGATGCTGGGGCTCTGGTTAACTTTAACCGGGTAAGTAGGTTTCAACATGTCTTCTCCATCTAGAAGGGAGGGATAATATCCTCATCCCCAGAAATGGGATGGGGGTATTATTCCAAAGTGTTAGACACCTTACACGACATGTTTTGATACAGCCAAACCATAGTTACCATAAGATTATAAGGCACTTTAAGAGTATATGGTAGGCTATATCATAGAACAGCTATAAGGACATGGTTCCGAAAGCTGCAGACAGGCTCAGCTCATGCTAGAGCACCATCTCACATGTTACCAAGCACTCTGCCTCCAGGATTGTTAAGACCTGCCATAGGAGTGGCTGATAGGTACACATGTGTCTATATCTAAGATAAGTATAGGAATACTACACCTACGCAAGGGGTGATTACATGACCTTGCCCCAGCTGAGTGATCAGTCAGATGTGTCATAATGGAAGGCCAGGCCAGGGGTGGCATAATACATGCTGCAGCCCCTGGTAGGCCTAGGGTACACCTATGCCCTGGGTACCTAAGGTACACTGTACAGGGGCCAATAAGGTGAGCCTATCCAAATGGGTTATGCACCTAAAGTACATACTATTAGTTTAGAGAGAGAACAGCAGGGCTGTGGGTCTGATTATCAGGCCCACAGCCACATCCAAGTCGAAAACCAGTAAAGCAAAAGCAAAAAGTGGGGGTGAACATAGAAAGCAGACCCTACTCTCCTACACTGGATCCGGAAGATTTTTGTAGCAATACCCCTTGCGCGTCGCTAGGCGTCGTCTGCGGCTCCGCGTCCGTCGTTGGCGTCGTGTGCCGGAATGACGTCGTCGGAATACTTAGCCGCCGCCCTCGCGCGCTGACGTCAGTTCTTCTTTTTTCCGCGCCAGTAAGCGCCGATCCGGGAGAGCTACCCCTTTAGTCAATTTTTGACTAACTTTTTTGACTCTTTTTGGTCACTTTCTTGACTCTGGTGCCGGTAGGATGCCTGGTTTCAAGGCCTGCGACGACTGTCACCGACTGATGTCGGTGACCGATCATCACCGCCGGTGCCTGTACTGCTTGGGCCTCGACCATGACGCGGAGTCGTGCTCCGATTGTATGGCCCTGATCTCGAAGGCTAGGCGGGAGCGGTCCTGCAAGCTTCTCGAGCTTCGCCACTCGGCTGCGTGCCCCTCTCGATCCCGGTCCAGGAGGAGGTCCAAGGATCGGTCGCGGAGCCGCACCGACATCGTCGCTCGTCTGGCTCGAAGACTTCGGGTAAGTCGATGCGCTCCAAGAAATCCAAGAGGCGACCCCGCTCTTCGGACTCCCCTCGCCGGTCGCGCGACTCGGCCGAGGGTCAGGGTGGTTCCACCCCCGTGGCTCCGCCGGAGCCGCAGGCGCCGCGCACGTCCCCATACCCGCCGGTCCCTGGGACTGACGCGACGCCGGCGGAGGTCAGTGCCTTCCTCTCGGCCATGAGGAGCCTGGCCCCGCCGTCGACGCCCGCTAGCGCGCCTTCGGGCCCCGCGGACTCGACTGGGCGACCTTGCGCACCGGCGGATCCGGCCCCGGTGCCGTTGAGGCTCCGGCCCAGATGCCGCAGGTCCCCGAGGGGCCCGAGCCTGTCACGCCTCCTCCGCCGGCATCGACACCGGTGCCACCTCCGACTCCGGTCGACGTCGATCCCCGGTTCAGCCCCTGTCCGGTCCCGACGCCGATGCGGCGCCGCCCGACGCCGCTAGAGACCCATTATGTCTATCGACCGGCTCCGATCATTCCTCCTGTTTACCAGGAATCGGATGACTGGGGCGACTGGGAGGGGTCCGTGGACCCTTTGGCCCTTCAGGGCCAACTTGCACAGGACTGGGCAGATGAACTGGGGGAGGCCAGTGATTTGGATACCTCACCGGACACTGGATTCATCTCTCCTCCGACTGTGGCTTCGGAGGAGGGTGCAGCTTTTTCTGTGGTGCTGCGCAAGGCGGCCGCGGCCCTTGGGCTTGAGCTGCCTGCCGTGGCTGTGAGGACTAACATCCTCACTGAGGTGCTTCAGTCTGCCGCATGCTCCACTGAGCCTCTGCTGCAATTCAATGAGGCCCTCATTGACGTTCTGCAGGGCACCTGGTCCAAGCCCTCCACAGTCCCTCCTGTGGATAGGAACGTTGCCAGGCGCCACCGCCCTGCTCCGGGCGATCCCAGTTTTCTGTCCCAACACCCCACCCCCGAGAGTCTGGTTATCCAGGCCTCTACCTCCCAATCCTCCTTCCCGTCCGCTCCACCGGACCGGGATTCCAAGAGACTGGAACAGTTCGGTAAAAAGCTGTTCTCCTCGCTCAGTTTGGGCCTGCGGTCTTTGAACACCGCCTGTCTCTTGGACCGTTATTCCCACTCTCTGTGGGATACGGTGGAGGACGTGCTGCCCCTGTGCCCGGAGGAGGCCCGGGGGACGGCTTTCCTCGGCTCTGGCCGATGGGAGAGATGCAGCGCGCCATGCCATCCGATGTGGACTCGACACTACAGACTCGCTGGGTAGGGCGATTTCTACCACGGTGGCGCTTCGACGTCACGCCTGGCTGCGGTCCACGTCCTTTTCAGGGGATGTCCAGAGCACTCTCATGGACATGCCTTTTGATGGCGCTCGCCTTTTTGGTGAGAAAGCGGACAGTGCGCTGGCTTGCTTCAAGGACTCCCGGGCCAAGTCCTTGGGCCTCTTGGCCCCGCGGCCACAAACTTCGGCTTTTCGCTCCTTTCGTGGCCAAGGAAGGGGCACCTCCTTACGTCTGCCTAGCCACCGGCAACAGAACCAGCCTGCACGCGGTCGCGGACGTGGTTTCCACCGAGGCGGTACTGGAGGACAACGCGGTCAGTCCACATCCACCCCGGCAGCATCCGCCTCAAAGCCTTACTAGTCCGAGCTTTCAGGCCCATTCCTCGCCAGTGGGGGCCCGGGTTCGCCATCACCTGCTCCACTGGCGTACCATCACTTCGGACGGGTGGGTGCTGCAAATCGTCCTCCCTCCCCTTCGAGACGACCCCTCCAGCCATGCCACCGCAGCACCACCGTATCTCGGAGGATCATTTGAATCCTCTGCGAGAGGAAGTTTCGGCCCTCTTGGCCAGAGAGGCCGTCGAGCGTGTTCCGAGCCCAGAAGTAGGTTGTGGTTGTTATTCCCACTACTTTCTGGTTCCCAAGAAGGGCAAAGGGGGCCTACGCCCTATCTTGGACCTCTGGAACGTCATTGCCTTCCTCGGGAAGGAACGGTTCAAAATGTTGACTTTGGCTCAGGTTCTAGCTGCCCTAGACCCTGGAGACTGGATGGTAGCGTTGGACTTGCAGGACGCATATTTCCACATCCACGTCCTGCCGGCCCACCGGCGTTACCTGCGGTTCAAGGTGGGTCAGGAGCACTTTCAGTTCACCGTGCTCCCCTTCGGCCTTACCAGTGCCCCTCGGGTGTTCACGAAAGTGATGGCGGTGGTCGCAGCTCATCTGCGCAGATCAGGGGTTCCAGTCTTCCCCTATCTCGACGACTGGTTGTTGAAGGCGGGCTCGCCCCAGAAAGTCGTCTCCCACCTCCAGACTACGGCGGATCTCCTGCATTTGCTGGGGTTTTCCATCAACGTGCCGAAGTCACACCTGAGCCCCTCTCAGAAGCTCCTCTTCATCGGAGCGGTTCTCGATTCGGCGCAGTTCCGGGTTCATCCACCGGAAATGCGGGTCCGGGATATACAGGCCCTGATAACCATCTTTCGGCCTCTATCTTGGGTTTCGGTCAGGCTAGTGTTGCAGCTTCTGGGGCTGATGGCCTCCTGCATCCTACTAGTGCATCACGCCAGGCGGCGCATGCGGGCTCTGCAGTGGGACCTGAAGTTTCAGTGGGCCCAGCATCACGGCAACCTGTCCGACCATGTCTTGATCTCGGAGGGCACTGCACAGCAGTTGCAGTGGTGGCTCACGGACCGCGATTGGGTCACGGGCAAGAGCCTCTCCCTACCCCTACCGGAGCATGTCGTAGTGACGGATGCGTCCCTCCTGGGATGGGGTGGCCATATGGGAGAGGCGGAGATCAGAGGCCTCTGGTCTCCGGCGGAGTCTCGCCTCCACATCAACTTGTTGGAGCTGAGAGCGATCCGACTTGCACTGAAAGCCTTCCTTCCCTCTGTCCGGGGAAGTGTCGTGCAGGTGTTCACAGACAACACCACCGCCATGTGGTATTGCAACAAACAGGGCGGGGTGGGGTCGTGGACCATTTGTCAGGAGGCTCTGCGCCTCTGGACATGGCTGGAACACCAGGGCATCACCCTGGTGGTTCAACATCTGGCGGGCTCTCTGAACGCCAGAGCAGACGAACTCCGCCACCGGTGCATGATGGATCACGAATGGCGTCTGAACTCCGAGGTGGCGCAAGGTCTCTTTCAGCAGTGGGGAGAGCCTTGGTTAGATCTATTCGCCACCAACGAGAACACGCAATGTCAGCAGTTCTGCGCCCTGGAATTTCCAAGGCGGCACTCGCTCGGCGACGCTTTTCGTCGCGAGTGGAGTTGCGGTCTGTTGTACGCCTTTCCGCCTAGACCACTTCTGCCCAGAGTGCTGAAGAAGATCAGGCGCGACCGGGCCCAAGTCATCTTGGTGGCTCTGGATTGGGCACGAAGGTACCGGTATCCCGAGCTACTCAGTATGTTGACCGATCATCCGATACGTCTGCCCCTTCGGGAGGATCTTCTGTCGCAGCAGCAGGGGACGGTCCTCCACCTGAACCTGTCCAGCCTCCACCTCCATGCGTGGAGATTGAGCGGCGGCAGTTGATGCCATTTGACTTGCCTCCTGAAGTCTGTGATATCATTCTGGCAGCCAGGCGTCCCTCCACAAAGACTGTATACGCCTGCCGGTGGAACAAATTTGTGGCATGGTGCACAGCAAAGGCTGTGGATCCCCTTTCCGCCCCTCTTTCTGAGGTTCTCCTCTTTCTTCTTTCTTAGGCACCTTGAAAGGTTATCTTGCTGCCATCTCTGCCTTCTTACGGCTTCCTGATCAGCCCTCTCTTTTCAAGTCCCCTGTAGTGTCACGCTTTCTTAAAGGCATTACTCACACGTTCCCTCCTGTCCCTTTCGTAATGCCTCAGTGGGACTTGAATCTTGTCCTCACATTTCTGATGTGCGCTCCCTTTGAGCCTCTTCACAATTGTCCTCTTCGTGTTCTGACCCTTAAGACTGCTTTCCTGGTAGCCATCACCTCGGCTAGACGGGTGAGTGAGCTCCAGGCTCTATCGTCCAAGCCTCCTTTTCTCTCTGTTCATCCGGACAAGGTTGTCCTTCGGCCTCGTCCTTCCTTTTTACCGAAAGTGGTGACCCCCTTTCATCTTGGGCAATCTGTCACCTTGCCCACCTTCTTCCGCCTCCGCATCCTTCCAAAGAGGAAGAGCGGCTCCACCGTCTGGACCCAAAACGTGCGCTCTCCTTTTATTTGGACCGCACAAAACAGTTCCGGGTGGACGACCAGCTTTTCGTTGGCTACGTGGGTGCTAAGAAGGGTAAAGCTGTGCACAAATGGACCATCTCCCGGTGGGTCGTTTTGTGTATAAAAACCTGTTATTCCTTGGCAAAAAAGGACCCTCCTGTTGGGCTGCGAGCCCATTCTACTCTGGCCACAGCAGCTACTGCTGCTTTGGGACATGGAGTCCCTTTGCAGGACATCTGTCAGGCGGCGACGTGGGCTTCGCTGCACACGTTTGCCAGGCACTATTGCCTAGACAGCCAAGTCTGGAGGGATGGCTTCTTTGGCCGTTCTGTCCTCCAGGACTTTCTGGTGTGATCTTGGTTCGCAGACCCACCACCGGGGTTTGTATTGCTTGGGTATCTATTTTAAGGTGAGGAATTTAACTAACGTGTTTCTTTCAGATGAACAAGTTACTTACCTTCGGTAACGATGTATCTGTAAGAAACATTAGTTTGTTAGATTCCTCACCGACCCACCCATCCTCCCCGTTCTGCGAACTGACATCTAGGGTTAAGGCTATCCTTTTCAGGGCCCTAGACTTTTTGGCACCAGTGTCGGTCTCTTGCATGGCTCTGCGTTCCTGGCGCGGAAAGCTATGTACAAGAACTGACGTCAGCGCACGAGGGCGGCGTCTAAGTACTCCGACGTCATTCCGGCGCACGACGCCAACGACGGACGCGGAGCCGCAGACGACGCCTAGCGACGCGCAAGGGGTATTGCTACAAAAATCTTCCGGATCCAGTCTGACGCCTGGGGATATTCTAAGGTGAGGAATCTATCTAACTAATGTTTCTTACAGATACATTGTTACCGAAGGTAAGTAACTTGTTCTTTTAGCCGCCCACGGGCCGCTGTTCCATGTTTTCGTTGGTAAACACACACGCACAATTGCCCTCGAAGAGGTCACACGATTCACCAGCCCACGCGTCCCATGCGCTGCGGTCCCGGGCACGGATCATTGTCTCCCTTGGGTCCTGGAGGTGCCAGCGTGGTTGTTATCTGTCCCACATACTACCCACCAGGATGGCGCCCACCCTGCATAGAACGCTGCACATCCTTTCCTGGAACGTTAATGGTCTGTTGGACCGGATTAAACGCACTGCGGTTCTTCGGAAGGCGCAGAGCGATATGGCCCAGATATCCTGCTCCTGCAGGAAACGCACCTCCTGGGCTCCCGATGTCACTTCCTTGCCCGATATGGGTTCAATAGGGTTTGGCACTCTGATTTCACTCGAGGCTCCAGGGGGGTGGCCAAACTGATTCAGAAGGGGTTTCCCTTCACCTTGACGCGGGTCGAAACTGACTCACAGGGCCGGTATGTGGCGATTTTAATGCGGTCCTGCAGCCCTCCGCGCGACGGGCGCTCCATCGGTTTCTCGTTTGTCTTCTGCGAAGCGACTATCTGACTGGTCCTCCGCCCTGTGCCTTTGCGACGCCTGGAGAGTGTGGAACCCCCGAACGGAACAATACACGCACACCTCAGCAGCTCATCACACGCACTCTCGTATTGATTTGCTTCTGTTACCTGCTACAAACGGTCAGTTGCTGTCTGGGGCCGCGATTTTACCGAGGGGCATCTCAGACCACTCCCCCGTCTCCCTCTGTCTTGGAAACCCCTGTAATGGCACCCGCACGGTATGGCGGATGAATGCCTGGTTCCTGCAAGACGCGAACTTTGTTGACTCCCTCGGGCAAGAATTGAAACATTACTTCTCTACCAATGTGGGCTCGGTCTCCTCGCCGGGGACCCTGTGGGAGGCCGGCAAGGCGGTAATGCGAGGGGTGGGTAGGGGTCTAGTCCACGCGCAGCGTGCGGAGCAGTCCGCCCGGCTGGTGCGGCTGGAGGCTCAGGCGGCGCGGCTGGAAGGCGCCCAATCGGACTATGATGATGCTGACTCCACTTTGCAGCTCACTTTGATCCGGGAGGAGATCCGCCAGCTCTCAATGGAATCTGCCAAAACACTCTAGCGCTCCTCGGTCGCGCAAGCGTATGGCTGGCTCGACAAAAATGGCAAGCTGTTGCATAATTTAGTGTCTTAACCCAGGGCCAACCGTATTATTCCGGAGTTCCGGGGTGATGGAGGGGCTCCTTGCGTCACCTCCCGAGACATTGCTCGCTCGTTTGCCGGCGACTATGCGACGCTTTACACAGCCAGAGCCCCCCAGTCTTCCCTAGCGGCCCTATTGGCCGTCACTGGGACTCACTTGCCCTGTCTTTCCCCGACGGATTCCGAATCTCTCGACCGCCCAATCTCAGCAGATAAGATTCAAGGGGCGATTTCACTGCTGCGCTCCGGCAAAAAGCCCGGGCCGGACGGTTTCCTCCAGGAATATTATGCGACCTACCGGGACAGATTGGTTCCGTACTTGGTGGAGTTGTTCATCCATGTAATGGAGGTGGGGTCCTTCCCCCCCTACCCCCCCCGAGACGGATGTGGCCACTATAGTAGTCCTTCCAAAGACACAGCCGCCCTCCCTTGCTTGTGCGGACTACCGCCCTATCTCCCTCATGAATACGAAGATCAAACTATTTGCCACTGTAGTGGCTCAGGGACTTCGCCCCCTCTTGCGAACGCTGGTGCATCCTGACCAATGTGGCTTCATGCCGGCCCGAGGTACTAGGCACTGCATACGTCGCCTCCACCTTGCTCTGGCACACCGTCACCGCCTCACCCCGTATCTGGCCCTGCTCTTCCTAGACTTCTTGAAAGCCTTCGATACGGTCGATTGGAGTTATCTGGCGGAGAGGATGGGGCTCGGACCCGTGTTCCGACGTCTCATCCGGGTCCTATACTCCACTCCTAGGGCTAGGGTCCTTATCAACGGCGTGCTCTCTGAGCCATTTCCTATCCAGAGGGGTACTCGCCAGGGCTGTCCGCTCTCCCCGCTTCTCTTTGCCCTGGCGATGGAATCTCTGGCTTGCCTCATCCGCCAAGACCCCCTCATCCGGGGTTGGGTCTGGGATTCGACCCAGATTGATAAAACAGCTCTATACGCGGATGACGTTCTTCTCTTTCTGGCGGACCCCGCGTGCTCTGGCCCGTGATGTTTGGATGTTCTCGAGGCCTTCGAGCAAATTTCCGGGCTCCGACTCAACTCGGCAAAATCCACGCAGGTCCCCTTGCACCCATCACGTGAGTGCTTCGATTGGCAAACATCTGTCCCTTTTGTGTAGACAATCCTTTAAGTACTTGGGGGTATGGATTGCTCTACATCCGGAGCTTGAGTGGGCCTTGAATATCACCCCTCTAGTTACTAGGGCGAAGGCGGACCTTAAAAATTGGCAATCTCCCTCTCAACCCTCTTGGCAGGAGTGACCTTTTCAAAATGATGGTCCTCCCCTGCTTCCTCTATATACTACAGAATGTTACCCTGTATCTGCCAGGGAGTTGGTTTCGAAAGCTGGACGGGGTCCTTACCCGGTTTTTATGGGGAGGACAGAGGCCGCGGAGGTCTTTGGCACACTGCCGCATACCACCGTACGACGGGGCATGGGGGTGACTAATCTTCACCTCTACTACCTCGCCACACGGCTTATCGTGCTCCATGACTGGTTTGCGGCGGCTGGTCTGATCCGGCGTACAGAGTGGAGCTCCGGGCGTTGGATTTCCCGCAGCTCCAAGCCTATCTGTATGGGAGCCCAGTGCCACGGGCTCTTCCCCCGGTCACCAGGGCGCTGCTTGTGGCCTGGCGTGCTGCGCTAAGGCATGTACAATGGGACTGGAAATTGACCAGACAGACGCCTCTGTGGAGTGGGACGTGGCTGGCGGAGGTCTCCTCTCTCCAGGACATTCGCAAGTGGGACCTTATAGGGATTTCGCTTCTGGGAGACATTTGGCTGGGGGACCATGTCAGATCCTTCACAGACGTACAACACTGTCATTCCCTCCACTCCTCCCAATTCTACAAACACTTACAACTTAGACATGCCCTTCAGGTCCACATCCCCTCCCCAACATCTTTCCCAGAATTAAGCCCCCTAGAGGCCCAAGTGATGATGGGGAACCTGGGTAGAGGGAGGTGTCACGGATCTACCGCTCTCTAGTGAACAGCTGTCCCGCGGGCCTGGACCTCCTTCGCGCTCCCTGGGAGGGGTGGCTGGGTCCCATGGAGGACGCGGATTGGAGGGATGCCCTTATGGCCCCCAGAACGCTGACGACCTCCTCCAAGCTGCGTCTCGTCCAACTTTATTATCTCCATGCGGCTTACCTCACCCTGTGCGCTTGTACAGGGCTTGTTTGCGGCCCAGGCTGATTTTTATCACATGGTGTGGCAATGTCCCGCTCTCGTGCCGTTCTGGGCGGGGGTGGAGCTTAAGCTCACGCAGGCCCTTGGGTGGGTAGTGCCTCATGACCCGCTGCGCATGCTCCTGGGGGTGTTTGATGGCCTTGATGGATCCCGTGCTGAGAAACGTTTCCTGGGAACGGGGTTGGCGGTGGCAAAACGCAACATTGCGGTCCCAAGCTAAATCCCCAACAGTGCGGAGATGGAGGAGAGGGGTGGAGTGGTGCGGTACTCAAGTAGAGCCTCTTTTCGAGGCTAGTGGTTGTCCTGAACTCTTTGGCAGAATCTGGGGCAAATGGTTTAATCTACTGCGGGCCTGAGGTTGTCTTATCTATCCTGTATGTGGTCGTATATAAGCTGGTGAGTTCTCCATCCCAGGACTGTTTTTATAGATCTCGGTCATTCTTAAGGATTGCATTGTGCGTGTATAATGAGTATGATTTGCTACCGATTAATTTCTTGTTGTCTTTGATTATTATAACAATAAAGTTGATTATCAAAAAAACAATAGGCCCAAACAAATTAGCATTGAGCATAAACATCGAACATCATACCCTGACATTAGGAAAACTTGCATGAGGCATCTCCATAGGCATAAAATCACATTATGCACAACAATAGGCATTAACCTCATTAGCCTAAACCCCGCAGGGCAGCATCAGGGGGGACATTAGGCATCAATACATTATGTATACCTCCTGGCATCGTCACTTGGGCAAAGGCCTTCCCTTAGGCTCAGAAACACATTAGCATGTGGCATAGCGTTCGCAGGAACACATTAGGTGTAAAAGCAGCAATGCCAACCTTAGGGAAAAGCATTAGGTAACCTTAGGTATAGAATGAAAACATTAGGCGTAAATCCCATTAACAGTGGGCATAACATTATCAAGGGAAGCATCACCTTAGGACATAATAATCCTGTCATTAGACATCAACGTGGGCCTTAGGCATCCTCCTGCGGCAGAGAACACACCCTGCATAACGTTTGGCATAAACATATGCATTAGGCATGAGCTGAAAACATCCTAACATGGCATTAGGTCGGGATCTGTGGGCATAATCTCATTAGCATAGATGTATTAGGCACAACAATAGGCATAGGAGCATGAAGTGTCAAACATAATATGTGTAACCTCAGCACCTTATGTAACTACACCTGGGCATGAAAGCAACAACCTTAGGGTAACAACACATTATGCATACATCATAGCATTAGCCGTCCTCAACTACTATATGCATCAATCAGCTCGGGAACATTAGGGAAAACCAGTGCACCTCATAAATGCCACCACAATGCAGCCACCCGCCTCTGCGGTGCTGCTGGAATGAGTCAAAGCAGTACAGCCCAAGTTGGAGCCCCCTCTGGGACTCTGAGGCCAACAGTGCCCCCGCCATTGCAGCGGCCCGCTACTGCGGGGGTCGCTGGGTGTCCCAAAAGAGTACTGAGACGTCGAAGTCCCCCTCCTGGGACTCTGCAGGTAGAAATGCCCAAAGAGACAAGCAAACGTTGCAGCGGCCCGCCACCGCGGCGCCGCTGGGTAAATGCCCCCTGGCACTAACGTGCCTCCAGAGAGCCCACGGGGACTCTAAAGTCCAAGGAAGATGCCCCCCCTAAAGAGCACGGCTACCCCTGGGCAATTGGGAGCCCCAATCCAGGACTCCTGGTGACCAGTACGGGTACTTCCGGGGCCGTCTAGAAGGACTCACGGGGGTGGGCACTGACAGTGTGCCCCGCTGCCCCCTCTACACCACCAGTCCCCCAATGGGCCCCACTCACCGGCGTGCGCAGGGCTCTCCCGGCACACAGGAGCCCAGCCTGAGAGGACGCAGATTCTGGGACTCCTCCTCGACTGCTCCGGTCTCCTCCTGCAGGCGTGGCACACACTGGGCTCACCTCAGCTCATGAGAGCCCCTCCAGCAGCCGCACCTCGACAAACTTCACCCGGGCCCCTTCCTGGGACCCGGGACTTGAATGGGGAGTGCACGAGGCTCTGGCCCGACAGTTTCCGTCTTGGCAGGCCCTGCCCATCATCAGGCCCGGCTGCCGGTCTTCCGATTTCTTCTCCTTGGGTCCGCGGCGGTGATTCCAGAGGGTGGGGTGGGCTCCCGCTCTCTTCAGCCCAACGCGGGGTAGGCTCCCGCTTCGTGACGCATATAGCGGGGTGGGCACCCGCTGAATTTAAATAGGCACAAGTGCGCACACACGCGGGGTGGGCTCCCGCGGTATTTTTATAAGCCGCGGCTCTCCCTGGCAAAACGTGGGGTGGGCTCCCGCTGTTTTTTAAAACTTTCAGAGGCGGCACAAACACGGGGTGGGCACCCGCGCGGCAAAATCAGCATAAAACGGGGTAGGCTCCCATTAGCGGTGAAAATGCGAGGTGGGTGCCCGCTGTTTTAAAGTAGGCAATTGCGGGGTGGGCACACGCAAAGGAGGACAATACGGGGTAGGCTCCCGTTCTTCGTTCAGCAGCGCAGGGGGAATTGCACATGCCGGGATTCAGCTCCTCACCTCATTGAAGTACAATCCTGCAAATTATAGCTCTCCTCTTCTCCTGGCACTCCGAATGTAGCGCTCACGAGGCGCTAGGGGCCAGGGGCACACAGTCCCACTCATGAAAGTAGCGCCCACGCTCCTCACCTCCTGGGAGTACAGTTAAGCCCAATTTAGCGCTCCCAAAAAATAAAGCTCTAGTGCTCATGTGGCGCTGGGGCAGGAGAGCAGGCAGGCAATACTGGGTAAGATCCGCAGGCAGTGGGCACTCCTCAAGACAGGACAGCAGTTCCTAGGAACAGTCAACCCCCGTAATGTAGCCCTCCTCCTGGCACAGCAGTCTTGACTCCAGTAAAGGGCTCTCACCGGCCCTGTGGACAGCGGAGGGGTACAGATGGGTTCAGGGGCCAGCACACAGGCCCTTGCGGCAGTACCTCCTGGTAGAGTGTCCCCTCTCAATCAAAGTCCACGCACTGTTTGACACATGGAGGCACAGCCCCCCTATATACCCCCCTCACCCCACCTATCAGAAAGTGCTAGAACCTTCTAGAAGGCTCCTGGCAGTTCCAGTCCCAACTGTCACTGTGGGGGAGGTGTAGGGCACCCTGTCACTTCGAACACTAGACCGCCAACCCACCGCAGGCCGGCGGCACAAGCACACAGCAATGGCATCCATTTTAAAAGTGACCTTTCTAAACAGTGTAAATAAAACTGCGTATACCACTGAGCAGCATTTATTATTTTCAGTACAACCACACCAAACATACATATTTATTGGGTTTCATTAGAAACTACCACTTTCATGTTGGGGAAAAACTAGGGGGAAGGCAAAACGTTCCGGGATGACCCTGTAAGCAGGGCCAAGTACAACAGGCATCATGTGAGATTGCCATGGAAATAAAAACAAGAATTCCAAAATCTGGTCCCAAACTGTGACGTTAACAGCTCAAACTAATGGAAAACCATCCATTCTAATTCCCTCACCGGTATTTCATATACCCATCACTGCTTCCCTTACTTTATTGATGCAAAACATATGAGGCTGTTTACAGCGGGGGACTGATGTCACTTTGTGGTACAATTGATACTTTGGAACCCTCTTTTTTTGTGGCAGTAGGTGGAAAGCAGAATTCAAGATGTTTTGGGAGAGTGTTTCCTCCAGAACTTAACTTCGTACTGTTTTGATGCGGATAGTATTGTATTTCAACTGAGTTGGCAAAGAAAAGTAGATGTAGCTTCACACAGGCATGAGTTTAACTTAATTTTTTGTTTTTTTAATTTACTTATACATCCTTGATGAGTAAATAAAAGTTTTGCATAGCATTGGTGAAAAATGCGTTTTTACAATGCTGTCCACCATAAACAAAAGGCATTAACAAAGCCTAGAAGTTCCAAAGGCACGGATTATTGGCTTTGCCAATGCTTGTTTAACCATGTTAATTGCCTACTTAGATGTTCTCAAGAATTGTATTCCCCAAGCCCTCTTTTCATTTAACCCTAGGAATATATTTTTTTAAGTGAATCCATGTTTAGAGATGACCGGAGAAGCCACTTCGTTGGCCTTTTTATTTTTGTTAAGTTTGTGTGTGTTCAACAAAGACCATTATTTTGCATTTGCTTAATAGCTGATGGGAATGATTTTGAATTCATTTTTCTCTGGGCAGATTCTCTTAATTGTTCCAAAGAGTAACCTAAGAGTGATGATTGCGAACGACTGCATCACTAAGATGGTTTCACAGTCTAAGTTCATCCCGCTTTAATATTGACCGTCTTTTAATTACCATAGGTAGGTTTTGCAAAAAAGCCTGTAATCTTTTTCCGCCAATTAAAAAATGTTGAAACAGCATAACAAACTATAATCTCTGCGCAACCCTCGGGTCCAGATAATTAACGGATTTCCACAGTTGAGCACTTCTTTTTAAAAGAAAGTTTTATTTGTGTTTACTGAGAGAAAGAGGGTTGATTAATATGCAAGTTTGAAGACCTTGGCTGTTTTAAGTGGCCTAATTTGCAGAGCAAGTGAAGTTTGTTGTACGTTTTAGTGTGTTTTATTTCACCGCGGCTCCTGTGTCAGCAAACAAGAATACATTTGCCAGTGATTTTAAAAGGCACCGTGCTTATTGGTTTTAGTATAATGTATGCAAATCGAAATTTGACTAGCATTGTAACGGTAAGTTTCAATTCTATTAAGGACACGGAGGCGAGGATTATGCTTTTCTCTCTTCGCTTTATTCTCAGACAAATCCTTCAGCAGCCAGAAAAGCAATAACATAAGGATAAAGAAAAACCAACAATATGAATAACAAAGCGGAAAAACATGAGCAGGACTACAAATCCCATAGGCCCACGGGGCAATGTCCAGGTAGTCCATCAACAGTGTCCATGTTCACCATATATGTCCATCTTGGTTGTCCTTCCTCTTTCTTCGCGTGAGTCACGCAACATCTTTATTGGCCCTGTTTTGCGCCATCATTCCCTACAAGAGACAAAGACAGTGTAAGGTTCATCCCGAACCAGCACCTCGTGCAAGAGCAACCCAGCACAACCACATTTTAAGCTAGAACTGATCAATAGATCTCAGACATGTGAAAAAATGAGCAGTAACAAGAAAATTAGTTTACTTGCGCACATACGGGTGGGTTTACACGAAACGTGCACGGGTGGGATAATCCTCGCCTCTGTGTCCTTAATAGATTGAAACTTACCGTTACAATGCTAGGCAAATTTCGATTCTATGTCAGGACCGGAGGCTCTGATTATGCTAGTTCAAAGCTTACTCACCACTAAATGAGCGACGTCCAAAACCGGCTTGAAGTAAAACTTCTTGAAAGTGGAATCCGAGGACCAGTCCGCAGCTCCCATCAGGTCCTCCAAGCGAGCTCCCAAAGAAAAAGCTTTAGAGGCCATTGCACCTCTGGCTGAATGAGCACCAAACTGTTGTGTATCAATACCCGCTTCCTGCATAACCCAACGCACCCACCGGGCAATAGTGGGGGAAGAGACTGCTCTATGTGGTCTTCGTAAGGCAATAAGAAGCTGCCGTTCGCCCGGAGGGCGAAATTCTGGAGTAAGGTCTTCATAGGCCTTAAGGCAATCCACGACACACAATTTTGGAACATCCAAAATAGTAGGATAAGTGATCGACCGCGTAAGCGTCTTGGTCCTGCGATTCACCAGAAACATTCCCTCTTCCGGGGAAAAAAACCCGCGCTGAAATATCTAAAGCGCGTACATCCGACACTCTGCGGCAAGAGATTAAGCACAGCAACATAGCCAACTTGGCTGAAAGCTCCTTTAAAGATAGATACCTATTCGCCTGCCAGGACAAGAATAAATTTAGAACCAAGTTAACGTCCCACAAGGCGGAATAACTGGGTTCCGGGGGCAAAGAGAGACGAATGCCCTGCATAAATTTACACACGAAAGGGTGTTCCCCCAGGGGTGCCCCCTCGACTGGACAATGGGCCGCTGAAATCGCGGAACGAATGGTATTGATTGGGCAATACGCCACCCCGTCGTCGCCAATTCAGCAACATGGGAACGACTCCCGCGACCATGGGATCCAGACCCCGTCGAAGACACCAACGCATCCACTTCGTCCAGGCGGAGCGATATCGCTTCGAGGTACTGGTAGCCCAGGCCTTGGACAAGAGTTCCTCAGCTGGTTCCGAAAGTCCTGGGAGCGACCAACGCTGCCGGAAAGCCGTCATGCCACAAGGCGGAGAGAACCCTCGTTGATGAGATGA
The DNA here is from genome assembly GCF_964204655.1 of Triturus cristatus. Classification (NCBI taxonomy): domain Eukaryota; kingdom Metazoa; phylum Chordata; class Amphibia; order Caudata; family Salamandridae; genus Triturus; species Triturus cristatus. The sequence continues at coordinate 701,398,041 of NC_140584.1, read as the reverse complement.
TGCTGTTCCCCGTTCTGATTCAGAAGGAGCCGAGGAAACCGGGGGAGTAGGATTGGAAAATACCAAGAAAGTTCCAGAAGAACCAGAAACCAAACTTGAGATCTCAAACCGTGTTAACATCACCAGCTCCGCATTCTGGGCCGCCGACCGTACTATCATCGAAGGGCGGGAAAGTGTAACCCTTCTCCACACTCCAGTCTTTTAGGAACGCATCCGTGGCCACCGCGACCGGGTCCTGCCCCCAGCTGAAGAAGCGGGGAAGCTGGTGGTCCAACCGGGATGCAAAGAGGTCCAGCGTGAAAGGGCCCCAAAGATCCGCCAGCCACCGGAATACCTGAGGATCCAATTTCCACTGACTGGAATCGACCAGATGCCTCGAATGCCAATCCGCCCCCTGGTTGGCCTGACCCGGCAGATACTCCGCCGTCACCGAAGTATGATGAGCCAGGCAGTGGGTCCAAAAATCTTTCGCCAGGTTCACTAAAACGCGAGATCGGGGACCCCTACCCAAGTGATTGACAAATCGGACCGCGGACACATTGTCAATTTTTAACAGGACACATGACTGCATGCGGTCCCTGGTCCAGCACCGAACCAGGACCCCGCCAGGAGTTCCAAACAATTTATGTGCAACTCCTGTTCTTCTGATGACCAAGCGCCGCCTGTGGATAACTCCCCGCAACGGGCCCCCAGCCTAGTCTGCTGGCGTCGGATTCGATGACTAGGTCCGGAACCGACCCGAAAATCGCACAACCGTTCCATACCTCCATGTGAGTGAGCCACCACGCTATTTCGTCTTTGACCTCCGAGGTAAGGGGCACCGACTGGTCGTAAGACAACCCCCTTTGGAGGTGATGCGCCTTCAAGAGTTGCATAGCCCGATAATGCAAGGGACCTGGGAAGATTGCCTGGATGGACGAGGACAGAAGCCCCACCATCCGGGCAATCTGGCGGAGCAAGGTGTGAGTCTTGGAGATGGTCTGCCGCAGTTCGTGCCGAATCTTGGCCACCTTCCGTGATGGAAGGCTTAAGGATGCCTTGACCGAATCAACGACAACCCCGAGAAAAACCACACTTTGGACCGGGCTCAGGGCGGACTTGCCTTCGTTGACGACGAACCCGAGGGCCTGTAAAATCGCCACCGCTTGATGCAACTGCTCGGTCAACTTCCTGGGGCATTGCGCCATAATCAGAATGCCATCCAGGTACACAATCATCCTGATACCCTGTGCCCTGAGGAACTCCACGACCGGATGGAGTACCTTTGTGAAGCACCAGGGTGCCGAGGAAAGACCGAACGGAAGGGCGGTGAATTCGTAAACTTGACCCTTCCAGTAAAATTGCAGAAACCGCCGATGCGGAGGATGGATGGGAATGACCAAATACGCGTCCTTGAGATCCAACCGTACCATCCAGTTGGATGGGAGAAGCACATCTCGTAAGAGGTGGATCCCCTCCATCTTTAAATGCCGGTACACCAACCATCCATTGAACTCTTTGAGGTTGATGACCGAACGCCACCCTCCATCGACCTTGTCGACCAAGAAAAGGTTGCTCAGAAATCCGTCGGGTTGCAAAGCCGCATGACAAATGGCTCCTTGGCGAAGCAAGTCGGAGACCTCCACGTCGACCAGCTGTGCATCCCCGACGGAAAAAGAAATGGGGTGTGGACGGACCAGTTGGCGTGGGGTATCGTAAAACTCTATATGAAACCCTCTTACAGTCTGCAAGACCCAAGCATCCGTTGTTCTTAACGTTTCCACGGCCGCGGAACCGTTGTCCTCTGGTGGGGTAGAATTCAGAGTAATTGGCGTTACCGCCATACGATCCTCTTCCGGAGCCTTGTCCCCTATTGGGAATGGGTTGCGTCCCACAGCCGGTCGTGCGGCCCCTGCCACGATCGGCCCCTTTGAGAGACCCGGGACGGGAAAACCCTCTTTATGCTGGACTGGCCTTGTCCAGCGAAGTAAATGTGGCCACAAACTTGCCCAATTCTTTCACGAAGGGATCCCCGAAAAGACCCCCTTGCGCCACCGACCCTGCTTCAGAAGAGGCCAGGTCCCCTAACTTAGGGTCCAATTTGATCAACAAAGAGCGACGGCGCTCCGTCGACAGAGCACGATTAGCATTGCCCAAGAATATTATGGCGCGCTGTGCCCAGTTGGAAAGAATTTCTGGAGATATGGTAGCACCTGACACCTTGGCCTCCTCCGCCATGTCTAATATCTTGGTCATCGGCCCCACAGCGTCTAACAGCTTGTCTTGGCAGGAGCGCCAAGACCTGTCAATCCCTTTGCGTGGTTCCTTAATGTATTTTGCCAAGAAAGTGGCCATCTTGAAGTCAAGCTCCGGCGTGCAAGCCACCTTCCCCTCCAAAGAGGGGCGCGGGCACTCAGACCTCAGACAACCCCTCGCTTCCTTCTCTAAGGGCTTGCGGAGACGGCCGGCCACAAACATAGCCACCTTGTCCCCCAGGGAACCAGGCCGCTGACCGAGGATGAATAATCTCATCGGGGTCCAGCATACCCGAGCTATCCTGCGGCAGAGAGGTGGAAGAAGCAGCCGGACGCCAAGAACGCAAAGACTCTGTATCGTCGTCCGACTCCCCTGGCGTATCCCCTTCCATGTTCGGGGAATCCGGCGCGGGAAGTGGGTCGGGTTCTGAGGCGGGAGCTGGGGCAGGAGAGGGGGGGACCGTTTTAGCCAAAAATGCGTTACAAAGGCGCTCGAAAGCATCCCTATACACACCTTGTGCACTCCCCGTGACACCCTCAGGACAACTCTTCTTAGGGGGCAGTGGTCCCTCCCCAGGGGCGGGGATATCACTCGGGACCGGAATCGGGGTGTCGAAACGAGCCTGCGCCAACTTGGCGCACTCCTGCACAATCTTCGTCGATAGGCGCTCCTCCACAGGACCCACAACCTCATTAACACAACGGTAAATTGAGGAATCTACCGCTTCAAAGAAAGCATTATCAGAAGGTCGGTACTCCACCTCCTCTTCCACATATACACCATCCTGCTCCATCCCCACCCCAGTGAGGGCAAACCCGCGTCGCAGAAGCAGTGACTGAGGAGTAAAGCCCTGGGAACCAGGTAAGTATGGGCAAACTATAAGACTGCAAAGGTTTTATGCGCAGGTCAAACAACTGCAATTTAGGCCAGCATCAGCCCTGTGCGCACGTAGCCCTCAGCAAGCTGACCGGGCCCTTCACCGCCTCCTAGCGCGCCACACACGTGTGCTGAATGAAATAATTGCCCGCAGGCGCTGAACACGGTAAAACCGCAATACGGACCCCCGCCGGGGCGTTCAAAGGAAAGATTAATGCAGGTGATACAGACCCTACAGGAGGGCGTTCAGGTAGGCGGGAACGGGGACAAGGTTCGGAGTTCGTTGCTCTCGCTGCGCGGCGACTCCTCTGAGGAAAACGCGCCGCGGGAGCAACGAGACGACAGAACGCCCCCAGCGAGGAATAAAACCCCGAACAAGTGTGGCAGTGGCCGCGTAAGGAGCACTCCCGCTCCCGCAGCCGAAACGGGAATCTATAAGGAGAAATCACCAATAAGCCACAACAAAGCACACAACAAAGATCAAAGGATCGGTAAAAAACAGGTTGAGGCCCGAGCGTGATCGCAAGTAGATACGCGCTCGGGTAGAACAAACAAGAAACAATAAAAGGCACATAGCTGGCTGCGAAGCAGCGAAGAAAGAGGAAGGACAACCAAGATGGAGGACATATATGGTGAACATGGACACTGTTGATAGACTACCTGGACATTGCCCTGTGGGCCTATGGGATTTGTAGTCCTGCTCATGTTTTTCTGCTTTGTTATTCATATTGTTGGTTTTTCTTTATCCTTTTGGGAAAATTAAAACGATGTTGTTGCTTTTCTGGCTGCTGAAAGATTTGTCTGAGAATAAAGCGAAGAGAGAAAAGCATAATCGGAGCCTCCAGTCCTGACATAGAATCGACATTACCCGTCTCTTCTGTTCGTGATTTTTAATGGTGCTTTGTGTGAACTTGTACTCATTACGCTTAGAAGTGAGGGGCGGGGGGTGGGTTTGGCAACCCCTTTCAACCCGCCTAAGGGTGCGGTCACACTAGCTTTGTGGTGGTGGATGACAGAGCTGTTGATTCTTAATAGAGGTCATCATGGAGGATGTGCACTATAGATGAACAGTATTGGGGGTCATTATTGTAGGGGTTGGTGCCTAAGCAGGGGAGGGAAACACTCCTGACCTTAAAGTATGAGGTAGCAGAGTGGTACGCCCATATGAAGAATACAGTAATGAACACATTTGTTGTCACTCCTGAAGAATATCGCAAGATGCGAAGAAACTCTGAGTCACAACTTGGTTAGCAGAAGCTAATAGACATTTCCATAAAAGCACTGGAAGGCTAGGTAAAGAGCAGTGAGGCTGATACTTTTGATGAGCTATAGAATTTAATAATGGAAGAGCACATCTTGTACATTTGTTTTTTACAGTTACACCAGAATATAGTGGATTCCAAGCTGTCTGATCCCCTAACCTTGAGAGGGCAGCTGATGTGAGGGTACGCCCTCTGGTAGTGATTCTTAAACTGTGGTCCGGGGACCCCTAAGGGTCAGCTATGCCTACTCAGAGAGGCCGTGTCCGATTAGAAAATTAAGTCATATTAAAATAATAATACATTGTATACAAAGAAGCAAATTGAAATTGAAAATGTTAAAATGTTCTGTAAATGTGAACAAAGTATAAATTAGGGGCTGATGTTGGTTTCTTCAGATTGATTCATGGGAACAGTGCAAGTACATCAAATTAGAATATTGTATGGACAATGGGTGGCCTCAATTGAATTTAGAAAAGCTCCAACATTCCCATATTTTTTTTCTTTTAATATTTGCGAATTAAATAACATATTTCATCATTTGCATTTTCAAATAATTTTTAAATAACAGAGAAAATATTATTTGCAAAGGGAGCACAGCTTGAGGGAATCGTTGTTCCACATTAAATAGGATTGAAAAGAGGATGAGTTCTCTCCAACCCCCAAGAAACTGTTTAATGGTGCAGGTAAAAAAACATGGTGCCCCCAACCCAGTTTTTTAACCCTTACATATTACTGACCTAATGCAGGATCAAACTAGGCATGCTGGCCAGTTAGTACAATGCCCTTAATTTCACCAATTATGCTGCATTCCACAACACTACTCTCAATACCCAGCATTGTAGAAGTGTTAACCCTGGCAGAAAGTTGCAGTAATCATCAAGTACAGATCATTTGTTTTGTATCATTATCTGCATTTAAAATAATGGGCATATTTGATGTGAAAATGCAAGAATTGTTTCATTGCTGTTTTGATTGTTCAATAAAACTTGATGATGAATTTTGTGTGCTCATTCTTTTTACCCCCTCAGCTTGGGTTTGTGGTCTAATTTCAATCACGGTCATCAGCCTGCTCTCTCTGCTTGGTGTGATTCTGATTCCTATCATAAACCAAGGGTGCTTCAGATTCCTCCTGTCCTTCCTGGTTGCTCTGGCTGTCGGGACGCTAAGTGGCGATGCACTGCTCCACCTATTGCCCCATGTAAGTTAAATATATAAATTTAATAATTTAAGTCACCAGATGATTTTATGACAAAAAGAATTCAGTGTGCCAATTGCAGACTTTCTATGAGCAGCCCAAAGTATATGTAGTAATCCGGTCCACATCCAGAATGTAGTTTAAAGTAGATTTATTGAAGTTGGTTACAAGATATAGGTTCAGTAGTATTCAGCCCCACCAGGAGCAGCCAGCCAGGCGCTCAACCCTTCTCCAACTGTGAGTTCCCACTCCCAACATTCCATCTTGCATCATTCAGGCAGCATTTCCTCTGGCACATCATGAACCATAACAAACCAGGATACTACAGTATATGTGAAGTTGTATGTCACTTCAATATCCTTTTTATTCAACTTTCTGAATACGTCCAGGAATACAACACAGAAGACTTGGGTAGGTGGGCTGATCCTTTTGAGGTGGCATGTTTAATTGGAAAACAAATTACAGCACAGAAAAGGTAATTTACAATGCCCATTTGCACACTTGGATAGCTAAATTATCAGAAACTGTCTCCGTAACCTGAACAAGTTTAAATGGAACTCTTGGAGATGTTCAGGCAGTTCTGATTTGTTGTGACTCTCTAACTTCAATGAACGTTTTGTGGTCTGTATATAAATTTGACAGCCCACAGAAATCCAGGCTAATCTTGTGTACAATTCCGACAATCTAGGTTTCTTTTTATAACTATCAGAATGGCTTACATTTAAGAAACCCCTTCTAAGCTAAGCCATTAAAGAGGATTAGGTTAATCAATGTATTAGCCTCAGTAGGAGCCAGTGACACAATTTCAACAGCTGCATGTTCATAATTGTCCTCCTTCGTGTAAAAAAAAAAAAAAAAAAAGTAACCTATGAATTTGTAATCAATCTTTTAAATCTGTGGCCTTTCCCATAGGCCATATATACACTCTCCATAAGCCTTTACTCTCCAAGTACATTGAAAAGGGCACAATCATTGATCCAAACAAATAAAATATTGAAGCATATTCACAACTATTTATTATTTGTCTCAGATCTAAGTAATATCACACATGCAGTAACATGAACTAAACATTCTTATGCTGTGTGTTAGGGAGAAAGAAACGATCCATTAACAACCAACTATAATCTGTGATGTAGACTTTTCTTATACCAGCACTGACTTTGGAGTGTATTTCTTTCAATTTGTTGGTTAACTCTGTTATAGAAGCTTATTTTTGTGGAGAATCCAAAAGTGGCTACCCACCATATGCTTGTCAAAAACAATTAGTGCTTCATGCTTCAATAGCATCTTCAGAATTAATGTTTTCTTTTCTGCCTTTGATTTTACCAGCACATGTGGCTTTGGGAGGAAACACTGCAAAGGTCATGTGATCTGATGTTTTGATTGCTGTGACAATATCCCATGATATAGAGCACTCTGCTCTGGGAAATCAATGTGTGCTCTTGTTTTTGGTCATGAAATGTAGTGTAGAGCAACCTTTTAAGGATGTACCCTTATAACCCTTTTTTTTCTTTTAAAATCATAGTCGTAGGTTTATTACTACTTGTTTCCTATGGAGGTATTTGAGCTTTGGGCATGCTTAGATTGACTGCATTAATGGGTATGCATGAAGTTGGGCATCTACCTAGTCCTGATGAAGGCCATTGACCTAAACAGGCACTGAGGGTGGCAGACACATGTTGACACTAGATGGCAGGTGTATGAATCATTGATTTCAAAGACGTTCCATATGATTTTATTTTTAACCTTGCCTGAGGAATCCAACTATTAAGTTTACTCCAAGATATTTCTAATATATCTGGATCCCTGAATTTACCCAATTTATTCTTTAGCTGAACTCCCTTAACATAAGAGCCCATTCTGGTAGTATTTACTTACTAGGATGGTAGAAGGACACCAATGATGAAGCATGAAAATAACATGTGGGTGAAGTGTTTTGATCCATAACTTTAGAAAACTGTCTAAAAACCAAGGGTATGACTTTATTTTAACTATCTGTCACATTCTGTGTTATATATGACTTTGTTAAGGAGGTCGTGAGACAGACTATTTCTCTTTCACTCTCTTTGTGGTGGCAATATAAAATGATTGATTAAACAAAGTCAATGAATATTGGAATTACCTATGTGGCGATGTTCTGTGTTACAAGCACAAGGGAGGATGAAGCAAGAATGGCTTTTAACAAAAACTGAACAAACCTTTACAACAGTGGCGATACATGTATTTGTTATGATCCCAGTGCGGGCAACTATAGATGTTTGAAAATTGGAAATTGAAAGACCCTCGGGTAAGAATAGCCGAGTTACTAATATCTGTTGATTTAAAGATGTGCTTTGGGACAGGATCAAATTGTAAAATGTAGTAACCAGTAACCTAACAAGCATATCCATAGAAAGGAGGTTTGTCTTCAAAGAGCCTTGGAGTATAAATAATAAATCAAAAATGAAATGCTTGATGATGCGCAAAAAGTACCATTACTTGAAATGTTTCAAATATTAAAGGTTTGCATTTAAAAAATAAATATAATCAAATTAAAATAAAAAATTGGAAATTAAAGAAAATATGCAATGCAATATGCAAAGAATATAGTTTGCAAAACATTTTTAATTTTATTATATTTCCACCAGAGACACGGAGACAGAATTCTTGGATGATTCATTTATGCATCCATTTATCCAGTTTAAGTAGTGTGAAGGATTGGAACAGCTTGGTTGAAATATAATGAAAGCGTAGGTCATTTATTATTTAAAAAATGAGTATGGGGGGCGTGGATAAGATGGCGGCCGAGTGAGACGTGTTTCTCAGTCTCACCGGCGCCGCCCGCACATCGCTTGAGGTAGTGGGCCCCCTGATGCCCTTCCATGCCTGCTTTGTAGCTCCTAGGTGGGGGCCACTTACCTGCTGCCTCCGGTGGTGCTTCTTTCTGGGAGCGGCGGTGTCCTGAGGGCCTTGTTGGCCTTGCTGCGGCCCGGCGGGCCCTCTGCTATCTTCAGTACCGGCGACGCGGGAGGGAGGCTGGTGCAGCGGCGACGTTCCCTGTTGGCTCTCCGCTGCTGGTGGCGCTAGGTGAGAACCGCTCCTGGTGCGGGATCGGACTCCGGCGGAGGAGCCTGCCCCTGAGTCGCTGTTGGCCGCCATTTGCTTCCCGGGGACGCAGTGAGCCTACGATTGGAGGGGGCACGGCCTGCAAGCCCTGGGGCCTTCCGAGGCCGCTTCCTGGTGGCTCTGGTGGGGCCCTCCGGACCCGGCCCTGCTGCGTCCCGGCGGCCCCGTTAGCCTTCGGCGCTGTGCTTGCTGGAGCGGAGGAGGCGCGCAGGAGCGCCTGGTGGACGGAGGCGGCATTACTTGCGCCGAACCCAGCGGGCTCCCTGATCGCCGCGGAGGTGGGCGGCCTACCTAGCTGGGGATCAGGTGGGTCGCCTCCCGTTTTGGACTTTCCCTTGTGCTGCCATATGCGTCTGGAGGACAGCTCTACATTTGAGGCCTACGCTGCTGACATTCAGGTGAAGGTGCACGTGTGCTGTGGAGTGGGCCTGCCCTGTCCTGGTGCTCAGCCCCGCTGGTCGGTGGGATTTCTCTCCCCAGCTTTTGCCCTCGTCGATCCTGCTTTTCCTGGTCCTTGGCGGTGAGGGGCGGACTTGCTCGCGGATGGCGCACTGAATTCCTGGAGGGCCTATCTGCACTGTACGCGGGTTGATGTTGCTGCAGCGGAGCTCTGCGCCCTCTTCGACTACTGCTCCCAGGGAGTTCCCGGTGAGTGTTTGCTGTGGTGGGGCATGGCTCGGTCCGCATGTCGGTGGACGGCGAGATTGGCGCTGTTGGGGCGTGAGTGAGGCCTGGCTGGGGGGCTTTGTGGCCTGCTACTGGAAGTGCCGCTCCGCGCTTCCCCTCGGCTCTGTGACTGCGTGGTGGCCCCAATCAGTGGAGCTGCTGGATAGCGACGGACTCTGGAGGCTGGTGGAGGGAGCTCCTGAGCCCGCTCTTCGGCTCGCGGATCAGCGGGCGGTGCTTTCTTGCTAGTGGGCTTCGATGGGGAGCCCGTGGTGAGGCCCTCTGTGTATTGAGGCCCGACGCAACACCTGCTGGAGTGCCACACATTGTCCTGCGGTGGAGGAGCTGCGGCTGTTTGGGCGGGAGGGGTATTCAGACCATACATCGGCGGTCGGCGAGGGGACCGGACGCCTACCTGCGTTATAGGGCGGGCCTCGGTAGTGTTGGCGTGCCCCCTGGTTCTACGCTCCCATGGGCCCTGCTGTAGTGCCTGTTGGGTGGAGGGTCTGCTTTGCGGCCATGTCCTCTGTCAAAGCGTGACGGGATAAGACTCAGCGGGATGTTATACCGAAGCCCGCGGGACAGTCCACGTCGCCGTTGGTTCCCACTTCGCAGACACCGGAGGCTAGTGACCAGCCGGCCACTAAGGCGTTTATACTCGACTTATTCGCCGCCATCAAAGAGGACATTCTGGAACTCCGCTCCCAGCTCTCTTCGGATCTCCGGGTGGTGCGGCGCGACGTGGACGCCCTTGGGGACCGTGTCGCCACTGTAGAAGAGCATGATTTGGGGCGTGAAGATGATATGCATCAGCTCCAGCAGGATGTCCTCCGTCTCAGGGAGCAGAAACTTGATCTAGAAGCCCACGTCGAGGACCTGGAGAACCGGTCCAGACGGAATAACATTAAAATTCGCGCGGTGCCATGGAAAGGGGAGGGGGACGATCTTCGGGACTACGTTCTTCAGCTTTTCCGGCAGATTCTTGGGGAGGGAGAGGAGCAGGACATCCTGATGGATCGTGTGCACCGAGTCGGCTTGCCGAGGGGTCCGAAGGCTCCACCACCGGACATTTTGGTTTGCGTGCACGATTTCCAGCTCAAGGAACGAATTTTGCGTAAAGCCCGTGATCTTAGCCCGGTGCAGTTTCGGGGCCACCGGCCAGCCCTCTTTCAAGACTTAGCTGCTTCTACCCTGGTGAAACGCAGGGAGTTTAAGCCCATTACTGCTCACCTTCGGGAGAAGGGCATCCCATATTCGTGGGGTCACCCCTTCCGCCTTATCTTGAAACATCAGGGTAAGCTCCTTCAGCTCCGCTCGGTTGCCGCAGCTTATGAGGCTTTGGATTTGGAGCGGCCCTCCTCCCCGGCTGGAGTGGCAGGGGCTTCCTCAAGACGACGTCGACGCTCGGATGGCTGGCAGCGGGTGGGGCGTTCACACCGACCCTCGGGACCTGATGTCCCCACTTGCCTTTTGGAGCGTGAGGCGGCGGTCACTTCGGTGGCGCAGGTGACGGACAGCAACGACACTCCCTGAATCTCCAACGGTGGGCATCGGGGGACTTCTTATTGCGGCGCCGGAGAGGGGAGATCTCTAGCCGGGGGTTATTGTCATCAACTGCCCTGTGGGGGTTGGATCGATGGTGACCTTAGTGCCGAGGTATCATTTCTTCCAATGCCACGTTCCCCCTATTGTTTGTTCCGTGTGACAGACTGTTGTCTTCTCTCCAAGCCTTGGTATGGAGTGTTTTCTATGTTCTGGGTGTTCTTTGCTGGGTCGGGGGGTGTGGGGTGGGAGGAACACCTGGCTGTTCCCCTCTGGACCCCCATGGGTAGGATCTCAAAGTGGTGAGTTTAAATGTTAGGGGCTTAAATAACCTGGTTAAGCGCTCTGCTATCCTGTCCCTTCTGGAGGGAGCGGGGGGAGACGTGTGTTTGTTGCAAGAGACTCATCTTCTCTCTAAGGACACCAGGCGGATGAGGGATCAGCGCTTCCCCCTGCAGGTGTGGTCTTCTGGGGCGGCCAAAAAACATGGGGTAGCCGTTCTTTTCAGTGCGCATGCTCATTGTAAGATTCTTTCCCAGGTTGCTGAGATTAAGGGGCTGCTTCTGGCGCTACGCGTGCAATGGGGAGACATGTGTTTCACTGTAGGTTCGCTGTACGCCCCAAATGAGCATCAGGAACCCTTTATAAAGATGGCCTTCTCCGAGATCTTGGCTTCACCGGATTCCATGATTTTAGTAGGAGGGGACCTAAATGTGGTGATGGATGCGGGCTTGGATAGGGCGGAGCAGCGATCACATCAGACGGGTGCTCTCTCGCAGGGGGGGAGACAATGGTTGAGTGATGGCGGGCTGCATGATGTTTGGCGCGTACAGCATCTTACTGAGCATGATTATACTTTCTATTCGGCAGCGCATAAAACTTACACCTGCCTTGACCACTTCTTCGCTTCCACCTCCCTTTTGCCCTACCTGGCTGACGCGGGCATCACTCCCCGTTCACTGTCCGATCATGCTCTCATCTCGGTGCAGCTCAGCTCTCCAGCGGCGCCCCCCCCCCCCCCTCTTCTGGTTGGCGCCTCCGCGATTCTCTGCTTAGCTCGGAATCCGTGATTACTCTCATTCGGGACGCAATTGTGGCTTACCTGGCTGTTAATGACCAAGGGACTACGCCGTTAGCGGCGGTTTGGGAGGCCCTCAAGCTGGTGGTCCGGGGGGAGTTCATAGCGCTGGCAGCCGCGTTTGCGTGTCTGCGTAGGGATAAGAGGGCGGAGTTGGAGCGAGAGGTGGGAGCGCTGGAGGCTATTCATAAGCGCACCGGTGTGCCTAGGGTGTGGAGAGAGCTTGAAACTAATTGACGCATGCTGAAACATCTGGATCTCGACAGGGCTGAGTATGCGCTTTTGCGGCTGCGCCATAAGTTTTACCTCAGCGGGGATAAGGGGGGGCGCTTACTGGCCCATAGGCTCCGCGCGTCCACGCAGCAGACTGCGATTTACTCCGTTCGGGACTCTCAGGCGGTGGAGCAGACCACAGACGCCCTGATTGTCGACTCCTTTCGTAGTTTTTATCAGCGCTTGTATACTAGGGAGGAGACTGGGTTGGCGGACCGGGAGGCTTATCTTGCCTCCTGCAGTATTGAGCCGCTGTTTGCCTCATCGGCGGACTCGTTGGAGTCCGACATCCGGATTGAAGAAGTTATATCAGCGATAGCCCGTCTTAAGGTTGCCAAATCACCCGGCCCAGATGTTTTCACCGCTTTGTTCTTTAAGACCTTATGCGCTGAGCTAGCTCCGCTTTTAACACATCTTTTTAACTCTTTTCTGGAGATGGGGGAGGTTACCCCCACTATGTCGGAAGCCGCAATTACGGTCATTCTTAAACCTGGAAAGGACCCGCGGGATTGTGGCTCCTATAGGCCAATCTCCCTACTAAATATTGACGCTAAATTGTTCGTGAGTATCTTGGCGGCGCGTCTCAGTCCGCTGATGGATGGTCTCATAGATCCGGATCAATCCGGTTTCATCCCCACGCGGCAAGGCGATGATAACACCAAACGTATCCTTCATCTTATTGATCTGGTTCACTGATCTCGGACCCAAGCTTGTCTTCTTTCCATAGACGCCGAGAAGGCCTTTGATCGTGTAGACTGGTAATACATGTTTGCTGTTTTGCGCGCATTTGGTTTTAGAGAGCACTTTCTTCGCTGGGTGCATTGTCTCTATGTTGCTCCTAGAGCACCGGTGAGGGTGAACGGGTGCCGGTCTTCCCTCTTCCCCATCTCTAGAGGGACGCGGCAAGGATGCCCCCTGTCGCCGCTCTTGTTTGCGCTCTATATGGAGCCCGTTGCTCAGCGCTTACGCTCCAACCCGGACACTGAGGGTATTAAGTTCGTTGCTGACGTTCATAAAATTAGTCTTTACGCGGACGATGTTATCCTCTCTCTCACTCAGCCGCGTACCACCTTGCGGTATCTGACGCGAGAGCTCCATGCTTTTGGCTTGGTGGCAGGATTCAAAGTCAACTTTTCCAAATCGCTGGTGGTCAATCTTTCTATCCCTGAAGATGAGATCGCTGATTTACAGCGGGATTTTGCCGTCCAGTGGGTGCACTCTGACCTTCCCTACCTGGGTATCCGCTTGACCCCTTCTGTTGCCCAGACGGCCCAACTCAATTACAAGCTGTTGGTAGAACACACCGCTAAGTCACTCTCTGATTGGTCCCGTCTTGGCCTGACTTGGTATGGGCGGCTGGGGGCGGTAAAGATGACTGTGCTGCCGAGGGTCCTTTGTGTTCCAGATGCTCCCGGCGCAGCCACCACCAGGCACCCTCCGCAAGTTACAAGACCTGCTTAATAAGTTTTTGTGGCAGAATAGGAGGCCGAGACTAGCCTTACCGATTGTTACGTCGCCGAAAGCCGCCGGAGGGTTGGGTTTTCCGCTCCTGCGGGCGTATTATCAGGCCTCTTGTCTCCGATTTATTACGGAGTGGAACCGACCTACATCCAGCAAGCATTGGCTTTTCATGGATCAGACGGTCGCTGGTCGTAATATTTGGCGGGAGCTTTGGCTTCCGCGGAAGCATAGAGCATGGGGTCTGTACTCCTCGGTGACCTCCCCGACTCTTAGAGTGTGGGATCAGTTAGCGCACTCTAAGGGGTGGACCACGTTCCCCTCCCCTATGACCCCTATCGTGGACAACCCTGATTTTCCACCGGGGTGTGCGTCCCCTGTTTTCCAGCGCTGGCGAGAAGAGGGGTGTAAGAGGGTGGGCTCCCTTTTGGAACCAGATGGGGTGATCCCGTTCGCCCGGCTGCGCAAAGAGTATTTTGAGTTGCCGAGCACCGACGCTTACCACTACACGCAGTTGGCACATTGGGTGACCCTCCCCTCCAACTTCGCTCTGATGTCCCGGCCCCTGACTGCTTTTGAGCGCTGGTTGGTCTATAAGAAAGATGATCGGAAGCTCATTTCAGAACTATATGCACTGATAATCGCGCGGCCTAGGCAGCGGCGGTCCGGGGCGCAGGTGCGTTGGGAGACTGAGTTGGGGCGGCCGTTAACGAGCAAGGAATGGGAGCAGGTTTTCTATCGCGCTCATCACACGGCGGGGGCAGAATCCGCTCATAAGGTGGCGGCCTACTGGTATTATACCCCGGCGTGCATTCAGTCGTGGGACCCTACTAAATCTGGTCTCTGCTGGCGGGGGTGTGGACACTCTGGCACTCTCATACACCTGAGTGGCGCTGTCCAAAGCTGGTGCGGTACTGGGCGGTGGTCCTGGATGATCTTGATTAGGTGTTTCAGATCCACCTGCCGCGGGAACCTGTGCACGCACTGTTGGGCCTCCCTCATACCAAGTCTTTTCCCTTGCGCACATTGAGGGGTCGGCAGATTGCGTTGGCGTTGCTCGCGGCGCGGCACTTTCTGTTGGCAGAGTGGGGCTCTCCGGCTGTGCCAGAACCGCGAGACTGGCTTCGGAGACTGTGGCATCTGCTGGCGATGGAACGTCTATCACTTCGGTTGGATGGGAAGGGCACGGACTGTGTGAAGCTTTGGGGCCCTTTCTTGCGACTTCTGTCGAAGGAGTTGCGCGCAGTTATGTGCTCCAAATATTTTCAGATTCTTCAGCTTATCCCTTTGGAACCGGTGGGGGCCGCTGGGGAGGCTTGACTCCTCTTTGATCCAGGTTGTTGACTTGTGGGTACCCGGGGTAGGGGGTAGTGACTGATGCGGAATGGGTGGGGAGGGTGGGGGGGGGGGTTTCTTTGTTTTGACTTTTGTAGATAAATGTGATACATGAGCTATTGCCTGTTGGGCCTGGCCCGTGCTTCATCAGCTTCTTGCGGGGTCGCCCTCCGGGCTGTAGACCCATGCGCTGTGTATGGTCTACCTTGCTTTGCTCTGCCGGCCGCAGTATGTAGGCAGTTGAGCTGTGTAATTTGCAGATGCCTCACTTAATAAAAAAGATTGATTCTAAAAAATGAGTATGCAAGTTCTTTCATACGTTTTAAATACCGCCGCCATGTCCCTTGAATTATGCACCAACAAAAATAGTCTTTAATAAAAAATTTAAAAAGTAACAAATTTGAAAATGAGCTTATTTATAGACATTACCTCGATCACTGAAAAAACAGAAATCTTTGAATTCTCCCAAAAGGAAGCCTCATGGATATAAACATTGGTAGACATATTATATGAACTCTCTCCCAAACTACAATTGAACAAGATATAAGGAAACAAAATTACATGTTGCCAAAATGAATAAGGTAGTAACTCAATGCCAAGCCTACCTTTTTGCAGTGAAAAGCAATATTAGGGAGTTAACCATGTTAGACTTTTTTCAGACTAAAATTAATGCAGTCACATATTAATATAAGACATGAACTACAGGCTAATTATTTTAATGTATTACTAACAATACCAGAAAGCTCCATCAAACTGACAGTCTTTTAAACATACCTACAAAAACTTGTTTGTAGACCTTACAAGTTACGATCCAAGGAATTTACTTACTGGATATAGTCAGATGAAGCAGGTAAAGAGAATTATTGTCAACCCTCAAGTATGTGTTCAAGATGAGCAAAGCAGGAATGTGTCCTCCTGATGTGTTAATAAAAGCACAAACCATAGATCAAAATCAGGACTATTCAAAACTTTGAGATGAAGAGCAAAATAATGGACTAAGTTAGAAATAGTTTGTGTTTTGATAAAGGATTAAAGAGTGAGCAAAGAAAACATACATTGAAGAGTCTTTTCCATCATCCATCCGCACAGGAAGTGACATCACTGGATTTTCCATCATCCACTAGCACAGGAAGTGACATCTCTCTTCACCCCGTTCAGGATCTACTTAATGGCTGCCATAGCGTGGACAAGCTGCAGGCGCACTGCTGGCATGCAAAAGGCAAGTCCATCTGCCCATGTCCACGCCTGAACCAGGCACAGTGCTAGGAACCATGTTTTACCACTATCCTGCCGCTATTATTCAGCGACCCTCCGTGCCCTCAACATGCTTCACACGATGCTGCCTCGCTGCACCACACAACACGAGGTAGCATTCTCCTGTGCTTCCTGCAAGTTTTCATGCATTTGCCCTCAACCAACACTCACCGCACCGACAATAGCCAATGCCTCGCTCTAACACTCGCAAAGTCCTGCAACCACCCACAAAACACTCTACACACGCATGCTTGTTCCTCAATACCTACTCAATCACCAAACATGCCACCGAGATCTGGGACCTGCTGCACAAGAATGCCCCTGACCTACTTTTCCTCACAGAAATCTAACTGAACCCTGTATCAGCACTTGACACCTCTACAGCCACCCCCCACCCCCAACGACAAGATTGCCAGGCAAGACAAACTTTACGAGCCTGGAGGTGGAATCACCATCATCCAAAAGTACACTTTTAGTTTCACCACATCCATGGACACTTCTTCCTCCAACATGGAACACCTGTCACTCAAGCTCCAATTCACAGCAAATTTCACCCTAAGCGGCACCCTCCTCTACAGACCACAGGGACCATGCACCAACTTCACGACATCATCACAAACTTTGTTGCACCACTCGCCTTCGATGCTAGCAATTACATCCTACTCCGAGACCTGAACTTCTACATGGAAGACCACACCGACCCAAACTCAAGAGCACTCTTGGAAGCCTGCACCTCTCACGAGTAAAGGGACCTACACATGTCACCAGTCACCTCCTTGAACACTATTTTCACCAACTTTGGGCAACATCTGAGTTGTCGAGCCACCACCAGTCCCACGAACAGTTCCCACCCTCTTCAAGTTAATCGCCATGCCCTGGTCCAATCGATTCTCAGCACTGCCAGGCCACCCCGCAGAAACAAGAACAGTATCATTGTCAAGTACTCTCAAAACCTACCGACTCAAACACAGCAGCAGCTCCTCACAGCCATTAAGAATTTCAACATTTGGATCATCTCCTGCGCTGACTCCCTAGCCCCCCTCAAATACAGCAATACAACAAGGTCAAGACCCCAGGCTAGTTGGCACACAGAGGAACTCGGACAGAAGAAACGTCACTGCAAACAACTGGACCGCACATGGAGAGAGAGGCAGGACAATCCACACAGAAGCCCTCTGCAGACCCTTCAACACTGGCCAACCACAGACCGATCTCCCTGCTACCAATCCTGGCTATGTTCTTTTTTTATTGACATTTTTACAAATACAAAACACTTCAACAACAAAACAGGCCAGTTTGTTGTCACAATAAAACAAAATGCGGGTTGGTTACAGTACATGCATTAGCCCATGAATCAGTTTTTTTTTTTTTGGGTCTTTTGGCGTGAACATCTTCGGACCAATACCACACAAATTACATACATCCATAGCTATACATCTGCAACCAGCATGCAGGAGAGCACACCTACAGGTCCCATAGTCACATCGCCCCTCTCCACAACTTATGAATTTCCGGTCTGTACCACATCGGTAACTTCATTCTGTCCCCGAGCCCATGTCAGGAACGGTTCCTAGATATCGCGGGGTCGAAGTGGGGGGAGCAAGCTCCCAGAACACAGTTAGTTGTGCATGCCCATATGTGATATCCGCCATCCAACCCATGTGAGTGGGAACCCTCCTCCTCCCCCAGTGTAGCGCTATTTGGCGTTTAGCATATAATAAAAGCAAAGCGTGCAGTTTACGCAACTTGGGTGGGGTGTCTTTGACATATCCTAATAATCCAAGAGCCGGGGAGGGGACCTCCGATCTTCCAACAATTTGGCTCACCGTAACGAACACCTTGGCCCAATACCCCGCTATCTCCGGGCAGTCCCACGCTACATGCAAGAAAGAAGCAGGGGAAAACCCGCATCTCCAACAGCAGTCATCCTCTCTGAGCCCCATACGATGCAGACCTACAGGTGTTCTGTATACTCTGAAGATTCATAAGAAAAAAAGAGGGAAGGTGCACTCTATCAATGGTCGTAAGCAACCAACACTTGTATTTCAGAAAGTTTTTTTTTCTTCCTTTTATTTGAAGATGCTTGATACAACAACGGCACACAGCCAACGCGTTTCGTTCCCTTGTGCCTTGGGAACTTCGTCAGGGCAATAAGGTTTCAACTATTATTCGTAGAGAAAACCCCGCATAACATATAATACAAATCCTTATATTCCAAGAGTCCTTGGGTACAATTCGAACCCTCAATCAAGATCTTGGTAAGTACAAAACAATCATCCAATGTAAAAACACTTCGGTGATTTGGTAGTCCCGAGCGTATGGGAAACGTCCCCAAAAAGTTATCTGTGTTAGGACAAGTGTCACAATCGCTGTTTTCAGACTTGACTATTCTGCATACTCTGTGCAAGTATTTAAAATGAATCAGCCTGAGTTTATAATTGGGAGGAAGTTCTCTTAGCTGTCCACAACAAAACTCCCACTGCTCTTCAGTTACTGGAACGGAAAGCTCTTCATTCCAGTAGTGGAGTGATTTAGGCTGGACCAAGGGAGCAGATGTCTGCATATGCGTGTACAGTCTCGTAACAAGTTTACGAGGGGAAGGGGATTTTACCTCACTGAATACCTTAACGAACACGAACTACTCAACTC
The DNA here is from genome assembly GCF_964204655.1 of Triturus cristatus. NCBI lineage: Eukaryota > Metazoa > Chordata > Amphibia > Caudata > Salamandridae > Triturus > Triturus cristatus. The sequence goes on along the minus strand of NC_140584.1, from coordinate 701,379,113 downwards.
TGCTCAGTCTTGGTTCAGACCCAAACACAGGACGTAAACTGCCCTCCTTACTGCCACGGATGACATTCACATAACTCTGGACCAAGGAGACACTCATTCTCTTTCTCCTCTTCGCTCATCCTTCTGGACCTCTCTGCGGCATTAGGCACAGTCTCCCACCCCATCCTCATCCAACATCCACACAACATCGGAATCAAAGTTCACACGTTCTGATGTTTCTGCTCCATCCTGAGTGGAAGGACCCAATCAGTCAGCTTGGCACTGTACACCTGTGACCACATCTGCAGAGTTCTGCAAGTATCCTCCCAGAGTCCGACCCTTTTCAAGCCTATATGATGACTCTAGCCAGTATCGTCTTCTCTCACAATATCAAAATTCTTGCCTAAGCAGATGACACTTGACTCATTCTCTCCCTCACAGACAAGACACCCAGTATATGTATCAAGTTCAGTGCTTTCATGACTGAAATCGCCTACTGGATGAAAACCAGGTGTCTAAAGCTGAACACTGACGAGACCTAAATTGTGATCTTCGGGAAGAGCACATCACCTTGGGACTCTCCTTGTGGCCAACAGAGCTAGGACTGACACCCACCCCCCAGGAACCTCCAGATCATCATCGAAAACAGACTCTACATAAGCGCCACGTCAAAGCCATCACCTCCTCATGCCCCCAACCCTAAAGATGCTGAGGAAGATTTTCAAATGGCTCCCAATCAGCGCCAGGAAAACCTTCACATGCCCTAGTCACAAACCAGCTGGTTGGACTACCGAAACACCCTCAATGCCAGGATCAACAAAAACACACCAGAAGGCAGCAGACCATTCAGATCTCGGCAGCCAGACTCATTCTCAACCTCTTATGCTGCACTCACATCACACTACCTCTAAAGGAGCTACATTGGCTCCCCATTCACAAAGGATCCCAATTCAAACTACTCACCTGCACTTTCATGGCACTACATAACACTGGCCCTGCATATGTTGACAATTGCATCTGCTTTCACATGCCTTCCAGACACCTTGGCTCGTCCAGACTCCTACTTGCACAAATCCCACGCATATGAAAAACGATATATGGTGGTCGAGCCTTCACCTAAATCATGCCTAAACCGTGGAACATCCTGCCACTACACATTAAAGGCTCCTCCTCATTTCTTAAATTCCATAATAAGCAAAATACCTTGCTTTTCGAGTAAGTCCACTAGGCCCGAGGTGTGCCTAGACACACACCTGCCAACCGCCAGGATACCCCCAGGGTGATAGTGCGGGAATCTTCATGAGATAACAATGGCATAAAGGGGGTTACTCTAAGGTCTTAGGAATAACAGTTTTTATGTCTGAGAGTAACTACATTACATATGCTATTATATGCCTTTGTCACTTATTTCTACACAAGAGAGATGACTAGAAAATTGTATACATGAAGGCATGAACATGAATTGAAAACCCAAATCAATAATGTGTCCTCAGTAGCTATGCATTTCTGCGAGAAAAACTTTTTTCAGCTTTTCCTCCCAATTTTTGCCCCCATTTTTGACTGATACTGGTGTTTTCTGACTCTGATTGTGCCCTAGGCACTGCTAACCAGGAAGAGGACCATTGCTCTGTTACAGGCCCAGTAGATTTAAAACACTTAAGTGTCCCCTGCTGTCATTTTTAAAGCCGGCTGCATTCAAAATAAAACTATGTCCAAATTCAACTTTGAAATTAAAGGTACTTCCAGAATCTTAAACTACCTTAGTTTTACATATGTCACCCCTAAAGTCTGCCCTAGGTGCCCCAAGGATAGAGTGCCATGTTAAAATAAGCAGGGACATTTTAAAATATGTTTTATATGTCCTGGTGAGGTAAAAACTGCCAATTCCTTTTCTTTATTTAACATTAACCTGGTGAGGTAAAAACTGCCAATTCCTTTTCTTTATTTAACATTTATAAAGTCTATCTTTTGACGCGAATGAGCTAAACTAATAATTCAAGTGTTGAATTAATAGTTGCAATGAAACTAACAACTTACCAAGGTTGGATTTCTTATACCCATTGTAGAAAAGAAGTAATATAATTGCTTTACAAAAGTTAACCAATTCAGCTCTGTAGCAGCCTCTTCTGATTGGCCAGCCTTTGACAGATAGGTGTGAAGTGGCCAGGGCTGATACAAAGAAGACATCTGGTGGGAAGATATCGGCTGTCTGCTGATGCCAGGACTGGAAAGGGTCTGGGTAGCCAACATGGTCTTCTCAGGTAGAAAGACCGTGAGGACAGGAACCAGGCCCACCCCACCTTCCTGCACCACCAGCCAGATGGGAGCCCCTGTAATTGATTTAGGAGATGCGCTATTAGGGGAATGTAGGGTAAAATTAGCCACACCTGTGGGTGGGCCTAGCCAGACCTGAACTTCCTGGAGTGATTTTTTCCATTTAGATTTTTGTGGAACAGTGCTTTCTTAGACCAGAAAATGCCACTCTACAAATCCTGATTGATTGACTGGAGAAGGACTGCCCGCTTAAGGAGTTCACCTGCTGCACACTTTAAACTTCACTACAAAAAGGATTTTGCCTTGCTCTAAAAGTTTGAGGAGTAGCCCTCCGAAAGCAACAGGTACAAAAGAGCATCAAGAAGTCACCTACATCAACTCCGCCAAGAAAAGCCCAGCTGACCAGCATCCAGTGGACTTGTAAGGATGTGACCAGGTGCATTGTGGGAAGTATAGTCTAAATTCTCTCAGGAGCAACTCAGAGCAACTGGAACCTTGGCTGGTGTTGTGGACACTTCAAGACCCTGAAAGGACATTCTGATAGAAGATCCAGAAGTTTGAGATAATTTGGTCGACCTGTCATCGAGAGTCAAGCTACTGACGTTGAACATCAACTCTGCTTGGATGTAGGTTTGCTTGCTGAAAGCTTCAGACCTCTTCCCGTCAATGACTAGAACCAAGAACTCCAGGAGTTCACAGAGGCCTCGCGCTGATGCAAGCCAACACCGTCGTCAAACTGCAAGCGGGCCTGCCAAGGAGTCTTGCTCGATGTTGAGAGAAAAAGAAGCAAAAATTTGACTGAGTGCGAAGGTAAAATTTCGACCAGCCCCAACCACCCCGCAGTATCAGACCAACGCTCCATCGAGTTCCCAGTCAAGTGCGACCAGATGTCCAGGGTTGGAAGTTTATGCTTTTAAGCACTTTTTGTTTTAACATTTAATCTTTAAAAATTCGTATCTCTGGTTCCCTACATTGGATTTTAATCCTAAAAATATTTCTGATTTTTATAAATTAGTGTTGGATTTTATTGTATGTTGTGTCTTACCTATTTACTGTTTTGGTGATATTAAATGCTTTACACACCTGTCTTATAAGTTAAGCCTGACTGCTCGTGAGCCAGCAACCAAGGGGTGAGCAAGAATTAAATTATTGAGACTTGACTGGACTTTATTTGTAGTTGTAGTGTTATTGCTAGCTTTGGGTACCAACCAGCACCTTAGTAATAAACCACCTACCAACAATTTCCCAGAACAAAAGATTCTATTTGCTTTTCCTGCTCCTGCCGTTTCTCCAGGATGCTGCCATCCCTCCTCCCCGACATCTTCTCCAACCCCCAGGACTACTTATGAAGGCTGCTGTGTGGCCGCGCCAAAGGCAAGCCCTTCTGCGCCCATTCAAGCCTGGACCGCGCCCAGCGCCATTACCCCTGGACTGCCAGCCACCTGCCGAAACACCCCCAGGGAACTCATGGAGCTGGACCCTAGATACAAAAGCGAGAGCTGCTTTTCCTCCGCACCGTGACCAACCAAAGGACCCTTCATCTAGCTACACTGCCACGTCTCCTGCAACCCACGTAGTATCCCATGCCACATCACCCAGAAGACCACAAACAACCCAGAAGCACTCCAATGTGTCCTGCTCCTTGCCCGCTCCCTCTCCAAGCACCCAACAGAAATCTGGGACACCATCACCACCCTCTCCACTGACATTGCCTTGATCACCGAGACGTGGCTCAACCCCTCCGCAAACCCAGACATCCCCATTGCCACTCTGACCAGCTACAAGATGATACACTGAGCCCGCACCAGCAAACAAGAGGGAGGCACCACCATCATCTTTAAGGAAACCATTAGATGCATCATCACCAACGATGACCCCACGCCTCTCATGGGGGACATCAACTTCCAACTACAGACTACAATAAGAGGTACACTGGCCTACAGACCCCCGAGGCCACAACCAACTTTCTGCAATGCCATCTCCAACCTCATCGCCCCCCTGGCCATCGATTCCCACCACTACATCCTACTCAGCGACCTCAACTTCCTCATTGACAACCCCAACGACGCCAACTCCGTCGCCCTCCTGGAGAACCTGTACAACATGGGCCTCATCCAACTGGTCACTGAACCCATGCACCAGGCTAGACACACACTGAACCCCATTTTCACCTCTAGTGACAATCAAATTCAGCCATACCACAGAATTCTCCTGGACTGACCATGCCATCGTACACTTCACTATCTCCTACACCAAAGACAGCATCACTAACCATCACACCTCTTCCCACCAGAGCTGGAGCAAGGTTTCCAAAACCCAGTGGACACAGGCACTCACCACCCCCCAACTCAAAGCCTCAGCAGACCTCGACCAGACCAACCAGAACATCTCCGCCCGGATCACGGACTACACAGTCACCCACCTACTGAAATCTACAAAACCTCAAAACAAGCCAGCTGGTACACCCAAGGGCTCAGGACCACTAAGTGCAACTGCTACCAACTGGAGAAACGATGTTGCGTCACGAAGAAACCCGCCAACGGAACTGCACACAAAACAGTCCTCAGCAACTAGCCCCAGCAGATCAGAGAAGCCAAGAAAGCAGCCATCACTGCCTGGATTGTCACTGCGGGCAACTACGCTTAAGAATTCCCCAACACTGCAGCCACAGAAAACACCATCCACCCCTCCCAAGAACTCCACGACACCCTCTCATACTACTTAAACAGCAAGATTGCTCCAATCTACAACAGTTTTGACCCCAAACCTGCCACCCTCTATCACCTTATGCATCCAGAAAACTCCAGCCAAACGTCACCACCTGGTCTCCACTCACCACCCAGGCCACCACATCCATCATGTCTTCCATCCACTCCGGGGCACCCACCAATTCCTGCCCTCACCACCTCTTCAACCCCGGATCGAACACAATCAGCACAGAACTCACCAGCATACTCAACACCTCCATCAACACAGCAACCTTCCCGGACAGATGGAAACATGCAGAAGTCCGACCCCTCCTCAAGAAACTCTGCCGACCCAGCGATCTTAAAAAGTTTCAATTGATCTCCCTGCTCCCCTACCCAGCCAAAGTTCTTGAGAAGGCCATCAACCAACAACTCACCAAATTCCTTGGAAACACATCTTCTGGATGCCTCACAGTGCCATCACTGAGACAATGCTGATTGCTGTCACAGATGACATCAGAACTCTCCTCGACTGCAGAGAGACTGTGACCCTGATCCACCTCGACCCCTCTGCGGTGTTAGACACTTTCTCCCACAACACCCTCATCAACAGACTCTATAACTTTGGCATACAGCAAGACACCATCAAGTGGATCACCTCCTTCCTTACAGGTAGCACTCAAGAGTATCAGGCTGACACCCTTCGCACCCAAGGACACCATATGCAGCGTACCCCAAGGATCATCACTGAGCCCCACCCTATTTAACACATACATGACCCCCCTTGCAGACCTCTCCAGATCCCACGGCTTCAACATCATCTCCTAGGTAGATGACACTCAGCTTTTCCTCTCGCTCATGGAGCCACCAACGCCAAAGCACCTTCTCCAGCGCCATGAACAACCTAGCCAACTGCATGAGAAACAACTGCTACAGACTGAACTCCAGTAATACAGACGGACTTATATTCAGGAACAACACCTCCGAATGGGACCACAGCTGGTGGCCGGCTGAACTTGGACCAACCCGCAAGCCTACAGACCATGCACGCAACATGGGGATCATCCTCGACAGCTAACTGACCATGAAACGACAAGCCAACGAGTTGCCTCCTCCTGTTTCCACACACTTCGCATGCTCCACAGAATACTTCAGATGGGTCCCAATCAACACCAGTCTGTCACTCAGGCCCCTGTCACCAGATGCCTCTCCTACGGCAACGCACTCTATGACGGCATCTAGTCCCAGCTCCGCTGCAGCCTGACACATCTTGGACCTTCCCAAACGGTCACTCATCACCCCCCCACCTCAGATTTTCGCTGGCTCCCCATCCAGTTCAAGATCACACATACAAAGCCCTTCACAACCATCCTACATCAACCATTGACTGAACTTCCATCAACCCTCCACACTCCTGCGTTCCTCCTCACTCGCTAACATTCCCCCGCAGACATAGCGGGGGGCGTTCCTTCTCCTACATTACCGCCAACACCTGGAACGACTTGCCCCTCCACCTCCGAACAGCACTGGCAGACTTCAGAAAGACACTCGAGACCTGGCGTTTCGACAGAGACATGGCATCCTCAAATCAAATCAGGTGTTTGTTAAGCGCGACTACTCACCCGTAAGGGTCTCAATGCGCTGGGAGGTGTGGGGGGGGGGGGGTTTTAGCAGGTTCCAGTCTATCAAGGAGGGTGTCTGTCGAAGAGCCAGGTTTTGAGGTTTCTTGCGAAGATGGGGAGCGATGTTATCTGTCTGAGGTGGAGCGTAAGGTCGTTCAAGGCTCTGGTCACGCGGAAGGAGTAGGAGCGGCCTCCCGATATGTTCTTTCTGGTGCGGGGAACTACGGCGTAGGAGAGCTGGGCTGATCGTAGGGTCCTTTGGGGTGCATGAGATTTGAGTCGACTATTCAAGTATGCTGGTCTGGTGTCGTGGAGGGCCTTGTGAGCGTGAGTTAGCATCTTGAAGGTGACTCTAGCTTCGATGGGGAGCCAGTGGAGTGTGCGCAGGTGCTGGGAGATCTAGCAGTGTTTCGACCAGTCTTGCGGCGGCGTTTTGGATGTTCTTTAGCTTGCAGGTGAGGTTTTTGTTTATTCCGGCATAGAGTGCATTGCCGTAGTCGAGCCTGCTGGTGACCAGGGCGTGAGTGACGGTCTTTCTGTGTTCGATGGGGATCCATTTGAAGGTCTTACGTAGGAGGCGGAGGGTGTGAAAGTAGGAGAACGAGACGGAGTTGATCTGTCGGTCCATTTTAAGCTCTGAGTCCAGGATGATTCCCAGGTTGCGTGCGTGGTCCGTGGGGGTGGGCGGGCTTCCTAGGGCGGGCGGCCATCAGGTGTCATTCCAAGCATCTGGGTTTGAACCCATAGTAAGTACTTCCGTTTTGTTGGTGTTTAGTTGTAGGCAGCAGTTTTTCATCTATTTGGCGATGGCTTCCATTCCTTCTCGAAAGTTGTGTCTGGCGGTTTTGGGTTTGTTGGATAGGGAGAGGATGAGTTGGGTGTCGTCAGCATATGACACAATGGGGGCGAGCGGAGCCATGTAGACGTTGAAGAGCGTGGGGCTGAGGGAGGACCCCTGGGGGACTCGGTAGGTGTAGGGTCTGAGAGGAAAGCGGGGAGTCTGACCCGCTGCGTTCTGCCGGAGAGGAAAGAGCAGATCCAGTCGAGGGTCTTGTCTTGGATCCCTGCGTCATGGAGTCTGCGTATTAGGGTGCGGTGAGAGACCGTGTTGAACGCCGCTGAGAGGTCGAGGAGGATGAGGGCTGCTGTTTCTCCTTTGTCCAGTAAGGTACGGATGTCGTCTGTTGTGACGGGGAGGGCGGTTTCCGTACTGTGGTTTTTTCTGAAGCTGGATTGAGAGGAGTCGGGATGTTCTGCTCTACGATGAATGTTGCAAGTTGGCTGTTGATGGCTTTCTCGATGACTTTCGCTGGGAACGGGAGCAGGGAGATGTGTCTGTAGTTTTTGAGGTCGGTGGGGTCCGCCAAGGGTTTCTTCAGGAGGGGTTTGATCTCAGCGTGTTTCCAGTCATCTGGGAACGAGGTGGTTGCCAGGGAGCGGTTGATTGGTGTGGCAGAGCATGGGTGCGATGGTGTCAGCGGCTTTATTGAAAATGTGGTGTGGGCAGGGGTCCATGGGGGCCCGGAGTGGTTTGACTTAGACTTCAATGTATCTTCGGTGATGAGGGCTGTCCAGTTGTCGATCACTGGCTTCAGGGTGTCGGGGATGGTTGGTGAGGGTTCAGTATGTTGGTTGTCTTCGTCGAAGTTGTCGTAGATGCTTTTGATTTTGTGGTGGAAAAATGTGCTGAGTTTGTTGCAGAGGTTTTGTGAGGGAGGAATGTTGGTAGACTCGCTGGTGGGTTGGGCGAACTTCTTGATGATGTTGAAGAGTTCTTTGCTGTTGTGTGCATGAGTGGAGATTCTGTCTTCAATCGCTTTTTTTCTCGTTTTTTTGATGAGTTGGTGGTAGGCATTGGTGGCGGCTCTGAAGTTGTTGTGGGCTTCTGTGGATTTGGTGTTCCTCCAGGCCTTTTCAAGGTGGCAGCAAGTGCGTCTGGACTCTCAAAGTTTGGTGGTGAACCATCTAGCGTTCTTGGCATGGGTGTTGTTGTTTTTCTTGAGAGGCTTGGTGTTGGCGCTGTTGGAGATTCATCTGTGCATGGTTCGGGCTGCGGTGTTGGAGTTGTCATTTTCTGCGATGGTTGGGGTGGAGTTGCTGAGTGACGAGGTTAGCTGGTCGTCGGTGATTCTGGTCCAGTTTCTTCGTGGGAGCAGGTGCTGGTGTCTGTGGATGGTGGGTGTTCTGAAGGTGAAGTGGACACATTGATGGTCAGTCCATGGGAGTTCAGTGGTGTGACTGAAGGTGACGGAGTTTCCTGTTGTGCCCAGATACCCCTAGGGGTGACAGTGTTGGGCTTTACAAATGTTGATTGATTTGACATAAATAGGGTTCCATATAGTTATTCATGTTCCGTAGTTTACACATCCGCAGCTTCCACAATGCAAGACCAAAATCACAATTTAAATCAAAGAGATTAACAGAAAAAAACATTTGGATACCCTTAATCTGATTGGAATCAATAAATTGGAAAAACATTTATTTTTAAAAAGAAACAAGTGTTTTCCATTTAAAAAAGGGCAAACACGGTAATTGATGTCAACATATCTTTTCAGATAGGTATTGAAATAAAAGAAAGACCATCTTAACCAAACAAAAATGGTGAATATCAAAGACATCTTACATAAAAGGTTTGAGGTTTTAAAGAAATGAGAAAACAAGGTACAATACAAAAGAACAATTAAAGTGAAAAAATAACGGTTAGCTATTTAGGATGACACTAAACAAATACATTGAATACTATAAATATAGGTAAGGATGTTCTGTTTTTTTTGTTTTTAGGTATCGCCTGGTGTTGCAGCGCGCATGTGCTGCTCGCTCTACGAGGGCTTCTTGTAATCAAAACACTTTTAGAAGTGGAGTGTAGGCTCCGCCCCATGTTTTCATTGGCTTGCGTCATACTTCAGACTAAACGCTGGCTTTCTATTGTAAAGGAGGCTTCTTAGTCCCTCCTTGTTACCGCCCTGTCCACTTTTGGCCCCGCCCACCCGGACTGGATCCTTTACTCACAGAGTTACACGGTCTTCTTTATAACTCTGTAAGCACTTTCTTTTTGTTATCTGCTCTTGCTGCTGTGTGGCACTAGGACAGGCAAGGTAAGCACATGCATGCCCATTATTTATCCCCCCCTTTCCCTGGTGTCGTATGTCTCGCTTTCATTTCGAAAGGAAAACGCTGCTGTGTGTGTTTAACTGCCATCGCTATCACGCCACCCGTTTGCCCTTGTTGTTTATTATGCTCTTGCTCGCTGTCTGTAACTTAGCTGCAGATCCTTCTTGCTTAAAACCAGATAATAAACCGGCGCGAAGAACCAGGGAGGTCGCTGTCGAACTGAGCCGATCCCATCGAACAGATTGACTCTATGCACCGCCGTGCGCCACAGCAGGGTGTGGGACATGGAAAATGAATCGGAAATTAGACATTAAAGATCGAGTGATCGCCATCGATTTGTCTGCGTTGGAGGAATTCGAGGTCCCGATATAATCTTACTAAGGAGAGCCAACTTTGTTCTGCCCCGTTAGCCTGGCCCGTGGCTAGACAGGAGTGAAGCTGCAGTAAGGAAACTGATACTACCTATATGATAATGACATTCAGCGTCCACAAGACACACCAGCAGCAGGAACTTGTAGGGGCACAACCTTTAGCAGACATTTGCATTTATATATTTTATGCTCGTTGTACTGAACGAACATCACAGAGCACTGTATTTTTTTCTACTGTACATCCTAGCCCTTCCAGGACCATGTATCTTCGCTTACCGTTAGTGGGAAATGGAGGGACGGCCTGGGATGCCCACCAGGAGTGGACACACAACACTTAACCATTCATCACACTCTCTGGGGCTAACAAACAACATAACATGCACGCAACACACCAGGGTCCATCAATCCGTGGCCTACTAGCCCTTATCACAGATGCTACCAGCCATTTCTCTGGTGCTTGTAGTATCGACTTCGAAGGATGAAATGCTGTGCTGGCTAGAATTTTAAAAGTTTATTGCATTAACCACAGAACGCAGCTGCTGCCTCTAAGCTTGCTTACATCGAAGTGACTCTGGGGCAACTGGGCGACAGAAGAAACTGAATGCTTTCAGGCACGCTAGTTCATCTGAAAGGCTAGTGGGCCTCCGGCTGGTGTACAGTCAGTTCCATATAGGACTCTGACAGGCTAGTGGGGTGGGACATAGTCGCTGTGGCAGGCATGTTAGCCAATTCAAGTCTAGCAGTCAGCCAGGCTCCTCACAGTGGCATGGGCGCGTTTACAGTGCTACGAAACAGCAGAACTGTGAACTGGTGGGAGCACCAAGTACAGTCAGGGCTTTAAGTGGGATTAAAAAACGAGGGGGGGGGGGGGTCTCTCAAAGGGGAGTGGTTGATATATTTAAGGGTGTGGCTTAAAAACACCTAAGCTAAAACTCAGCATAGAGTGCTGCCCCACTGGTGTTTTACTGCTTCTGTCATTGCATCCAGACGTATACTACAAGTAACTCGAAGAGTTGCTACAGTTGTTAAGTAATGTACTCGAGGAAAATTCCTTGACAGAAATGTGCTTGAGAATAAACTGGCCACAAGGATTTACAATAGATTTGCAATGCAATAGGTCTCGCATTTAAGCGAGTTTAAGCTATTGGATTGTAAATAACAATGCCTTTTATTCAAGTCTTAAAAACGAAAACATAAATAAAAGGCATTGTTATTTACAATGCCAATAGCTCAAACTCGCGTAATTGCGAGACCTATTGCATCGCAAATGCTCTTTTAAACTGTCATTTTACCCTTCGTACAAGAAGCAGCAGTAAACATTGGTTCAGCGTAGCAGTTCAACCTCATACAGTGTCAGAAAAATGTTATAGAGGGGAAGGACCACCAGGTTCGTACTTCTGATTAACAGACATGGATGTAAACCACCGCTTCAAGCGGCAATTCGTGAATCTGGTGCATCTAGATTTTGGCCTTATCCTTCTTAGTCGAAGGTTATGCATACCGGTTGCATCGGACGTGCCTATCGAGAATGTGGTTCTCGCCTAATTAATTAAGGCATCCTTTACTCAGGCATGTAAACATAATGTCCTGATGAAGAGCCTAATAATGTTCAAACGGGATCGAAATGTCATCGACCATATGTACTCCGTAAACACTTTACCAATGCATATTATTTTATGTGTAACGGGGTCTCGCTATATTTCTGCTTGCACCAAATCAAATGTATAACATGCAAGCAAAACGCTCTGCCTGAGCCTTCCTGTTTGTTTTTTGTCTTTTCTGTATGTACACCTAGTAGAACGTAGGCGGGTGTCCCACTTCATTATTTCGATTTTACATTCTCAAAGTTAAAATATAAACTGTCCGGCTCGACAGCCTCAAATATAGTGCTGATTCTAGTTCTATATTCATTTTTTTAGAAAATCCATTGTCCATGTCTAGGGACCACTGTGTTTAAAACTCATGACTATCCAAGGTCCTTGACCAAACCGATTGGGTTCCCTTGTTCCTTATTACCAAAACAATGAATATATGCAGGCATATGAATACATGACAGTAATAATGCATACTCCTACGATGCAGACCCTAACTAGATGTACCTAAATGTATGTATGCGTATAGCTAAGAATCCCAATAGGATAAAACCTACCATGAGAGAATGGAGGACACCGTCATGGTCTTGAGATGGACAACCTCCGAGGGATGTCGGACCACTGCGTGCTGTGATGTCTGTATGCAGAAACCTCAGTGTCTCGCGTCAGTGTGTCAGCATGGAAGTCTTTATTCTCTGCCTGCCCCAACTAAGATATGTTGTTTATATAGGTTCTACCTTGCTGTATCATTTCGGCCGAGTATGACGAAAGGGAGGACTCTTATACATAGTTATTATTCAGAAGATGTTGTAGATAATAGTCTAGCTGTGTTTCTGAGAAACCCATGCATAATAAATAAGGCTAGTTTCTGGAGAAAACCACACAACATTTATGCAGCGCCTAACTAGGTAAAAGGTCAGTACCAAACCCGTTATGTAGTACAATGGCACGGAAATGTAGTTGAAAGGTTAGGTGACTACCCAGGCCTATATTGGGGTACATTACAAAGTATAACAAGATTGGGCGCACAAGAGGGACACCTAGCCTCCACCAAGGGATACTGCTGGACCCACTGTGACTTGAGGCCGGTAGCACAGCAGCAACTGGCTCAAAGAAGACTTCACGGAACCCTGACCTCTGTGGCCAAAGGTGCTCCAGCTGGCCTGTGGACTGAGGAATAACCGCACGAACACTCCTGTTGACTGCACAGCACCTAGACAATCCTTGAGCATCCTCCATCTCCTGCATCCTCAGCATCAGGACATCTCTATTAAAGTCTATGTCGGTCATGGTGTAAAGTTCAGAACGGGACTGGAGAATGCTTTGGTGAACAGGTAACTCTCCAAATTCTCCTTAGTGGACATCCCCCCCCCCCCCAACCCTTCCTTCCGATCTTTCTCCCTGCTGGATTTGGACGCCCTGTTTGGCCGGAGCAGCCGAACACAATTGTTTCAAACTTTTCAAACATTTTCTAACTTTTCGGATACCAATGCTTGTTTGACGTTGTGACTAAAAGAGCTGAGCGTTACGTTTTCGTTAAAAAAATCTATCTCTCTGTAACCCTCCAGTGGATTTTGCTCATCTTGATCTCCACAAATTCATAAAAATATCATCTATTTTTATAGATTGGTGTCGAATTTCTTTCCTGTTGGGCGTCTTTCTTATTTCGTTGTTTGGTGCTTCAAAATCCTTTGCACTACTTCCTTTAAGCCTTGCTGCTCAAAGCCACAGCTACTCAAAGTTGATCTAAAGGTTTTGCAAACAAGCCTGACCTGGGCACAACAGTTTTTGCACGTGTATTACATGATAAGGTTGCACAGCCATACTTTATATTACTCACAAATCCTCACAAAGTCTAACTGGTGCTTCACAAGGATTGATAAAGAAAGTTGGTGTGAGTTAAAGGATTTGACTAACAAATTAATTCAAATTGATTTATTTATATTTATTCAGTAAGTATTACATTCCGTTAGGATTTTTACGAAGTCAAATAATCCATTAGTTGATATTTTCAAAAAAAGAACACCACATTAGTAAACATTATAGAGAAAATAGAAAAAGTGAGTTCCATAAAGGAAATCCGTAATCTAAATTAATAGGGTTTTTGTAATAAAAAAGGAATGTCTTCAATAAGTATGGTAAGGTGTCCGTTTCAGGAACCCAATTAAATATGCAGTGGAAATTAGCAAAAGCTGGAAAGTATTCTCAGCTATAAATCAGTAGGCTTTCCTAGTTTCTGAGTGAGAAAAGGAAGGTCTCTTATAGGTTCTCTCCTGACTAATAATTGAAGGATCACATACTAATATAATTCTACAAAAAACATAATTAGCAACAAATCTTGCATTTTCCCTGTCCCCACCAACCAATCAGTTTCTAGCAAACTCTGGGAGCAGGAAAACTCATTAGGTTCTCACATCTTCACAATACGCTAGGAAAGTATGTCCTTGAGTTGTCACATTTAATCAAAGCTTGTTGTTCAGAAAGTTCTTCCCTCAAGTAGTGTTTCCTGCCATCTCCTCTCCTCCTTGTGAGAACCCCACTATCAGTTGTCTAATACACAACAAAGGCCTATTCGCTAGCTAACACAAGGCTTCTGGAAAATGTGAGCAATTACAGTAGGAAAGAGGACAACAACTTGTGCAAAACAACAGTTTAAAAGCGAAAGCAGACATCTTGTCCCTAATGTGTAAAGCTGACCTTTTAACATGATATCAGTAGTTAAGCTACCTGAAGTCAATACATTGAACTAGAACCCACCACTCTAGTCGGAGCAAGTAATTTACACACCAGAGATATCCTGTGCTCACCCTCTGATAGCTTGGCGCAACGCAGTCAGACTTATCATAAGCAATGTGTAAAGTGTTCCCGCAACACACTTACACAGAAATGCAATTAATACACACGAAAGAGACTCCACACAGGGTTATATGAAAATGTATATATAGTATATTGTACATAAAATGTAGACCACAACAACCTGAATCATAAATACTGTGCATACTATGCAAATCCTGAGATAGTACTACTCATTCTGACAACGCAAGAATCAAAACGACTTCCATTACGAGATCAGTGCGTAAAATGCAGAAGTTAGGTTAGGAAAAGACACATAGATCACCAAAGTTAACCATAAACACATCAGTAATAATAAGGGAAAATGGATCCAGAAATTACTGCCTTCCTGTCAGCAGGGTTATGGTCATCACAATGGCCTAGCTACCATGAGTGTCTTCATGTCCAAATCATAGGCCGCAGAAGCCCCTGAGTGCCTCCTATATCCAAAGTGGTAATTTATAGGCTCCCTGATGCAACAACCTCCCGTGGCAATCGGGGCTCCCCATGTTGTTGAATTATAGACCATGTGACCCCAGGTACGAAAATGGTGAGGGAGGCATAAACTGCAGAACCCGTGTGGAGACCTCACTGGGTACCCGGCGGTTGAAATAGCCAAATGTAGCTGCCCGCGGACGCCCGGTGTAGCTACTAATACAGTGAAGTGCAGCCCCCAGAGTGCATCATTCAGGGTAATGTGGAAGAAGGCACCGATCCCTCTGAGTCAGGTAGCGGGGAAAACCCACAGCCGCCTCAAAGGTGGTCCATGACTTGTGAAGAACGGAAGGGTCTTGGTCACAGTACTTTAATACAGGAGCTGTGGAGGAGCTGTTCTTGTTAAACAGGGTCCACACCATGGCGACTCCCAGTCTCAGGAAAGGTGCAGTAAATGGCTGGGCTGCAACCCGAGCTGCTCACTGGTGTAATCTCCTTCTGGGCAAGGACAAGCTAGGAATGGTGAGGTGGGGCGGCCACGTCGACCCAGTTGTGATTCTTGCTTGCTACGGCAACCCGTCGGAGCTGTGGGGAGGCCTTCTTTCGTCACAGCAGCTACAGAGAAATGACGCATAATGAGACCTCAGTCAGCACACCGCACTAGTTTTCGGGAAATGCTGGACTGCGGTAGTGGTGGTGGGTCCCAAAAACACAAGCAGTGGAGCCCGTGCCTTCCAGCTGTGGCAAAAACAAACCCGCTTCAGCGATGGAGCGCTTGTGTTGTGGGATGAGCTGTGCACTACTGTGGGAATAAGAAAGATGCAGAAAGCAAGGTTTTTGATAGCCCAGTGTCCTCGACGACAAGGGGATGTGGGGAGGACACGCCAGCAAGCCCTTGGAGAACACTGGGGCACACAGAAAAAGGTATCAGGCTGCAGGCCAGCACATAGGGCAGTTACAAAAATGGTGGTTGCTCCTGGCAGCACAACTGTCCTCTGGCAATGTGCAACTTGTAGAACTAGCAGCATCTGGTTACCTGTCCCACATAGTATCCGGTCATGGACCAGCTGGTAGTAGGGCAACAAGCAGAAAAGCAGTCCAGATGAGTCCTTTAAGCATCGCAGCAGTCCTTCTGACAGAGGTTCGGTTCCAGATCCAAAAGTGCTTCCCCAACATAGGGGCCCCTGTACTTTTAATCATAAATGTCTTTGATGTAGGATGCTACTTCACAAGAAACCTTAGAAGTGCACAACCCTTCCCTTCAACCCAGCCGTGGCTCCAGACATCGGTAGGGGGTAAATCAGCCTTTTGTGCGAGGGCTGAACTCAACCTATACACATGTAAAGTGTGAAGGCCCTCTCAGTCTCCCAGCCCAGGAAGACCATCAGTATGCAAATGTATCCGTGTCGGTCACACCCAGCCTTTCCTGTGTTGTAGCTGTCTTTAAAGTATGCACAAAGTGTAGCTGTCACCCAGTCTTAGACATGTATTGGAGTCAGGCTGCCAAGCATAAAGAGTCATAAGCGCAGAAAAATGCCCACTTTCTAAAATCCGACTACAGCCATAGGCAGAATTTTTTACTACCAATCAAAATAGGCTGTTTGTCACTACTAGGTCAGCCACACGTAAAGGCACGTCCTTCCTTTTACTTCCACTGCACCTTGCGCATAGGGCTACCTATAGCCTACCTTAGGGGTGACCTATATGGAGTAAAAGGCGAGTTTAGGGCTTGGCAAGTAGTTTTAAATGCCAAGTCAAAGTGCAAGTCAAATACGCACGCAGTTTGAAAGGCTTCTTCTGTGGGTGGCACAAACAGAGCTGCAGACCCACTAACGGCATTTAATTTACAAGCCCTGGACATATGCAGCCCCACTAGAATTATGCGCCAGGAGAGTGCCTAATTATACGGCAGGGTTGAGTAAATTATACGGCAAGAAAAGCCAAATTGTGTGGCATTATGAAGCATATTTTGTAGTATTATTACTTTGTTAGTTCATAATTTGTAAACTTGGAAACACAGTATGGGCATTGGTTGCACCATTTTAGTACCAGTCTAACTCCAGGCTATAGCAGTAAGCAACAGAAAGGTGACCAGTCCAGCTTTACAAAGGGCCTTCTGCTTCTCAGCAGCACTTATCACTGTATTTTTAGTAACTTGTGAACGGTTTGAGCTAGAAACAATTGTTTTTTGTTAAAATCAGCAGACTATGCAGCAGATGATGGATTATGTGGCAAATCTATACTTATGCAAAAATCGCCACACAATTGCATAATTCCAGTGGCCCTGAGTATATGGTATACCACTTTCCAAGGAACTTACAAGAAAATCAAATATGCCAAAGAGGTGTAAACTAGGCCTGGGCGGAGTTCGTGGAGTTCCGCTATGCAACCGGCGGAGTGAGGTAAGTCGCGCTGCTTTCATTGATATTTAGCGGCTGGTGTTTCTCCCACACTGTAAAATCAGAATGAACTACACGCAGCGCAAGAGGCACAGTTTCTTTCTGCCACTCGAGTAGGTGTTCTACTCGAGTGACAGCTTCCTCAACACTTGCCGCGACTGCCCGCATTTGAGAAATCTCACCATTTGGTGGCCTAGCACTGGATTTATCTTGCTTACGAGGGGAGAGGAAAAACTTTGCTCCCTGCCACTATGCAAAATTTATTATGAACTCTGCGCTCTACGCAGAGTTGGAAAAACTCAGCTGACTCCACGAGTGGAGTTTACCACCCAGAAATTACACCATATCTAGAGGAGAGCGCGTATTCACTTTAGCACTGATTATTAGTGGTAAAGTGCCAAAAGTCCTAATGCCAACAAAATGGTAAGAAAACTAGGCGGGGAGGGCAAAACGTTTGAGGATAACCCTGCAAAAGGGGCCAGGTCCAACAATGCTTAAATATGATTACCGGCTACAAATGTTTGCATTATTTTTTGCGTGTGTTATTCCGCATTGAAAAGTGTACTTGCAGTGAAATGCGTTTAGTTTGCAAAATGACATTTGATCTGTCATCAACACAGCTGATACTTGCATTTTATGTTGGTATTTTCTGTTTTATTAACAGTCCATCGGGGGTCACGACCACGGTGAGGACAGCTCGGGTCAAAATCCCAGTACTGAACAATCCCATGGACTTGAAACTGAAGGCGAGGGTTTTTTAGAAATCTATGATCCAGTCATGAAAGGGCTGGTTGCCCTTGCAGGCATTTATCTCCTTTTCATCGTTGAGCACTGTCTACGGATGTTTAAGCACTACAAAGAAAGGAAGGTAAGTGTCCCATCCTTGCACTTTATTAAGAGTCAGTTCTGTATATTACATGTTCAAACCATGGCGGTGCCTTAACGCTTGTCACCATGTGGTTGACTGTGAGTGGCTCTTGTAAATCATGTGCCCTGCTGCTTCTGATTCCATAATTGACAGACTATACACTTGTACTGTATGTAATATTGTCATCAGCTGATATTGCATGGTAGGCCTTGTGTTCAAATGTAAAGCTCTGCCACTGTGCATCTCCTATTCTTTGAAGGAACAATATGGAGTTTAGCAATCCTGCGCTGGGCATGTCTTTTCTTCACGTGGCTCCAACCCTGCCTAACCTACATAGAACGTTTCAACGGAATGATTCTGGATATTTAGAAACACCCCTTGAAAATTACAAATGTATTTACGCCATTATTTTTGATTTATCAGACAGTCAATTAAATAAAGGCTAAGAATGATATCGTGTTGGAGGCATATAAACTCAAAATGTTATGTAGAAGAGTTTTACGTGACTGCTGCGCCACATTCAGTTTAGATTGATACATGAACACTGGGGCTTCCTTGGTTCTTATGGCCTTTAGAGCAGTCATTCCGAACAGATGCTTGTGAAGCGACTGTTAATTTCCGAAGCCATGACAGACTCTTGCCCTCAATTGCAGGCAACGAAGGGCGTATTCATGTCTTCGGGTCAAGCATTTTTACAAAGTGCAAGGGCATAGATAGCACTGGTCCCGGATCTATGATTTGGGGTTTGAACCGTTCATTTAACGTGTCCTTTATGCAGAAACCTACGGTGGAGGAGCGGAGCAAGTTTAAGTTTGGCTATCAAACTCCTGTCATCTGCTAATAATAAAGTATTTCGATATTGATTGCGGCTTCAGCGAGAGCCGAGGAGATAACTTTATAAGTGAGAATTCATAACTCGGAGGGGTACTGAATCGGCTGAGGTGCCCTCTTTTTATTTGAGTCATTCGGTTCCACTTGAGGGTTAAAACGGATCACAGCCTGATTACCGAATAATAAAAAATTGGCTTAAATCACTTTTTTGTACATTACAGACATCAGTCCTTTGTTCCAGAGGAATGGTCAAAGCTCGTGTGCCTATCGGTAGTATTCCGGGGGCCATCAAATGATGTATCACTGCTTTTTACTTTAGCAGTGAATAATATTCCGTAATGAGAAGTATGCCAGCTATTTGTCAGCCATAGGCTCAGCGCCAAGATGCTCTTTACGAGTATCAATTTGCACTTTAAATAATACCATAACATTTATAAATTTTTACTTCATTTGACACTAGGCCTTCGCGAGTTCCTTTGTTTGCTGTATTATGCATTCGTTTCATAACCAAAGTCGCATACAGAGTCTAGGTCAGGACCCGGAGGTGTCGAATAGGCTGTTCTTTCTTCACTTTACTTTAGGATAGCTAGGACATTTTTCATTCTTCTACATTACCCATTCCAGCCTCCACGACCGAGTGCAACATATCTACTGCGGAATAAGAAATAGTTTAACGTTTTCCCTTTTAGCCTTGCTCAAGCCACTGCAGGACTGGTCTCTGCATGCTAACGGACAGTTTTAGCAAAGTCTTGTAGGCGGGTTTGGCCTTGACAAGTCCCATTCTAAAGTTGATAGGTATTTTATCTATGCAGCCTTGTTGCACTTTTTAAACTGAATTATTCTTTGAATGCACCTTTATTGGAAACTTTTGTTTCCATTGCTCTGCATTTGTTACAGGCTAAACAATTTGACCTCCTTTAGGAAAAAAGGACAAGTTATATTTCCAGTATTTGATTATTTGTATGTTTGGTAAATGTTTTTCAATTATTTTTACTCCCCTGTAGCAAACACAGCTATTAACGTATTCCTTGGGAATTCATCTTAATATGAGGCCATTAACAGGCTACAAAAGTAAGGGTGCCTTCAGTGTCACTGAGACTGGTCTATCCATTGCTGGACCACCTTCCTGGAATCTTGAGGTCATTCACCCCTGTGCAAGTCAAAGCCTAGGAGCCCGAGTCACAAAGTGGTTTTGGCAGAAAATACCTCCATTTATGCATTCCAGGAATTTACAAAGGATTCCTGTCAGAGGGAAATGGATTTACTAATTCTGATTACTCTAACACGAGAGTGTAGAAATGTGCAGTAGTAAATCTCAAGAAATGGTGGGAAGTTGGGTTTATTTTCTATGTTGTCATTTCCTTTATAGATACTATTTAAAGAAACACTGGTAAAAGTAGGTTGTGTTTCTTTGCATTATTGTTCTTCGCCCAATTAACAATTTTTGTCCCTGATGTGGTTCTATCTTGTCCAAGAGCTGAGCCTGTGCCGAGAGCTAACCAGAGTTTTTACGTGTTCAAGTGAAGGAGCGAGAAGTCTGTTGCTGGACATTTATATAGTTGAGATTCCACTACGCCTAGACATCACTGCAGTGCCCATGTTCATGGCCACTTAGCAGGACAAGCATCACAGACTTAGTTTTCTACTTTGTATGCCAAACTGACAGCTTGAATAACAAAAAAAGGTGCATGGCAAGCCTTCGAATCAGCTCTTATCCAGATTGGGGGAAGGCGGGGGGTAAATCTAGTCATAGGATGAAATAGCTGCTTTTCCTATGATGTCAATTCCTGTTTAAATCATAAAGGAGGCATTTCCAAGTGGTGGATGCATTCCAAAGCATTTGTTTCCTTATTAACTATCCCATTCTTAGACCGCTTGCTACTATTTTTGTTCTTGTTTGTAGCACTTGGAGCATCTATAGATCTACTTCTGGATACTCTTGCTTGGCTCTTTGCTCTTCCCTGACCTGGTGAGGTTGGTTTCTTGCTAATAATTTCGTTATTATTCTTTATCTTCAGTGAAGAGCTACAAGGTTGCAAATGGGTGATTTTTATACTGTGTTTTTGTCTCCATCCCCCACCCCCTCCCAATCTGGCTGCTACATGCATGCCATTCCGTGCAGGGTTGTAACATGGCTACTGTCAGAAGTCTCCCTTTAACATTTAAGAAGAGGTAACTCAATAGAGCTTACTGTTCGGCATTGACAGATTTTTTTTGTACGTTATAGCTAGATTACTGCTTGGATTCTTGTTCTGGAAAATTTGTGCTAGGCTCTTTCTCAACCTCAGGGTTGTTTTGGTGTCTTGCTTTACAAAACATGCATTAATTTTGTATCTTCGGCCAAGAACTAGCAAGTTTGTCAAGGGTGTTTTTTCTGTCAGTTTATCTTTTTCTTCTAAACGGGGATCCTGTTTGGGAGACTCTTGACTCCGTAAAGTACTGTTACGGTTATGAATTGATACAGAAAAACAAATGACAATTTCAAGTTATGGTTAGGACATCACATCTCAAATATTGAATCGGTCGGTTCTCCCTCCGACAGAGGCCTCTTTATGGGCTCAAGTTCCATTTGAGTAAGCTTCCACATCCATCCCTTTTCTTGCTGGCTAGCACTATCTCCAAAACCATTGCTCTTAACTATAACTCATTAACCAAACAACTCAGACCAGATATCCATAATTGGGAATGCCTGGGCCTTTCCTGGTTGGGTAGGATCGCCACTAATAAAATGACCACTTTGCAGCTCATCCTCTATCTATTTCAAGCGTTGTCGATTACCCCTCCAAACACACACACATACCCCACTCCATGGAGGTCGAGATTAGCAAGTTTATTTAGGCATGGAAAAGGCCTTGATTACATAAAATCCTCCTCTGTCACCATACGTATGAAGATGGTCTTGCAGTAACTTTCCTTCTATGGTACTAGTAGGCCTCCCAACTAAGATTTGTGGTAGAGGAGACTAGACTAGAGACTTCTCCCTGAGAAACACTTGTGTCTTATGGACCAGGCAGTAGCTAGCTCATATTTGAAGGGAGCCTTGGTTCTCCAAAAGACATAGTTTAGGTAATTCATTCCTCTTGGTCACAGGTGCTGTGTTTCTTATCTGGGACATGGAACATTGTGGTAGTCAGGTCTGGTTCTGACAACCTTTTCCTCCCCTATGACATCGATCTTTTGCATCCCCAATTTCACTCCTGGGCTCCAGCCGGACCTCTTCTGCCAATGGTTTGATGGGCTTTGCAAGTGAGTGGGATGTCTTTTTAACACATAGTGGATTATTCCCTTTGGACAGCTCAAAAAGGATTATGACCTAAAAGAGATGGACCCCATTCCATACCTTCAAATACTTCATTGGGTGTTACACCCTTCCATTCAGAACTATGCGAAACGACCTTGACCCCTTTTGAAAAATGGATAATACTTAAGAAAAAAGACTGACGGCTTATTTCCGAGTTGTTTACTATACTTGGCGGGGAAGAAGCTGTCACTCGCTCTGCAGGGCAGAAACAATGTGAGGCGGAACAGGGAAGACCTCTTACAGATTCTGAATGGGCGGACATATTTTATTGATCTCGACATACAGCACACATGTCTAGCACTGAGATCGCATATAAGATAGTGCCCTACTGGTATTTGACTCAAGCAAAAATAGGCACATGGAATGCAGAGCACTTTTAAAGAATACTGGAGGAGTTGCAGGGGGACTGGCTCCCTTCTTCACCTCTTATGGCATTTCCCCATACATAATTGCTTCTGGGATCAAGTTTTAAAAGATATAGACAAGTCTTTTGCAAACACTATACCTCGATTCCCTTCCTATACTATCCTAGGATTGCCTAGTCCAGACCTTTCCCCTTTACTCTCGCAGAGGGAAACATATAGCACTAGCACTCGATGCAGTGCACCAAGTTATTCTGGCGCTTTGGGGCATGGACAAGAGCCCTCAAAATAATTCATGGCTGCACAAACTTTGGTTTATCTTGTCAGTGGAGAAAACTCACTAGCCTTAGAACAGAAACTAGGTGACTACGCCACTGACTGGGCTCCTTTTATTCGTGTTCTCTCTGCAGAGTTTAACGAACTGACGTGACCCTCATTTATGAAGCACCTGCAGCTTTATTCCTCCTTCTGACTCCGGCTCCAACGAATCTCCTACCTAGCCCCAAGAGGACACCTACTTAACTTCTCATTGACACTAGATTTGACTGGAACCCCCACTTATTGCTTAGCTAAACATCTCAAAGGTATGGGGAATTCTTGTATGGTTGCCATTTTTCTTAACGCTGCCGGCCCCAGAGTTGTATGCGCAAGCTGTATATGCACCTTCTTCTTTTGTTTCTGCGCTGCCAACCCAAGGGTTCTAGGCCCTTAGCTGTGTTTTAACATTGTGTAAAATTAATAAAAAGTGATTCATTAAATGTTTTTCTATAACTGACATTTTCACCTATGACACTATAACACCGCTGAAACCTTTGTTTTTTTCAGCGAATTTCTGAGGCTTTTATATGGGTTAGTTTGTGTCTCTCTGAGGGGCTATATGAATGACTGAGTGTGTTTATGGCTGTGTCGGTGAGTGAATGGATGTGTCCGTGGTATATGGGTGAGTAACTGCATTTGTGAAAGGCAGTATAGGTGAAGGTTGGGAGCATATGAGTGACTGTGTGACTGAATGCGAGAGTGGCGTATGGGTGAGTGTGCTTGTATTAGTGACTGTATAGGTGAGTGAGTATGTGTTAGTATCTGTATGAATAAGTGAGTGGGTGTGTGTATGACTGTATAGGTGAGTAAGTGGCTGTGTAATTGACTATGGGTGAATGACTAGGTGTGTGAGTAGCTCTATGGGTGACTGACAGTGTGTGAGTGGCTGTGTGGGACTATGAGTGGATATATTAGTGGCTGTATTAGTGAGTAAGTTGGTGTATGTGTGGCAGTATAGGTGAGTGTGTACTTGTATCAGTAACTGTATAGCTGAGAATGTGTTAGTATCTCTATGAATAAGTGAGTGTGTGTGTACACACGAGTAAGGGGCTGTGTGATTGACTATAGGTGAGTGAGTAAGTGTGTGAGTATCTCTATGGGTGACTGACAGTTTGTGATTGACTGTATGGTTGTATGAGTGGATATATCAGTGGCTGTATTAGTGAGTGAGTTGGTGTATGTGTGGATGTATAGGTGACTGAAGGATGTGTGTATAGTCCTATGAATCAGTAAGTGGGTGTGTAAGTAAGGGTATGGGTGTGTCAATGGTTTTGAGAATGCTAGTGAAGAAGATTGAGTGGGTGTATGAAAGGTTAAATTGGGGTGTGAGTGGGTGCGTCAGGGTTTCTGTGGATGATGTCATCAGTTTGTCATTTGAGAGGTCATCAGTGACGTCATCAGTGATGTCACTGACCATGTGATGAGTGATGTAATATGTGAGGTCATAAGCAGTGCAGTGTGGGGGCACGGGTTATATTTAGCCCAGCTAACTAGAACTGCTGGATTTCTCTGGTTTTGGACGAGTAAAATGTCAGCCTAACTATAACGTCCCTGTAACCTTTTGTTTTTTTCAGTGAAAATATAAATATATTTATATATAATCTTCAATTTCATATATATAATCTTCAGTTCCTCATGGATTGATGCAACAAAAGGAAGTCATCCAGTATATTTGCTTATCAATGATGCACAAGTAATATGAACTAAGTATTGATTCTATTTCTTGTTCTAATTATTATTCCATTCAGTGAGAATGTACAATAAAATGGAGATAAATGATTTCTCAACACAGTAGTATAGAGTGCAGCGGCCGAGAGAGGTATTGGTGTCTGCACCGAGATCACAGCGCAGCAGCCTGCTTGAGGTGGTAGTGGAACATCCCAACCCCCAGCCGGGGGCAGCAGCTGTAAAGAGCCAGCCGGGTGATACACAGGCCGTGGGAGTGTGCCTGCACAGCGGCTGAGGCAGACCGAACGAAGCCCCATGTGTGGAGCAGACGTGAGGGTCAATTTAGCCTGCATCATTACACGGGAGAGTGGGTGTCCCGCCCTATTTGGTGCTGGAGAGGGTGTGGGGGTTCCACTGCTCGTCAAGGCCATCGCAGCGCGCCCCTCCCGGGGGGTGGCAGTCATCCCTGGATAGATCCTGGCGGTGGATGATTCGAATGCAACCTGTGTTTTCGCACCTGGGGGACACTTGCCACTGTTCTGGCAGTTGCACTATCTTCTCTGCTGCCCTCCCGCCCCCATCCTACTTTTTGCTGTAGCATATTTGGCCTGTTGTGGCAGTGTTCAAGGGGGTCCCTTACATGCCAGCCTGGCAGGGTGGAATTATGCGCTGGACCTGTGCCACGGTGACGGAGGAGGGAGAGGGAAGTGCCTGATTGGAGTTTGGCTGCCTGTTTTCGAGCAGGCTCTGTGCATTGAGTCTGGCGCCTCTCCACAGCCCCCAACAGCGAGATTATTGAACTCACTCGACCAGGATATGATACTGCAGGAAGTGCGACTCCAATGTGAAATCTGCCACAGAAACTTAAAAATCCTGGTATTTCCAGACTGCACAAATAAAGTCCAAAAGCAGCCCCACACCTTTGCCTCTGTTAAAATGAAGCTGCGGGCCATACAACTACAATACATGCTGCTATTTCCAGCAAAGCTCAAGGTCGTCTGCCAGGGGAAGTCGTTCTTTCACTCGCTGTAGGAGGCCGGGGCCTGGCTGAAGGAACGCCCTTGGCTGATGAGAAGGGAGGAAGAATGGCCTTGTCTAGTTACCCCCATGGGAGGAGGGTGCAAGACCCAAGGACAGAATATCTTTGAGGAAGCGACAGGGCTGGGATGCGGCGTAAAGGGACTCTACTGACGAACTTGTTGCACGTACGGAGGCTGGGGTTGTCCTCCGACACGGAGGGAGAGCTGAGACTGGTGTTGAAAAAGACTAAACAGGACAGACACCGCCTGGATGACTTGTTTCAGGGTGCTGCAGAGGGGAAGCTGACATCTGACTCGGATGAAACACACCCACTTGCCGGACCAATTGCTAACCTGGAACACGAACACATGGGACAAATTTTCCCTGTGTGGGATGTGGTCCCACGCTCAGAGGGACAATGTAGCTGAGATGGCACTTCGATCTGGAGCCGGAGAATTCTTAGAGACCTGATTTAAACCCAGAGTTCTCATAGGGTGCTGACAGTAAACGCTTACATTTCAAATGTTATTGTTTGGGTTTGAGAGTTAAGGTGGGTAGTGGGCTACAGACCTCTCATACTCTCCTTTTGCATATTTTCTTAGGTGATGCGGTTTTGCGCTGGGTGGACAGTGTTGGGTGGAGTGGGGGATTATTGTGGTTTTGCGACGGGGGATAGTTCTGGGTGGGGGATTACTTGGAATGTTTGTTGTTTTTTCATGTTACCATTTATTTTGGGAGTATGGTACTGACACAATTGGCCAATTTTGGCAATAGTCGCAAACACCCAAATGCACAGTACACCATCTTTATAGTATGGCACAGTCCAGACTCCTAGAGGACACAGGTCTCAGAGTCCTAACCTCGAATGTTAATGGTCTGGGTAATAAAGTTAAATGAGGCCTGGTGGCACAATATATTAAAAGACTACAGCCATATATGGTCCTCCTCCAGGAGACACATTTACAGGGTACACTCTGCTGGTCCTTGGGGAAAGGAGGCATAAATTACATTGGCCCACACGGGTTGCACTACAGAATCCAGGGGAGTTGCTATATTGATCAGGAAGGATCCCCTATTTCGGGTGACCAGAACCTGGATAAATCCCAATGGCAGGTTTGTGTAAGTACAGGGTTGCTGGGGACAGACTGAGATTACTTTATTAAACATGTATGCACCTCCTTGCCTACAATCACCCACCCTGGCCAAGATTACAGACATTCTCCTTGAAACGACTTCCACGCTACATGTTCTGGATGGGGATTTTAATGATGCTATGGCCATAGATATCAACTGCTCTGGGGCCCCGTGGCTCCCCCCTCCCCAGTTTACGGCTTTGCCACAATTTGTTGATGTGGTGGGCCTTTTTGATTTGTGGCGGTGTAGGCACCCTTCCAATAGAAGGTACCCATACTTTTCAGGGCTTCACAAGGTTTATTCTAGACTTGGATTACTAGTTTGCCCTGGTGGGGGAGATAGCGGAATTTTGCAGGCAGAGTATTTGGCAAGGGCTTGTCAGATCATTTGCCCTTTCTAGTTAAGTTGAAGCGATTTAGGAGCCGGTGGGTCATCTGGGTGAGAATCAAAAACCTGGCATTTGAAGGACTGGGAGTTTGCCCAGAGTCTCCAGGTTAACACTGAATTATATTTTACTGAAAGTGAAGGCTCCTTTTCATCCATGATTGTATTGTGGGAGGCTTATAAGACTGTACTCTGTGATAGGGCTAAAAACCTGATTGCACAGAAGAAAAGGGGGGAGGTAGCAGAACTCGAGGATCTGGAGACTCAGATCCTGCAACTGGAGGGAGCAGGGGAGTCCACGACCGACCCCCCCCCCCCTCATTCTTGGACAATTTGCATCCAAACAAAATGAATACCATGATCTGGTACAGGAAGGGGCAAAAAAACAAATGATGGCCACACTTCATCATTTGTACGAGATGGGAGGAGACCATTAAACTTCTAGCATGTAGAAGGGGACTCCTGTGACAGACTCGCAAATAGCGGAGGGGTTCCCCTGCTCTTATGAATCGTTTTATAGGGCTCGACCTCTTCATGATTAAGCCAGCATAGTGCAGCCTGCTGTCCCCACCCTGGTAATGGATGCAGAGTCCTAGGAGACCTTGGGAGGGGATTTGGCATTAGTGAGATTCAAGTGGCTATTGCAAAACGTAGGCCAAAAAAACACCAGGGACTAACCGCATTCCATCTGAGTTTTATAAACAGTATGCTGGACTACTGGGGCCTCGCTTGCTGGACCTGTTTAGGGAGGAGGGGGAGCAAGGGACACTGCCCCCTGATCTTCAAAGAGCCTCCATCACTGTGATACCTAAAAAGGGTAATCCCAGAGAGTGGTGTGAGTCTCATCTCCTGATCTCACTGCTAAACCTTGAAGTCAAAATCATGGCCACGATTTTAGCCACACAGCTTTTACAGGTTATCACACCTATAATACACAGAGATCAATCGTGACAATGCCCTGTAGGTCTATGCAGCTTAATTTGTAACACACGCACATTTGGTTGTCTACAGTCCTAGGCGGACAGTCTCTGCATTTTTTCCTCTTTCTAGACGCTGAAAAAGTGTTTGATGCGGTGCATTGGCCCTTCTTCAAGCAGATGTTGCAGAGATTTGGAATTTTTCCAAACTATAAGAGGTGGGTGGTGGTGCTGTACCATTATTCTGTGGCAGGGGTTAGAGTGAATGGGGTGTTGTCTGCTGAATTCCCGATTGAGAGGGGGGCTAGGCAGGGATGTCCGCTGTCCCCACTTTTATTTGTGCTTACGGTTGATTCCCCTGCCTGCGCTGTAAGAGCGTGTCCAGGGGTTTCGCATATCGGCTGAAGATGAGGTAGATGTGCAAATATCACTCTATGCTGACAATATCCTTTTTTATATTACTGAACCGGTAGCTACGATCCCGGTGCTATTTCAGATCTTTGGAGATTGAGGCACAATCTGGCTATAGGATAAATTGGGACAAATCAGTGCTTTGTTCTCCCCAAGTTAAAGTGAATGGGGTGTTGTCTGCTGAATTCCTGATTGAGAGGGGGGCTAGGCAGGGATGCCCGCTGTCCCACATTTATTTGTGCTTACAGTTTAATCCCTTGCCTGCGCTGTAAGAGCGCATCCAGGTGTCCAGGGGTTTCGCATATCGGCTGAAGATGAGGTAGATGTGAAAACATCACTCTATGCTGACGATATCCTTTTGTATATTACTGAACCAGTAGCTACAATCCCGGTGCTCTTTCAGATCTTTGGAGATTATGAGGCACAGTCTGGTTATAGGATAAATTGGGACAAATCCGTGCTATGTTCACGTCAGGGTAAGTAAGACCTATTATTACTCCCTCAAGGGTTGGATGTGGCCCTGGATGGTTTCAAATACCTGGGGATCTTCGTGACACCACAGAAGGAGCTGTGTTTCCGCCACATTCTTGAAGGGGTGATATTAAACTTGCAAGTTGACGCTGAACGGTATCTGGAACTTCCCCTCTCTTTGATGGGATGGGCGTCCCTCTTCAGAATGATCACGCTCCCCAAGCTGCTATATGTGCTTCAAAATACATATTACAGGGTTTCCCAAGATCTATTCACCAGAATAGAAGGGGAAGTGAGATTTCTGATTTTGAATGGGGGACACCCCAGAGTGTCCCCTAAAACATCCTAGCGCAATTCATACAATAATGGAATCGCTCTTCCCCCATGTGAAGGCATACTTTTGGGCTGCTCACTTGATTAACATCAGTGACTGAGTCTTTGTACCCCAAGATCATTCAGCCTTCAGGTTAGAATGGGGTATGTTGGAGCCTAGATCACACTTACACTACCTCTGAGGTGGGCAGTGGACCAACTGCTACAAACAGCGACACAGGTGGCCCTAGCGGCCCGGAATAAGGCTACAAAGGCGATGGATTGGGCGTGTAAAATTACCAGGGAAACACCCCTTTGGAAAGGAACTTGGCTCAGTGAAATGGCAAAGCTCCAGGAATTTGGGACATGGGATACTATTGGCATATCCACATTTGGGGATATACTAGAGAGCGGAAACATAATGCGCTTCTCCTCTATTCAACAGGAATACAACCTGCACCAGCTCAATTTCTAAAGTACGCTCAGCTGCACCACGCCTGGCTAGCACAGGGGTTCGGGGGGGAGGGGACAGAGATCACAGAAAATGCCCCTTTAAAAGGATGGATACTCGTGGCAGAACTGGAAAAAGGAGCCATCTCCCTTACGCATAAAACATTCAAAAACAATATGCCAGACACTGTGGGTCTGCTCAGAGGGAGATGGATGCTTGATGTGGGGGACTTTGAGGACATAGACTGGGAGGTGGCATTGATGCATGCCAGAGAGGTGGTCATAAAGTTTCATTGCCTGTTGACACAATTTAAAATACCACACAAAGTCTATTAAGATCAGCACAGGCGGCCTGGTATGGGCAGGACTGCCACTTTCACTTGCTTGCACTGTACAGCTGCCATGGGAACATTTATGCACACACTCTAGGAATGCCCCCTCATACGGACCTACTGGACCGCGAATATAAAGGAACTCTGCACTATATTGAAAGTTATCATTCCACTTAACCTGAAATGCATTTTGTTGGGAATTCCAAATGATGTGGACGCCCCTTGCTTTAAGCTTCTCTTTTGTGCCCTACAACTGATGGTGGCCAAGAGAAATTTGGCCAGGCTATGGGGGGTGGCAGAAGTACCAACCATTCATGAATGGAGTCGGGGAATGGATCTATATATGGCAGCGGAGAAGGTCACCTACCCAGCCGGTATTGCCCCTGCAAGTTCCATAAGATATGGGGAGCGCTGGAAAGAGTATTATGGGATAAGGGTCACTGACGGACAGACCTGGACATGCCTCGGACTTGGAGGCTAGGTCTGCAAATACAAACTGAGGGGAGACTGGATGTGTGTTGAATGTCATTTATTTTCTATTGCGTTCTGGATGCAAAACAAATTTGGCACTGTGGTGTACTTATTTGTACTTATGTGGACATTGGCACATGTTGCGCATGATTGTTTTTTCTTTTTGTTTTTTGTATAAAAATAAAAACTATAGTGAAGAAAATAAACCAATGCAATGAGCAGCCTAGATTTTCAGTTGATTAAAGTTTGAAGAGTATCAAATGCAGCTTTTATCCGGTTTAAAAAAATTGTTCTGCTGATGTTGAACAATGATACGAGCAGCTAAGATTTTCTTTTAGAGGTCAAAGAGCAACAAATATAGCCCACGTGTACCGTCACAATTACTTTTTCAAATAAATTTGGATCAAGGGAGATGATAATTATTTCTAGTCCATGTGTCGATTTCTTCACTATGGTCAAAGTCAGTGGAAGAAATTAATGATTTGTATGTTTGCAAGGTTGTTATTATGAGACAAAGTTTTTTTTTCTTGTCCATATGGGACGTAATCCCAAGATAGCACCACGTAGTTTGAAGTGCTCTGAAGGTCGGTAAGGTTCAAGAGTCTGTCATGGTCGGCCTTGTCCTTATTCAGCCGTAGTGTCAGTAAACGCATTATGTACATTTACTCAAGTTACTTATGTTTGTAATAATCTTTCAGGGGGAGACTTTGAGTGTAGATTCCTAATCTTTTGAATATTCCCTGGCGGCCCAAACTCCATCCACAAAAATGCAGTAGCTCTCCTGAGCTATTAGGTGGTGTTCAGCTCCATGGCAGGGTCCGATATCATCATAGAAAACATCACCAAAGCTATATAGCATCGCCCTGACATCAGTTCCTTCTCCATTTTTTCCAAGCCCTATCAGACGAAGTCAGCAGAATTGTAACCATTAGTTATGCAGTGTACTAATCTAACTTGAAACCTTATTAACATAATATCTATGAGTTCACAAACATATGAGAGGCAACACAAAACTAAATACACTGTGTTAATACAGTTTGAGAACTGAGTGCTGAGTCCACACAAAGATTGAAAGATTCAAGTGTTCTTTATTCCAAGATGTGGTACAACCATATTCGCAGCCAGCGCGTTTCGCCCAAACATGGGCTTCTTCAAGGCAAGGTTTATAAAACGTAGATGCACAACAGTATTTTCAGAAATATAACGAAGGTAACATAACCCAAATTAAATCTTGCTACTCAAGTTTCGAGTATCCCATATCATGGAGTCCAATGGAGGTCTATAGCGCCGTGGTTGCCGTCGTGTTGGTAGCCAGAATTTCTTGGGAATTACACTTTGACGCACCACGCCAGACATATGTCTATTGCTCACATGCTACTTTTCTAGCAAGATTTAATTTGGGTTGAATCTTTCAATCTTTGTGTGGACTCAGCACTCACTTCTCAAACTGTATTAACACAGTGTATTTAGTTTTGTGTTGCCTCTCATATGTTTGTGAACATATGCTTTATCTATGGTCGTCTAAGCAGCTGGCCATTTGAGGTGGGCAATACTCTCACTACTGTATAGTGACAGGTCCAGGCTGTGCACTCACGTATAACCTAGCTCCTTTCTCCTATAATTGTAAAATAATATCTATGAGCATTACTCAGAACATGAGTTGAGCAGGACAAGTGCGGTATTATCAGGTAGATCGATTATCTGCCAGAAAGATTGTTTCCCAAGGTATGTAACGTGTTCTTCCTGCAGATTCCTCACCTTTTTGATAAATACAACAGCAGTGCCCTTCCCAGTTGAGGGTCTAAGGATATGGTCACACCACAATGTCCTGCAGCATAGATCATGTGAAATGACCATAATGGCTGATAGTCAAATAATGATTAGCAGTTATGTGGATAAAAGTCAATTTCGCCTCTTAGCATGTAACGGGAATCATATAAAGATGAAGAACCTGCTTTTTTGCTGGTGGAATTAGCTCTGATACCTCCTGGTTGTTCCTTCTTAGTGAGGGCACAGCAATCTTAGTTTAGAGTCCAATCCATCTGGACAAACAACTCTTTTGAACAGCCTTGCCCTTCTTGTTACCAACATAGTCTACGAAGTGCCCTTCATCTGACCGGAGAAGGATGAGGCGGGTCAAGAGTAGAGTTGTTCAGAGTGATGGACTGGCCAATGTGGAATGGGATTACAAACGTACAAAGAAATAACGCTTTTGTTGTTGGCATCAGCTAGTTTGGCAAGAACAATGTGAATAGTGGTCGGGCACACAGAGCTGGTGACCAAGAAGACTGTTTTGTTATTATGACCTGAAGGTCAATTAAAACACATCCCCAATGGCTTCTTGTAATGAAAACTGGAAGGCACTGAACATTTTCATGAGAGACGAAGAGGTTCACCAGTGGGGTGCTCCAGCGGGCAAAGACGGACTGTACCACACCAGATGCAGCCACCACTTGTTGGGGTTATTGGAGTATCATAAAGCAGGATTTATTGCCAGAGCAGTACAGGAAGAGCAAACGTCTCTTAGTGACTGTTCTCCACCAGGTAACCGACTGGAGTCTGGCATACCTACCATAACAGAATCATGCTGCACATCCCCTTGCACGAGCGTAGTGTGCGCGCTCGGAAGGCGTGAAAGGAACGTCTGGTCATCCTCAACACTATAAATACAAAGTCTTCGAGAGCTTAGGTTAATTGAGACGCTCCATTCTACGCTGCTGCGTTTTGAAAGACTATTGAGACACAATACATGGACTAAATATACAGGGAACATTCCAATGTGACTCCAACCCCGGTAGGTGCACCTTATGCCAAAATAGCGGGTTGCAGATAATCGCCTAGAAAAACGGACACCAATCCAAAGTATGATACCACAGAGCTACCTCCTTAACAGTGCCAGTTTTTATTGCTTGATCTAACCAGGTATCATCTCCCTCTTCGTTCCAATCTGGACTCCCCCACCATGCAGAGAGCTGGTAATACTTGAACCTGGTTAATTGGCCCCCTGTAATTAAATTCAAGGTTTCCCAACCTACTAACTCAGTTCCCATCTTCAAATCTCCCCAGCAAGAGATACCCGCATTCCTTAATGGGATGCTAATTAAGTCATTCAAACAATCTGGGGTCCCTGGTGATTCCCAAATCGGGGCCCTAGATGAATAACAGGGAATTCCAAAATTTTTCCAGATAAGGACCCATACTTTCAAAGCCCCCAATAAAATCTTCAATCTTTTTTTTTTTTTAAACTTCGGGTCTCCAAACTTAAACAAAAATTGATCTTGGCCCTCCCTCAGTTCACCAAGCATTGCCTCAAAGAGGATTCCTATGGCTGAACTATCAACTTTGTTTAGGAGCATCCGGCAGTTATTAAAGAAAAAAGCATGCCCATAAGTCATCATATCGGCTAGAGCCAGCCCACCCTTCTCCAATCTCCTCCTTAATCTTTTCCAAGATATTCGAGAGCCCTTGGAGGCCCAGGTAAAGCTACCTGGCCTTCCTTGAAGTTAAGTGATTTCCCTTTAATCGAATAATAATGGTATAGAGTTAAAAAGAAAAGTAATTTTGGGTAAGATAACCATCTTGATAAGGTTTACCCTACCATACAAATTTAGAGGGAGATTTGCCCATCTGACCAACAGTCTCCCTAATTCTTGGCTGATCTTTTTCCAGTTCACCGTAGTGACTTCCGCCAATTTCTGCGTAACTATAATACCGAGGTAGGCATGCTCGATTTTGTCGGCGATATTTGCTTAGGTTGGTTCCATTCCATGATTTCAGTCTTATTTCTGTTCACCCTGTATCCTGATTTCTTCCCGAACGCTTCCGCTTTGGCCATTAATATGGGGATGGACCGTTGTGGATTCAAAGTATAAAGTAAAAGGTCATCGGCGTAAAGAGCTAATTTAATCTCAAAGTTTCCATATCTGAAAGAAACGATGGTAGTATCCTTTCTAATCCATGTCGCAAACGGTTCATTGTACATATTAAACAAAAGCGGGGACAGGGGACACCCCTGTCTTGTGCCACGCATTATATTGAACCAGTCAGTTAGCTCCCCATTTACAAGCACCCTTGCTCTAGGTAGACGGTACAGAAGTTGAACGGCCTTTATTATGTTAATGGGAAATTCAAATCTCTTTAGAACCTCCCAGAAGTATGGCCAATGGACCTGTCCAAAGGCCTTGGCAGCATCCACTTCCACGACCGTTACAGGTAAATTATAAGTTTCCGCCAGGTCTACTACTCCAAGCATTAAAAAGTTTAGCTCATTAAGCTGCCTCCCAGGAATAAAGCCTCTCTGGTTGTTTTGTATAATGCACTTAATGATCTTAGCTACCCTGGCAGCCAAAATCCCTGCGAAAACCTTATAGTCGGTATTCAATAATGATATAGGCCTATAAGAATCAACCAAGAGAGGGTCCTTATTGGGTTTCAAAATCAGTGTTACCATTGCATCAGCCCAGCTTAAAGGAGGGTCTTCCCCCATCTCTTAATATTACATTAAAAAGCTCCTTAAGCACTGGCATCACATTATCCAAAAGGCTAAGGTAAATCTCAGTTGGGAGGCCGTCTGGCCCAGCGGCCTTCCCTCTGGCCATTTTTCTAAACTGCTGTCTGATCTCCTCCTCTGTTATCTCGGCTGCTAGAGTCACCTTCTGATCTTCACTTAAATTTGGGAGTTCGCTATCCTTAAAAAAGCCTTCAGTATTGCCCCTCCCAGGGGAGATATCTTCTTTGTACAGTATGCTCATATGTCTAGAGACTTCCAACCCAATTCTAGAATTAGTGTCGGCTATATCTCCTGTCATATGATCTCTAAGACTTTTTATTTGATTACGGGCTTTATCAACCTTAGCCTTCCATGCCAACAAAGAGCCACTCTTCTCACCATACGCAAAATGCTGTAGTTTGCTGACCTTTTATCTGTCCAATAATATCTTATTGAGGGTTCCTTAATATTCTGCTTGCAACAATTCTAATTGCTTCGTAAGGGAGGCCACATTACTGGAACTCTCCAGTGAAGCCTTTTGTACCTCCTGCTCTTTTTATTTTTTTTCAAGTTTCCAGAAACGTTTCCTCATGGTGCCTCATACTACGTTTTTTACCCACCATAATGGCAGTGCCTATGGATCTTAAAAAAGCCTTAAAGGAGTCCCATATAGTTTGAACTTTTGCAGACCTGCGGTTGGCCTAAAAAGAAATCGCAACCTCTTCTTTCATTTTAAGTAGAACCCCCTTATCTAACAGAATTGTCCTGTCCAAGGTCCACCTTGTTATACCCCTCTTATTTTGAAGCTTTAGTGATAGGAGGACAGCCGAGTGGTCTGAAAGTATGGTAGGTACATGCTTAATCGTTTCGACCCCTGACGACAAACCATGATCTAATAAAAAATAATCACTACGTGAATGGTGGCCGTATTTTTTACTGCAGACAGTAAAATCCCTGATGGGGTAACATATTTGGCTTTGGAGGTTCTATCCAAATTGTTACTTAAGACTAAATTTAAATCGCCTCCAAGTACCACTGGAGCATTAGATGACAATAAACATGATTCCATTTTGAGTAATGCATCTGCATTGTCCTCATTGGGCCCATAATAACCGCTGTTGACTGCTGCTGCCGTGTGGAGGGAGACTACAGATCCCAGACATCCCTGCCCAGTGCTGACCTATGCGCCAGGAGGCGCTCCCGCCATTTCCTTCGCGCCCGGACGCGCATAAATTCCAGCCCGGCTCCCGAATCGCGGGAACCGCTGTTGACTGCTGCTGCCGTGTGGAGGGGGACTACAGATCCCAGACACCCCTGCCCAGTGCTGACCTTCGCGCCAGGAGGCGCTCCCGCCATTTCCTTCGCGCCCGGACGCGCGTAAATTCCAGCGCGGCTCCTGCATCGCGGGACGCGGGCGGGCGCGCGCCGTGCGAAGCCCGGGCCACTCCCCTAAAACCCACAACACGAACGCTTTGTAAGATCCTGAGGAGATTGGAGACTGGACTATGGTTCATAATTTACGAAAGTAAGCTTGTTAAAAGTCCTCATTTTATTTTTATCTGCACCGCTGTTCTGCCCGGTTACTGTTAAATCATGCCAAAAAGGAAGATGAATCATGTGTCAACTACAGCAAATGTAGAGGCAAAGGTAGCGGGCCAGACTTCACTATTGCTATATCTCACAGGGGCTATGGGGGCTATCGAGGAGCAAATTAGCACGGTGGAGGAATCGTTATCAAAGGGAAGGAGTGTGCCAGTAAGGGAGGAGGGAGGTCTTAACTCCAAAAATCCATCAATACAAGGCGGTAATAATTGTGCTCTGGGTCCTCAAAATGGCTCTACACAGGATACCTCAGCTCACACAAGTCCGAGCGAACTGAGTGACCTGGTAGAGGATATTCAACCACCGCGCAGGTGGACGCCCTCGCTTAGCCTGAGTCGTGCCGGAGTCCTGCCCGTCTGCGCCCGTCAGCGTCCCGGAGGCGCCGGGGCGACGGTGGACGGTGGACTGCGGCAAGGACCGTTGAGGGGGAGGATGATCACCTATACCTCTTCGGTGCTGTGCGCCATGCAGACCCATTCCTGCTCCTGTCGCTCGGTTTTTCCGGGGCGCTTTAAGGGTAAGCGTCGCTGTCCAGCGTGTGGCTGGACGCCCATGGGGACTTTGGTTAATGTCTGCAGGCCCGTAGAGGCTCGGGTTAGGCACCTATGTCTGCTCCTGAATACGAGGTCGCTGGGGTGTCATGCCTTGCATCTATATGATCTTCTCGTGAGGGAAAACCCCCTGTGTCTTCTCCTAACCGAAACTTGGCTGGGTGAAGCGTCGAATCCGGATATCTTTTCCGCTATTCCCCCAGCCTATAACATTTTTCGGCAGGATAGAGAGAAAGGCAGAGGTGGTGGTGTAGCTGTGGTGGTGAGGAAGAATGTTTCCTGCTCTGTTCTCCCTCCTAATCTTATTGGGGGGTCGGAGTCCATTGCATTTACACTCAGACTGTCCTCGACCCAAGCATTCAAGGGGCTGCTGATCTATAGGTCTCCAGGCCCGATGGGCTCCTTCTTGGAGGATTTGCAGACAGCGATTTCCGAATTGGCGCTCACGTCTCAGCACTGTGTAGTGGCGGGCGATTTCAACTTCCATCTTGATGTCATAAGCGACCCGGACACTATCAAATTGCTGGACATTACATCTCCTCTGGGTCTATTACCTTGCGTGTCAGGCCCTACGCATGAGAGAGGGCATACCCTCGATCAAGTTTTTTCATCAGTTCCGCTTGACGACGTAGAGACTCTGCCTGTGCTCTGGACGGATCATAGGCTGATCAGGTTCTCTGTGTGTGAGAATGGGCGGCCGGATAACATCGCCCCCATGCTACCTAGATCGGCCTCGAGAGCGCTCCTTAGAGTGACACCTGATATGTTGGAGCAGGCGCTTGCGGAACATCCTTGTGATCTCTCGGGTGATCTGGAAAGAGACACGGAGGCTCTGCAGTCGTGGTTGACTGAAAGGCTTGACGATCTTGCCCCTCTGTCAGCCCCTCGGCCCACGGCTGTACGGCAATCTGCGCCGTGGTTCACTAAGGCGCTGCGGCTAGCCCGCAGCCAATGCAAGGTTGCTGAGCGGGCCTGGCGCCGTCAGTACAACGAGGTGGACAAACTCGCCTACAGGGCGGCTATTAAGGCCTATCATCGGGACATCTTAGATGCCAAAAAAGAATACCTTGCTAAGAGGATTGAGGTGGCGGCGAACTCCTGCAAGGAGATCTTCACGGTGGTGAAGGAGTTCACGACCCCCAGTTCCTACTCAGCTCCACCAGTGCCATCGGAGGCGTGGGCGTGTAATCTCGCCAGCTTTTTCACTAATAAGATCAAGGCAATTCAGGCCTCCTTCTCGGAGAGCGCTGAGGTTGGTGGACGTGGCCCCGGAGCGGAACGTGAGCTACCGCCCATGCCTACCGCAGTGCTGACAGATTTTCCAGCAGTCACCTGCGAGGCGTCTCGGGTGCTGCTTACCAGCCTTAAATCTGGCTCACCACTTGACCCATGCCCTGCCAAATTTTTGGCCGGGATGGCGGCGGTGGTGAATCCCCTGGTTAACCCCATCCTCAATGCCTCCCTGAGGGAGGGAAGGGTGCCTACCACCTGGAAGAGGGCGATGGTGATCCCCCTCTTGAAAAAGCCGGGCCTTGATGCCGAGGTTTTGGCCAATTATAGGCCAATTTCACTTCTCCCGGCACTGGCCAAGGTTATCGAGAAACATGTTCATGGCGTCTTGTCGAGCTTTCTTGAGCCTAACCATCTGCTCCATCCTTCCCAATCCGGCTTCCGTCCCGATTTCAGCACGGAAACGGCATTGTTGGAGGTCTCCGAGATTATCAGAGAGACCTTGGATGTTGGTGGCAAGGCCATGTTAGTCATGTTGGACCTGTCGGCGGCCTTTGATACCGTCCCCCATGCGGCGCTCCTCGCTAGGCTCCACGACATCGGCATTAGGGGGACGGTGCTCAATTGGTTTACGTCTTTCCTGGAAGGCCGCCGCCAGACGATCTGGGTCTCCCAGAGCTCCGCCGAGATGCCGCCTCTGGGGGTTGGGGTTCCACAGGGCTCTGTGTTGAGCCCATCACTGTTTAACATCTTTATGTCCCCCATGGCGGCGGCGGTGGAGGCTTTCGGGGCCCAGATCGTGTCCTACGCCGACGACACGCAACTCCTCTTCACTTGTGGTAAAGATCAACCATTTGATGGAGAGAGTATTCGGGGTTGTTTGGGCAGGGTATTCGACTGGTTTCAACACAACAACCTGAAGGCCAACTCCAGTAAGTCGGAGGTCCTATTTTTCGGCTGTGTCACCGACCCTGAGTGGCGGCAATGGTGGCCATCTGAAATGAGCCCTCCGGTTCAATCATCTGCGGTTGCTAAAAATCTTGGCGTCAAACTTGATAATAAGTTATCACTGAGAGCGCACATCCTGGGTCTGGCCGGAACCTGCTTTGGTATTCTGAAGATGCTCCGCAAGTTTCTTCCACTGCTGTCTGCGGAGCATAGGCGGATTACAGTGCAGGCGCTCATCGGGTCCCGGCTCGACTATGCCAATGCCCTCTTTCTCGGCCTCCCGGACTACCTGGTCCAACGCCTGCAGGTGGCACAAAACTCTGCTGCCCGTGCCATCTTTGGCCTGCATAGGCGGTCACGAGCCTCTGGGCTGCTTCAGAGGCTTCATTGGCTGCCTATCCGTAAGCGGATTATGTTAAAATCCCTTACGTTGATGCATAAAGCCTGGTTTGGCTCAGGGGCTGGGTATCTTCGGCGTAGATTGAACTTCTATCGTCCTGCCCGCTCACTGCGGTCCGAATCTCTTTTTACTGCCGTGGTGCCACGTGTGCGGAAGGCGCGGACTGGGGGCCGTTCCTTCAGCTTTAAGGCACCCCAGTTGTGGAACTCTCTGCCATTGGCGCTACGCAGCACCTCGAATCTCCTCCAATTCAGGAAGAGCCTGAAGACTTGGCTTTTTAATGTTTAACTGTTTTCTTTGCGGAGTCTTTCTCTTTCTTTTCAGCATTAGTTTTCTTTTCTTGTTATGTTATTACACACGGAGCCGCTTGTGGAAAGCGCCGGGACACTCTTTTAGAGTAGCTGTGCGCTATATAAGTTTATTTTAACATAACATAACATAACATTAAAGCGTAGTAAAAATCCTGGTAGCCCAGAGACCATACTCATTCAAAAACCTAAAGGGCAAGGTCCAGGGAGGCCTAAAAAGAGCTCCCAAGGCAAGAAAAGGGCAATTCAGAGTAAATTTCCACTTCAATCTCTACCTGCACGTAATAACATAGGAGGCTTAAGAAAACCTACCACGCAAGCCCAGTTAGCGAGCCAATCTGCGGCCCTAGAAAAAAATATCACAAAGTATAGACGGATTGCATAGGTATGTGGAGAGCGCACTGGGGAAACTATTTGAGAGAGTGGCAAATCTGGAGGGCAATATAATGGGTAAACTTTGTATACAAAATCAGGAGAGCCCAATACATGTTGAGAAAAAGACTTCTACTCGTGGGTCGATAAGTACAACCAATATAGTTATCCCTAACCCAATGACTAGGAATATTATCTCTGGATCACCGATGATTGGACACAATGTTGACATGAGTGTTCAAAATGTTATTACTGAAACAAACAACTGGGCAGGGGGAGGAGAAGAGATATAAAAATAGACCTGGGCATAACAGCAAGGATTTGAGGCTAACCCAGGAGCCTCAATTACATACTCGTCTTGATTTGCCACCGGAAGCTACACCATATGTGGTAATCTTGGCTAATACACCAGTACTAAGGTCACCTGAACTAGAAACGTGGATAGAACTCCACAATAAGTCTCTCCATTGGTTGGGAAGACACATTGGCATCACGGATGTGTTATTTAAGCATTTTAAAATGGCAAGACTGGTGGCGTGGGTGGGCAAAGAAAGAAAAGAGCTACAGGGCGACTGTGTGGTCCTGACGTTTAGCGACCCGAGATTAGTGCACGCAATCCTAAATAGGGCAGGAAATGCTTCTGTTCTTAATAATGCAATTAATGTACTGCCACTAGGAGCTTTTTACTCACCTCTCCCAGGCTTATACAGGTCTAATGGTAATACCCTGTGTTGTGCCCCGATGTTAGAAGATCCATAGGGGATCCCCACAAGGGACACCTTGGAGGTGCGAATATCCCACTCTACAATCGTTTTGAACCCTTGATGGGAATGGAAGATCTAGATTGACCCATTACCATGGTAGAGAGGGAGGAGAACCAAGAGAAAATTGGCTCAACACTGAAAAGGGTGAGACATATAGGAAATAAGGGACTTGAAACTAAAAACATAAATGCATTGGAAAAATCTTCGCCTATAAATGCAAGCTACGTGGGGGAGCCTAGAAGTACACCTCCTGTAAACTGCCCAAGTAAAGATGGTCAAATTGAAAATACTGTAATAGATACCCAATGTATAAAAGAAGGAGAAGTAATTAGCCGAAAACCTAGCAAACTCTGTAAAATACTAACCTGGAATGTCGCTGGTTTAGCGGCTAAAGTAAAAGATCCCCAGTGGCTAACTTACATTAATAACTATGCCATAGTTTGTCTCCAAGAAACATGGGTAATAGAGGAGATGCACATAATTGGCTTTAAAACATTTAACATCGCAGCTTGCATTAGCAAACAGGGCCGTAATAAAGGAGGACTATGTACCTATGTCTCCAATTAGTCAGGAATCTCTTATGTGAAAGTTAGAGAGGTTAGCGATTACTATCAGATTCTGACTATGAATTTATGTGGGCAAAGGGACGTAGTTTTGATAAATCTATATAATAACATTCCTAAAGCCCAGCAAATGAATGTTTTTTCTAACTTGGGTACATCCTTAAAAAATCTTGAAGGAAAATTGAGGGAAGATATGTTCACTATCTGGATGGGTGATTTTAACTGCTCGCTGTGCCAATTTAGCGAAAAAGGTATCTGTGGGCTGGGTAATGAAAACGAAGATACATCTTACCATTTTTCACACACTTCCTTGGGAGATTTGTTGAACGACATAGCTTTCCAATTTGATCTTGGTTATGCGAATATATTATGTTTTCCACCCGTTCCGTTTCAATCAACTTATAATGGAAAGGGATGTAACTCTATCATCGACTTTATCCTACTATCAATACATACTCTCGTAATGTACTTTCTTGTAAGGCTTCTGATATCTTAATGAGTGACCATTACCCTATTTGCCTAGACTTGGTTACAATGGGACAGGAGAAAAAACATGATAGGAACCCGCAACATAATAGCGACATTTATCTTGCTAGCACCAACGGGTACATGCTAAACTGGGCAAAAGTGGATCCTGGGGCATTCCTCCGAGGCTTGATTAATAATAGCTCAGAGGACATAGCGATATGCCTCTCACAGGATAGGGAGGACAAAGATATAGTTAATGCCTTCCTTAAGATCTCAGCTGAGGCCAGGAAGCTACTAACAAGACAAAAACGACATGGTCAGCAACCCTCTCAGGGCTGGTTTGACAAACAATGCACGAAGGCACATACCCATTTAAATGAGGCTTTGCATGATATACCGAGGTGCAGGGAGAAAATTAGGCAGGCAAGATATTTGTACCAGTTGGCGCAGAAAAACCGCAGGATAACATTAAAGAAGGAAGCATGGGATGCCTTACATGAGGCTTGTACAAATAAAGATAATACTGGCTTCTGGAGAGCAGTCAATGCCCCTTTTTTTAATGAGAGAGAGAGATAGATATTATAGATATCGCCATTAGTGGTGATACGTGAGCAGACTTCTTCTCAGGGTTCTATAGGGCTGAGACCATAGATGGTAACTTGACAGAAATAGACGCTCTGAGAATAGATAATAATATGGATCATGGACCGTTTCCCCTAAAGATTAATATTACTCTTGAGGAAGTCACCAAGGCAATAAATGATAGTGCCCCAAGGAAAGCGCCAGGGCCGGACGACATCCCGGTGGATGTCTATATATCTAACATGGGTTTATGGGCCCCTCTCTTAACCAATGTATTAACTAGTTCTATTTGTTATGGGTTAATCCCCTCCTAGGCAGATGCCATTGTGATACCTATCTTCAAGAAAGGGAACAGAAATGATCCTAAGTATTATCGCCCAATATCACTATTGGATGCTTTCATGAAAATAGCGGGAAGGGTCATCTTAAATAAGCTTGAGACTTGGGTCCAAGAGACAGGTGTGTTATCAGTCTTTCAATATGGTTTTCGACCAGGTCTAGG
Source organism: Triturus cristatus (assembly GCF_964204655.1). Classification (NCBI taxonomy): domain Eukaryota; kingdom Metazoa; phylum Chordata; class Amphibia; order Caudata; family Salamandridae; genus Triturus; species Triturus cristatus. The sequence continues at coordinate 701,335,782 of NC_140584.1, read as the reverse complement.
TACCATCGAATAGGGACTTAATCTGTCTCTAATAATCGACAAATATACAAAAGCCAAGAAGGGCAAACTTTTCCTCACCTTTGTGGACCTAAGGTCTGCTTTTGATTGTGTCAAACACGATTTGTTGTGGGACACTCTTAAAGACCTAGAGCTGGACCCACCCTTGCTGCTGTTTATAAAGGAATTGTACAGGGGGGCAGGTGCGAGGGTACGGTATGGGAAACAGGGAGAATGCTCAACTAGGTTCCCAATAAAAAGAGGGGTAAGGCAGGGGTGCATTCTTACCCCTTTGCTTTTCTCCCTCTACATAAACAATCTGGGGCAATACCTGAGCAAGTTCCATTATGATTATCCAACGATCAAGGGTACCCCTGTTCCTATTTTATTATACGCGGACGACGCTGTTAAAATGTCCCGGACACAGCTGGGCTTGCAAAGGTCAGTCTCAAATTTTGTTACCTACATGTTGGAGCGGGATTTAAATGTAAATATCGCTAAGACATTTACCATGAGCTGTGGGATAAGAGGGAGAAAGATATGTGACATTTATATTGATAACAAAAATATTGCAAGCAGGGATAATTTTTCATATCTAGGCATATCCTTTGAGAGGAAGGGCATTTGGAAAGCGGCTATGAATAGCAGAAAGTTGACCCTGTCAAGAGCCATAGGATCTGTTAAAAACTTTGCTAATAAAATAGGTGGAAGACCTGTCCCAGAGCTATTGGCCATCTATAAATCTAAATGCACCTCAATAGGTACATATGGGGCAGGCATTTGGGGCATTGAATATTCGGACCAAATACAACGCTGTGAAAATTCTTTTCTGCGCTATCTATTAGCGGTCCCTAGTTCGACCGCCACTTATTGTTGTCACAGGGAACTTGGCCTAGCACATATATCTGACATTATAAAGATTACCCCTCTTCTCCTATGGCATAAGGTATGGGTATCGGCAGACACTGGCTTTAATAGGGATGTAATTACGGACTGTCTAAAGTTGGACAGGGTGGCAAATCTGCCTTGGATCAGTTATATCAAGGGCATGACAAATAATATAGGCCACCCTGAATATTTTCATAAACCTAGCAGTCTGGAAATTGTTTCCAGAAAATCCCTTAAGACACAGTGTATGAATTACCAAGAGAACAAACGTTGGCTGATCGAGAGAGAAAAGAAATCGGTCATGGCAAATCACTTGATGTCCATTTGTATAGGTTTACAACCCTATTTAACAGTGGTACAGAGCGGTTTCTCGCGCATGCTCTTAGCCCGATTTCTTAGTGAGTTTTTCTTTAGGATGGTCACATTTCCTGATATCAATGATTGGTCTAAACACCAGCCCATATGCCCATGCGATGATATCTCTAGACTGACCACAATGCTCTGCACTTTATTCTGTAAATATTATGTCGTACCGAGGAATATTTTTTTATTGCCTATTCTTAGAAGATGGAAACTAAAACAATGCAGAATAGCTTTTTTAAGATTACAAGTGTTAGAAATGAATTTATCATCGTGACAATCTCTTCCTTTTTAAAAGCTGTTATAAGGTTCCGGAATACTATGTGAAGCAATTGTGATTAATGGATGTCCCTGTATATCTCTTGTGTATATATGTGGATTATGTTATGTATCCCTGTTATTATAGTGATTGTGCTATTTTTTTTTTTCCTTTTTAATTTGTTAATTGTACTTGAATTTGGAGAAGTGTATCTTCTTGTTTTTAAATAGTTTTTTACCATTGTGCTTTTATGATTTTATGATAAAGAATCGAATAAAGCTTTTTGACTCTAAACTAGCAACAACTACATTTTGTGACATTATATCTTCCATATTCAATTGGATATTCTCTACCAATGAAGACTCAAAATACCTAAATAAATAATAAAAATTTAGAGAGTATGTATTGAAGAACTATTCATGAATGATTAATGTACCGCTTTAATCAAAAGTTTGTACATAATTCTTTCATTTCCTTTTTATAACATCTATGACATGGTAGGCACTGGATAAATGTGGGAGTATGACTGAACATATATATTCGGGACTATTGCAGGAAATAGACCGTTTTTAAGAATGGATAAAACAAAAAGAAAGAAAGTTATGTACATATACATAAGGACGATGTATTAAAAAGGAAAAATATTTTTGTATGAATAAATGTTTTTGATAAGAATAAGTATCTGGGTGTCTACATATTGCTATTGAAATTTTGAAGGTCCATCAATTTATGAGTTTCCTAAGTGTTTTCTCACAAATACATACCAAGAGATGCCACATTAGCATTCCCAATCTCTTAAAGATAGCACGCCAAAATCAGCCCATACAAACCTCCCCCTTACAAACACCCTGCGAACAAAAACAAAATACAATGCATTAACACCCCAGAGAACACAAAAAACCCAACCCCAAAATCCCAAACAAAATGGAATAAACACTTCAAGACAATATATATAATCTCTCAAGTATCTAGGAGTACAAGTGTGTCTCTTAACTTTTTCACCCACAAGACAGTGAATTTCATCTACTGTTTTTTTTACACAATGAGCGCATACACACATAATATCACTTTTCTTCTGGTGGTGGTGTCACCTTTTCCCTGATTATTAGTATGCGCTCTAGAAAAGTTTTAGATGACAATTTTTGGGGTATAATCAATTCACCCATCAATCAAACCTCTCCCATTGTAGTCAGTGCTATCATTCTCTTTGGCACAATCCAATTATTGCTATCCTTGATTATGGCTACATTCCTGTTATTCCACCATTTACCATTCTCAAGCTTAACGCATGCTTAGATGCTTGAATGATATTTGTGCTAGGGTAGACCTTTGTTGAATGTTTCACGAACACAGGAAGTTTTTTTAAGTTTTCACCATATTACCCCCATGAACATCTACCACTTTAGCCTTCTTCATTACATCATATATTTGTTTACTTCTGGCCTGAACCTCACTGATTCTTTTGACAGACCTTTTCCACACTGGGAATACTATATCTAACACGAGTCTTCTCCAGAACATAACTGGGAAACACCTTGTTTAAAGAAAACCACCATCTCAATAACACAAAAGGCGAAACTCCTGTGGTATTAGGATAACTCTCCATAATCTGTTGGGAACCATTTCTAGACTAGGCCGATTGAATAGTATCTTGCAACTTTTGATTTACTCTTTCTACTATACCCTTACCTCTTGGGCTATACAAGACCACCAAAAGACTTTTAATACCAAAAAATTATAAAAAAAAGTTTCCAAGACCAAGGATTTTGAAATGTACATTGTCAGCCACCAAATATTTTGATAAACCTTTCCTCTCAAATAAAGCTCTCACACATTCTATCGTAGCAAAGCTCAAGTTGTCCCTCAAATAGGTACAAGGAAATCCATTCTTGACTTTTCCTCTCACATTCTTGAGAACTCTACTGGGGACAGTGGAGTATTATAAGTACCAAGAAATGTATCTTCTTCTGTACATTCTACACATCTATTTCCCTACATTCTATACATCTATTTCCCTACATTCTATACAACCATCCAGAAAAACCTCCACTTCCACATCCATCCCCAGCCACCAGTAATAAGTTTGAAATCTTTTCTTGGTTCTAGTCAACCCTACATGCCCAAGGTGAGCAACTTTCACCAGCTTTAACTCTGCTGGATGTATTAACAGTTCTTTGTCACAATTAAACCATCTTCTATTGACAATTCATCCTTCACCTTGGAATAAGACTTAATTCTTCCCTGCAACTATTCTCTTCGAGCCAACCTTGTACAATCAACTTTATCGAAGAATCTTGGCAAGCATAGTTGAGACAACAATATGCCATTATTGTTGCTCTACAATGTCTTCCAAAATCAACACACCACCAACTAATCCTATTACACCCCCCACATCCTCAGCATAGAGACTATTGCTAGAAAAATTCTGAGGGCATCTTTACAGAACGTCTGACCTAGAATTCTTCCCCACTTGAATGTTCCTCACCTTAAAATTATATATCAATGTTACCAGTCTATATCTTGTTCTATTAAAGTCTTCTCACTCAGTAAAAAAAACTGAGGCCTGTTATGAGTAAATAAGGAAAATTCCCTCCCCAACAAATACGTTGAAAAATGATTGACTTCCACATAAAAGCTTGTGCCTCCCTCTAAAAGGGGAGTAATTTGCTAACATTTATATTATTGCTTTGGATAACAAAGTTGACTGGAAGCCAGAGACAGCATTGAAATACTGTGTCTAGTGACAGCAGGTCTGTCTCCATTTAGTCGCACCATCCCAAACAAACAAGTGTGAACACTCCATAGTAAAGTGCATTTAACATACCTAAGGGGGTGGCTGCCATAGAATGCTTGACTGCAACCTCCTACTCCACCCATAATGGGTCATTAGCAATTCAAAACGTTTGGTTTGATGAGAAGATTTGAGCAGGAACTGTGGGAAAATCAGGGAGTCTATGTCTAAACAGAAAAGACACTGCATCCAAAGAGGCATAAGTAAACATAAAATAAAGATACTGAGTGGTCTAAGGCTAAGTGCATTTTTTAATTTCAACCTTTGGAAAAATAACACGTAAGCTTGGCTTAGAGAAAGGTAACCTTACAGACCTGCTTTGACCCTTCAACAACGCGTATTGTGTATATATCTTTAACTACCGGGGGGGGTGATTAATGTGGGGGCCACGCTATATAGCTAGCTGTGACACAAACGGAAGCACACCTAAAAATAATATAGACATGTGAAGTCGACTGGGGAGAGGTCTGTATAACTAAAACATCCTTGATGGAAAATATCAAAACGGCGCAAAAAAAATTGCAAAACACTTGGTAAGAGCTAAATTTTACTATTTACACTGCTATATGATAGTACCCAAACAGAAAACACACTGGTGCACATTATATTCACAAACATAGGCACACTGCAAAATGTAAAAGCGACCACCTAAAAAAAAAATTCATTTATAACAAAGGCTCACTGCAAATGTTCAAAGGCAGTCTTCAACAAACCATCACCTAGAGAAAAAAAGTAGTGCGCACAAATCCACATTAGTTAAAGAATGTGGAAAACTATAAGTAACTGGGGCAGTCGTAGGGAGGATACATTTTTTTTTAAAAAGGTGGGAGGAATTAGACATGCTAACCAAATAGAAGCATGCATTTCTAAAAGGCAGGAACGTGAACCACTTAAAGAAAGAGGAGGGGCTTTTAACTACAGTAAACATTACAATAGGCCTCGCAGAGCAGCACATGCACGCTGTCCCTGGGCTTTACCTAATAAGATATAGGCATGTTTTACAGATAGTAAAAGCAGATTTCATACTCCTTATCAGAAACCCTTATATAATTTTTGGGCTGTCGCTGCGAAGAGTATTATTTGAAATAAAGAGCTTGGAGCTTACCATTCATTGGCTTCCTTCTCGCCTTTTCTTGGCTTCCTTCGAATTGGCCAGCGCGTACCAATCGTCACTTCCAGTTTCTTCTGTGCAGCATAGACGAAGCAGAAATGTATTAATCTTAATTAGTGTCCATCCGCAGCTCGCACTGTAATTTTGGACCTTTTTTTCATCTGACTCGTACATCTTATCGCAAATTTAAAAAAAAATTGCATTGAAATAAAGTCAACTGTTCTGCCTGCTCAGAGCATTGCAACACGTTTAATAAAATCATCTAAGCAGCGCTGGTAAAATGTGACCGTCGTAGTACAATTATAGATGGGGGAGAGAGGAGGAAAGAGATTTGCGTGCATAACCCACAATTCCACTCTATTCTACACCACACAATGCCACACATTTCCACGCCACACATTTTCATTCCATCCAGACGATGCCACACAATTACATTCCACTCCACACAATGCCACACAGTTTTACTCCAAAACACACATTTTCGCTCCACTCCAAAAAATGCCACAGAGTTCCACTCCGAACAACTCCACGCAATGCCACAGTTCCACTCCAATCCATTCCACTCCACATAATTCTACTCCACTCACACAATGCCGCACAATATCACTCCGTGTAATCCCATTCCACTCCACATAATTCCACTCCCCTTCACGCAGTTCCACGCAACCCTAAGTCACACAGTTCCACTCCACACAATTCCACTCCACACAATGCTGCGCAGTTCCACTCCACACAATTCCACTCCACCCGATGCTGCACAGTTCCATTCCACTCAGTTCCACAGTTCCATTCCACTCATTTCCACTCCACTCCACACAGTGCCACTCTGTTCCATGCCACACAATCCCACTCTACTCCACACAGTGCCGCTCCACTCTACATAATGCCACACAATTGCACTTCACGGCACACATTGACATTCATCGCCACTACAGTGATTTCCACACAATTCCTCTGCGTTCCACACAATTACACTCCTCTCAATTCCACCCCACTCCCCACAGTCCCACTCCATGCTGCACAAGCCTCTCCACTCCACAAAATTCCATTCTGCTCCACACAATTCTACTTCATTCCAGTCCACACAATGCCACTCCATGCTACACAATGCCACTCCCCTTCACTCAGTGCCACTCCAGGCAACACAGTGCCAATTCACTCAGTGCCGCTCCACTCCATATCACACAGTGACACTCCACAGCACCATATAATGCTACTCCACATCGCATAGTGCCACTCCATTCTACTCTACGCAGTGCCACTCCACATCACACAGTGCTACTCCATTCTACTCTACGCAGTGCCACTCCACATCACACAGTGCTATTCCAGGTTATGTTATGTTAGGTTATTAAAGCTTGTAAAGTGCACGATTACCCTAAGGTGTCCTGGCGCTAAGCACTATATACCTGCGACGCAAAGATCTAAAACTGGGAAAAGAACCATGTCTTAAGATGTCTCCTAAAAGAAGTGAGATCAGAGGCGTTTCTCAGTGTGAAGGGCAATTCATTCCAAGCTTTAGAGGCACAATAGACAAAGCTTCTACCTCCCCAATTTGTTTTCTTAAAAGAAGGGGTTTTCACTTGTTTGGAGCCTGTAGACCTTAGATTTCTGCTTGGAATATATCATGAGAACGTAGTTTTAAGAAACTCGGGAGCCATTCCATTCACAGCCTTAAAAACAATACACAGCGCCTTGAAGCGAGATCTCAGATGTATTGGAAGCCAATGCAATTTTTTTAATTCTTACTTAACTGAGATAAATCTAGGTGTCCCCGTCAGCAGTCTGGCTGCTGCATTCTGGGCTACCTGCAGCCTATTCAGATGTTGTTTTTGGACATTAAGAAATAGACTGTTGCAGTAGTCAAGACGCGACATTATAAGTGCCGTCACTACCGTCCTCAAGCTCCCTTCAGACAGAAAGAGCCTGGTTTTCCTAATTATTCTGAGCACCATGAAGCATGTGGAGGTCACCATGCTTACATGGTCCCCCATGGTGAGTTTGTTGTCTACCACTATATCTAGGTTCTTGGCTTTCCTGGCTGGTGTAGGACAAAGACCCAAATTATCAGGCCACCATTCTGGTGTCCACATTCGAGGATTGTTACCAAAACTCAGGACCTCAGTCTTGGCTGAGTTGAGTTTTAAACAATTGGCAGACATCCACATTGAGATGGATCCCATACAGTCATGGAAGCGTGCACTGCATGACAAACATGTCATGCAGTGCCATTCCACACAGTGCCACATTCCACACAATGCATGCCACTCCGCACATGCAATGACATTCCAAGATACACAATGCCATTTCACTCTACAGCACACAATGCCACTTCACTGCACTCAATGCAACTCTAATTGCATTTATATATTGTTGACTACTCCTGTGGAGGAGCCAAAGCACTTTGCGGCATACGACTGCATTGCACTCAGTATCTCTCCACTCAGTGTCACTCCACACAATGCCACTTCACTCCAACCCAGACAGTGTCACTCGACACACCTCAATGCCATTGCACGCCACACAATGCCACTCCACGCCACACAATGCCACTCCACACAATGCCACAGAATTGCCATTCCATGCTGCACAATTGCACTCCACTCCACAAATTGCCACTCCTCCAAAACCAGTAGATTTAATATACGCCAGACCTATTGGCCTTGCCAATGATTGCTTGGCAAGTATCAACAGATACTATGTAAGACCCAGTCCTCTTGGATTCATATTGTTAGCTTTTGCTGTGAAGGGTTGACAGTGTCCCTTCCATGAGTTGCTGTGTCTTGACTTGTTTTTCTAAACTTTAAACCAGTTTCATGTTTTAACGGATATTTTAATGAAAGTAATTACTTATCAACAAATTAAACTGAACTGAAGTGGACTCACTGTGTCACCATCTGGAAACCTGGACTCTGGAGTTCCTCAGAACGAAATAACCATGTTGTGATTCCACAAGCTTACCACAGTTAGCGCCAGACTGCAGTGCACGTATGAGATTGTAGCTAATGGATTCTCCCTTTAATGTTTGCTTTGCGCTGGCTGCCTTTAGAGTTTAGTGTTGTCGAACGCCACCTGCCTATCTTTACCGAGACATCCTTGGCAGGAGCTTTTATTCGACGCACCAAACCTCGCAATTTACCCTCTTCGCATTACGTTGTAGGCAGACAGTTGCCAGGTGTGTCTGGCTGTGTAGTAAGGCATTTTGTGCATAAGAATTATACTGTTTAATTTCAGTTAGTGTGCCGTTGATTTATTAAAGTGGTTTCGGCCCATAGCTGCCTTTCACACCCACAGTTAGATAAATAAAAATGTAGAATCTTCAAATGCGATATGTTCTAAAAACGGTACATTGCTTCAAATCAGTGAAAACACATAAGGGTGAACCTGGTCTAAAAAGCCGTAGGATCTCACAAAGTGTTTGGCCCAATAAACATGCGTTAATACTAAGAACATTTCCCGTAAACATCCTGGTGTTTTGTACGAATGTCAGTGTTGCGTTCTAGAGTGTATTCTGTTTTGGCCACAGCCTAACGCAGTGGTCAGGAGAACTAGAAGAGATGTCACCAGGCCTTGACTCGGTCCTTGGAAGACCCATATGAAGACTGCTGAAGTTAGTGGCTGCAACCAGCATTTCAGGACTGCCAATAGCTTTGTCATCATCTTCATTTTGTCCTCTGACTTTTTCCCATTACGTAACGCACAGATAATTTTTTTTTTTTTAAGTTTTTTTTAGTTTTTACCATATCATATTTTACTTTTTTCTTTCAACCACTTTAAACAGAGAAAATAGTTTTTGTCAAAGTTCTACAGTGCTAACATCAATGTTGAACAGCTGTTGCGGTGACCAGGACGCTTGTTTGATGCCTGTAGCAGAGATCGGTAAGTGTGTACATAGCTCACCTTCAAGCCTTGTGCTCCTACTGCGCTACTTGGAGTTCTAATTTAGATTAATTGACCCATGTTTCACCTCCCTCCTGATTACTAAAGGTATCTTCTGCTTTTGTTTCACTAGGATGTAGCAGGGATACAAAGCAAAACGGAGGAGGAAGAGCGCAAGAGGAGTGCTTCAAAGAGGAACTGTCAAGAATTAAAAAATAACTGCTGTAGGGATAAAAGCCTCCACCTGTCCCGGCCTGCCATCTTTTCGTTTGTTCATGACGTTTCTCCTGTGTTTTTCCTGATTCCAGCAGATTGAGGAACTCTTCATTTCTAGTACCCCCCCAAACTGCAAATTGGTTCTCTCCACGGCCACCCTTTACATTGACCCTATGAGGGGACTCTCCCATTAAGCTTTCCTCCAAGTAGGTAAATCCCTGTGTTCCCCCTTAACCTTTTCACCTCAAGCTTTCAGTGGTGGCAGCTTTAAATATAGTTGTAAGTCTCTTAATGTAAATTGAGTCCAATCGCCTCCTTCAAGTTTTAATAAATATAATGTTTGAAAACATTCCACAAAGTCATCAATGGCATAACCTTATGCAAACCTTACTGAGAGTATGGTGTAAGATCTAGCAATATCCTGCCTCTCACTTCTATCCTTTTGTTGCTCCGTGGAGGGTTCTTAGAGGGAAATCTATTACAGGACTCTTACAGGATGGAAACTCACATCAATTTGTGAGCTGCAGTGGGCACTGATCGCCAGTGAGCATCTGACCAAATGCCTAGCTTTCCTAATGTAAGCTGGAGCTTCCCTGCTATTAACTGATTGAAGTCCACGAACATTAGAGAAACGTGAGCACTTGAGAATATTATGAACTTTCAAGGATTTCACGAACAACACACAATGTCTAGACTTCGTAATACAGACAGCATAATTTGTACGCACACCTGGTAAACATACCTCTCATGAGGCATACACCAAACACACACACTACGCATGGAATGCACGTGTGACACTTTTCTGATAAATACACTTGACAATGCCTGGGACAGGTAAAATATATCCAATACACTGCAAGCGAACGCACATGAAATTTATAAAGCCTTTCTGTGATGCATGTAATACAAACATTTATAAACACGCCTAAAACACACACACTCCCTCTTCAATATGCAATGAGACTTTATAAACCCGTAATGGATACTCACACATGACAACCCCTTCCTGTAAGTACCAAATTGTAAATGAGATAGGATAGGTTACGGAGATGGGAGAGCAATAGGATGTTAATGGGCGCATGCAGCCTGTACACTACACGCATTGGTAATGCATCGGTTTCGCCTGTGTGATGGATAATAAGCTGTTTTTATTATCAATCACCATCCGGGAGGGAGAGGAAAGAGCTCCCTGTTCATTATTACGGGAGTGGAGACAATGTGGCAAAGCGGCCAGAGCTGCTGACCCAAGATTTGGGGGATCCCAGTTTCAATCTCATCAGTGCAGCGCAACATCCTGTAGTTTGGGCAAATCACTTAATTTCTCCATGTGAGAAGTTGCACCATAAAAAAATCTGCTGCAAGACAAAAAAGCAGTAAGAGGCAAAACTTTATGAAAAAATAGTTCCACCAAAGCGGATGTTAACAGTATTTCGGCTACGGGAAACTGGTGAGAGAAGCAGAGGACCACCAAGCATTAGTAAATGCAGGAAAATATGCTACAGCTAGTGGAATAGATTTCACAAGCACAGCGCAAGCGCTATGCAGGTGACACCTAAAAATGGAATACTGACCCACTGACGTTTGGGGAGGAAAGCAGGCCACTCTACCTCTAAATAAAGGAATTCAAGCAGAGCCTGCCATCAAAAATGAAGGATGGAAGAAGACAGAAACACTAGTGAAGCATGGAGGAAGTAAGATCACACTGGTGGTCCATACTATTAAAACCTGGCAACCCCATAAAGTACATGGAGCCCCCCAGTCAGGAGCTCTCAGGCTAGGGACCTGGGCACAGTGCCAGGGGGGGCTGTGAGCGCCCCCTGGCCCCTATGCCGGTGTTCGGGGGCTAATGGCTAATGGTATGCCACTGTTAGTGATGCGAAGATAATGGGATGCCACTGCAAAGTAATTTGAGTATACATCAGTAGCGTCTGTGGCGGAGTATATGTTGCAACAAATAAAATGAAATAGTATGGTTGGGTGTACGTCATTGAATGAAAAATTTCCTACCTATCGTACGAGAAAGTTTCAATTCCATTAAGGACACTGAGGTGCGGATTATGCTAGTTTAAAGCTGGTTTCCCACTGTGCTTGCTAGAGAAGACACTGGTTTAAAATAAAACTTTTTAAAAGTGGAATCAGATTACCAGTCAGCAGAGTTAAGAATATGCTCTAATCTTGCTCCCAAAAAGAAAGCCTTAGAGGCAATGGCGCCTCTTACTGAATGATCTAAAAAATGATCCGTATTAATGTCTGCTTCCTGCATTACCCATCTGATCCATCTGGCAATCGTAGGGGAAAAAACAGCTTTGTCAGGTTTAGTCATAGCAATCAGAAGTTGCTTCTCATGATGACGAATATCCTCCATGACAGTCTCATACATTTTAATGGCGCGAGCTACACACAATTTAGACTCATGCGGAAACACTGGTTAAAATATTATTTCACTTTGTTCTGCGAGCAATATGAAAGGTCATCCCGTCCGGGGTGAAAACTCTACCTGTAATGTCCAAATCCCGAACATCCGAGACCCTGCAAAAGGAAATTAGGCATAGCAACATCACCAGCTTCGCTGATAGTTGTTTCCTAGACCGATATCTATTATCAGGCCATGACATAAATAGAGTAGGAACCTTATTCACATCCCATAAAACAGGGTTTATGGGTTCAGGGGTCAGGGATAATCTGACACCCCCTCAGGAATTTGCACACAAAGGATGTTCCCCAACTGGGTGACTGTCCACTGGTAAATGTCCTGCCGTAATTGACGATTAGAAGGTGTTAATGGACCAATAGACCAAGCCCTGAGAAGCCTGGCTCGCCAGAAAGCTTAGAATCTGGACAACTTCTACCCCCACGGTATCCACTTGTGTTGGAGAGACCAGGCCGATCAATACTGCTTGTTCGTACTATGCCCAGGCTCTAGCGAGTAACGAGGCAGCTTCTGTCGAAATTCCCAGGACTTTCCATCTTTCCCGGTAACCCTCCACGCCATAAGGCAAAGAGAACCCTCGAGCACCAGAGGGTGAGAATTGTCCTGGAGGTCCCTGAAAAGATCCTGACATAGGGGTAGAGGGATTTTAAAATCCCAGGAAAGTTCCACCATCACTGGAAACCAGACTTGAGACCTCCAGATTGAAGTAATTACAACCTGGTCTGCCGCTGCATGCAAACTTGGAACTGTCAATCGCATTATCATTGCACACGGTGGGAAGACATAGGCCTGTTCTGTGCTCCAATCCTAAAGGAAGGCATTCGTCGCCCCAGCCTGCGGGTCCAGTTTCAAGCTGCAATACCTGTCCAATTGGAAATCCAGACGGGATGTAAAGAGGTCCATGGAGAACGGGCCCCACTGCTCTTGGAGTTGCTGGGAGATGTGCAACTTCCACAGGCTATCCTTTCAATAGCAGGAGTGCCAATCCGCTACCTGGTTGGCTCGGCCTGGAAGATGTTCTGATGAAAGGGACATGTGATTGGCTAGGCAATACTTTCACAGCATATGAGCGAGGTCCAACAGGGCTTTTGGGTGACTACTCCCTAGATGGTTGACATAACAAAATGAACATTGAACTTTGTCCTTCGTCCAGCATCGTAGGGCGAAAGAGCGCTCCATCATCTCCAGGCAGTTAATATGAAGGGCTTGTTACGCAGAGGACCATTTTCCTCTGGTGGAGAACTCTCTACTGCGAGGGCCCCTCCGGTGGAGAATTCTCCACAGCAAGGGCCCCACCCTGAGCCACTGACGTTGTACTCGTTCACCAGTTCGGGTTGGGAGCCGAAAATCCAAGTGAAAGATACACCACTGCATCACCTCCTTCTCACAGAGCGGAACCAACTGAGAGTATGAGAATCCCTTCTGGAGATACAGTATTTTCAACTGTTGCAACGCCCAGTAATGGAGAGGGCCCAGAAAGATTGCTTGAATAGAGCACGAGAGAAGTCCCACTATGCCAACTGCTGAAAAGAAACACGGAATTTGATGATTGTTCTCCGGAGTTCATGCATGATCCTGGTCAGCTTCTGAGGCTGGAGGCTGAGTGTCGCCTTGACCAAGTCGATAAGGAACCCCAGGAAATTGCAGCGACCGTGTTTATTATGAAACCTAGCGATTCTAGCAGGTCGATGGCCATCTGTAACTGCATTGAGAGATGCCTCGGGCACTGGTTCGTAATCGGGATGTTGTTGAGATAGACAATCAGTCGCAGTCCCGGTGCCCACAGGTATTCGACCACCTGCCTCATGAGTTTGGTGAAACACCAAGGGTTGGATGAGAGCCCGAAAGAAAGGGAAGTGAACTCAAACACTTGAGATTTCCAGTGAAATTGGAAGAAGCGCCTGTGAGTAGGAAAAATCGGTACAGACAGATAGGCGTCTGTCAGATCCAGACAGACCATCCAATCCGACTTCGTGTGGAGATGTATACCCTCCATTTTGAAATGTCGGTAAAGGAGCCACCCGTTTAACTTTTTCAGATTGATAACCGGACGCTGCCTTCTGTCCATTTTCTCCCCCAGAAAAAGGTTGCTGTGGAAACCATTGGGATTCACAGTCATGTGGGCAATCGCCCCTTTCTCTGAAAGACTCGCTAACTCCTGGTCTACCAGGGCCTGCTGTTGCTGTGAGAAGACCAGAGGTCTTGGACTGCAGGACTGGACATAAGCCCCATAAAAGTCTATGTGAAACCTTTCTACTGTCTGGAGGACCTACGCATTTGCGTAAAGAACCTCACAGTTCCCTAAGAAAGCCACCAAATTACCCCCAAGACCTAGCCCCACCAGGTTCTGTGTTCTCACCTTGTGTATTGCTGTAGTTGTTGTGGTCCTTGTATCCACCCCTGGCTCCTATTCGGCGGCCACATTTATGATGCCTAGTGCCGGCCCTGGCATTCATGCAGCAATCGGAAAGGGTGCCTATCTAACAGAAGTGGTAAACTGTGACTTGCACTGTGACTCTTTCCCTCTCCTGATTTCCCTCCCCTGCAAGCTAAGGCAACGCAGTAAAAGTTTCTCTGACCCATATGACAGGTATACCAAACGGTAGCAATGCAAGCTTCTCACAGACCAGGCCCCTCGTAGGCAGCAGCAGCAGTTCAAGGTTCTCCTCAAACACAGAACAGGCACAGCACAGTCTGCATCAGTACACGCTTTACACACACAATATTTAAAGTAAGCACAGGCAGTAGGCTTGCAAGCATCTGCCTACCGCACTCTCCTTCTCGCAGAGGAACCAATAGTGCGAGTTTCCTTCTACTGAAAGTTCTTTGCCCATATCGGACTGGTTGTGGGCACCAAGATAGGGGGTGAAACTTTGAGCTGTCATGTTATCATTGGCCAGGATCCATATAAAAAGCGAATTTTCAGGTCCCAAAGTGCAATTTAAACATTCGTCTACTTATGACTGAGTGCCTCATCATTGATTGGTGACTTTTTGTGGTATTGTGGATATGTGAGTGAGTGAATGCAAGAATCACTTAGGTTGAGGAATGGATTCTTCAATGCATGGGTGATTGAGTGTTAAGACAGATTAGTGAGGGTCTACCTGAGAGGACAAAACCAGAAAATGTTATTTTTAAGTCAGACCTGGTGGTTTTGAAAATGCTAGTTAGGTCTCGCATGCGCTGCATAGGAGGAGACCTCTTGAAATCGGTTCGGTTTCTTCGCTTAAAAATGTGCACGCGTTGCATTGCCTTTAATGGCAACGCGTGCACGTTTGGCGATTACATTGCGGGAGCGAGCGACGCCATGTGTTACCAATTAGTGCGCTCGCTCCCGCAAGGTACTTGCTGCGTGTCCCTGCTCTCGGCTGCACGCCCCCCACCTCTCCCATTTTTTTTCTAAACAGTTGAAACCAGTCTCCTTTGTATAGAGGGGATTTATGGCTTTCAAGGTAGTCACAAAATCCAGTGGAATGCCCTTCGAAACACACAGTCACAGATTCCCATGCATACTCTTGCAGTCACTCAAGTGAATTGTCAAGGGGTGAACAATTTGGATGAATAAGTATAACTCAAACGTTTACTTGCTGGTGTAACATTTGCATTTATTTCTCAAACCATTTTTAGCTGAAGAGAATCCCCCCTCCCACTCCCCATCCCCACCACCCTTGAAGCACGCCTACCCCTGCCTTCTATCCCAAGTGCATGTGAAGATCAGCTGGTCCAGGACAGACGAGTCTGGGGCTTGGGGTGCAGCTGAGGAGAGATGTGTACACGGTGCTCCAGTCCTCATTTGATGCCTTTTCTGGGCCCTTCACAGCACTCTGTCTTACACCATTATACATAGCATAAGTGGATCTTTTCACCCTGCTGCATAGCTGCCGTCTCCTGGTTGCAGAGATGAATGCTGACAATATCCCAAAGGGGAGGCAGGGTCTTCTAAGGGGCCCAATTAAATCATATGAGCCATGGACCCATGAAGAAAACTGTCGCCATGCCTTCAGTATCAGTGGTGTTACAAACGGATAATGCTCACATGCTAGCTGTAGGAAATGGATGGATGAAGGATGAATGAAGTATTTATTCGCCTATGTACACCCCGAGGCATCTTGTTGTTACAATTGATATTAACTGAATAAAAAGTGAACAATTATGTGACACCACAGAGATAAAGGTAGTCGACTGACCAGTGCTTAATTTGAGTCGAGAATTTCCAGTGCTCTGCAACGTCACTTAAATATCAACACCAGCTCCTATACTAACTGCATCACAGGGAAGGTCCATCGCCGTAAGAGACCGCAAAGGCCCTCGAGAGGGTTGCTACTATCTTTAAGTTCACCCACTTCTACTGGGCATTTTAAGCCCACACCCACCCTCACCCTCACCCCCACTTCACAGACTGGGGTCTCCTGCAGAGAGACAGGGAGCACTGGTGTGAACCAGATGGCAACACTGCGGTTTTTTTCTTATCAGTTGAAGTCAATGAAGTTGCCTGCAAAATAGGGCTTTGCAGTGCTTAATTTGTAAAAAACAGACATTTTGTGGCTTCGCTTTTTCTAAGAAGCCAAGTCAATAATGTTAGGAGGTTTGAGGCTGAGATATTCCAGCAAGCAAAAGACTAGGGTGGGCTGATGCCACAGCACAATGATAATGGACACGGTTAGAGACATTAGTTTTCAGTTCCTGCCATTGTAGGGGCTCAGTGGGATAGCCTGGGTTATGTTGTTCATTCTGGTCCAGTTCCTTCTTAGTACAATGTAGGGCAGAGAGGCCCAAGAGTGCAGGCTAGCATAAGTCCATACCTAACATCAGCAGGCCAGGCACAAGAACAGGCCTTCTTGTAGCCCAGACTGCATCGGCATGAACTCTAAACAACAGGGCACAAGTCCTAAACAAGCATTGGCATAGCCAATAGGTCTCGCCTTTGGGACCTTATAAGTATTTAATTATGCAGCACAATATCCTTGGTGCATAATCAACTGTTGCATGGCTAAACACTTATGTCCCAAAGGCGAGACCTATTGGCGATGCCAATGCTTGTTTATAATCTTTTATGTAACTTGTGTGCATGTGCAGCGTTTGACAATGAAATCACATCAAAATAAAGTGCTGCTCTATAGCAGAATAGTATTTTACCGTTTATCGAATTTTGCTGATAAAATGCCCACAGTTTTCTGTCATTTTAAAGAATAGTTTCCTCAACTCTGACTATTTATTATAATACAAATAATATTTGGAGCTGCATTGACTTTAAGCTTGCACTTTTCGGGTGGATGTTGAACTAAATGTATTACCTCAGCAGATTTGCTTTCTTTACACGAAGATATAAATAATTAAGGGAGTGAGTTTTTCACATATTTGTGAGTAAAATAACTTGCAGCAAGTAATATTATCCATGCCAATGACATGTTTTCATATTGCGTTAAATGCTGCAGTTTACCCATGACTAAGCACTGCAAATTGAAGGTGCTGCTTTCATTCAATGTAATGGTGCTCTGCTTGTTCCTTGTTAAAGTAAAAGCAAGTCAGTGATGAATCTCTTGAAAATGAGCACACATACCGTATGGGCAACTTGTCGAAGTAGTTTGTAGCGCGGAGCTAAACGCTGGTAATGTGTGAACATAACCTTCCTTACCTAAGCCCCAGCCCACAATTACTGGCAGGAAGAAGAGACCCCCCCACCCCCCCGCCCTCCCTCCTCTCCAACCCCCCCTCATTAATTCTTGTGTAGGGAATGAAATGTAGCCCACAGGAGTTGTTGATGGAAGCCACCCAGCAGTGAAGAGTACAGGTACGTTGCATTTTCATTTATCGCCCATGTAAGCATGTTTACTGTAAATCTATGGCAAGCACAGCAATATAAAACTTAAGTTTCACGTGAATGGGACAACAACATGTAAACATTTCAGACAACCATGGAATGGGAATTGTATTAATACGTGAACTAGTCTTGATGCATGTAACGTAAAAGCTTATTGCAGTTTTTAAGAGAATTGTATGTGGTTTCTTTGAATATGGCCCATTTATTATTTGCTTCTTGTGGGCATTTGAATTGCTGTATCTCTTACTGCCATTTAATTGCGTTGATAGGTTGTCCTTCTAGATTTAAAACCAATGAAATTAGAATTTAGGTTATATTTGTATCCTAAATCTTTGCCTATCTTTGTTTTTATCTTTTGATGACAGATAAACAGAATAGGAACTGAGTGGCACGTGGAGTCTTGTGCATTTCCAGCACAGATGAAGATTAATACGAACACGTTGCCGCTGCCTGGCAATCGCATCTCTCCAAATCTAGCCAGTGAACGTGCATCTCTGCAGTGTAATGCGTCTCTCTTCCATCGCTCACACGAGGACGAAGACCGTGAGCTCTCAGGGCATGAGGACGCAGCTCTTGCACAGAAGTCCTCTCAGTGGAAGCGCCCGATTCTGGGTCTCCAGCGCGAACAGGTGCAGGGTATCCTCTTAAAAGGGAACAATTGCATCGTAATGGGAGGAAATAGCTTTTCATAGGTAGGATACAGTTCTAATATCTAGTTTTCCGTTGCTTGAGCAGGCAGGTATCTGCGGCATCACAACTCCCGACCTAGTTAACCTCTGGTATCAAAGAAAGAAGAAGTGCAGAATTCTCTCTAAAGAAGCAATGTTTCTTTAGAGAGAGACTTTAGGCACTCGCAGTTGCTAAACATGATTGGGGAATTCAGACGGGGGAGAAAATATGAATCAGAAGATCGATATCGGACAAGATTGTTTTTAAGATTGCTCTGGGAAACACATGGGGAAAACCCTTTTAGGCGTTGACTAACAACAACAACCCATCTGCCCACGCATGTTTTGAGGAAAATGCGAATTTTCAAGTATAAATTTTGCCCTTTGACAATCTGGCAATAGTGATGTAATCCCAGAGATTTGTATAACCTTGCTGTAGCAGCTTTGAAAGTAATTCTGTTCCACAAGAATCTAGTGAAGCGATTTCATTTTTTTTTTTTTTTTTTTTTGTTTTTATTGATTTTATTTCAACAATCAGTCTGGTTTAAACAGTATAAGAGAACAGAGCAAGTTCGGATTTACAGAAAGGATATAATACAGGAGCATTACAGAAATCCAAAAGAAACACCAAAACACTTCAAATCCAATTGGTGATTGGATACCAAATTTTTGAGCCAAACATTTTTTTCCTTATCCCTTTAAGTTTATACATGGCTATTTCAATATGGTAGATATACAGTAATTTACATTGCCATTGATGAAATGTTGGGGGTTCGTTATCAATCCAGCGGGAGGTGATGCAGAACCGGAATACAGACATACAAATGAAAAGAAATGCTTCTTCAGCCCTAGATCTTATCCTAGAGTGATCAGTTTGAATACCAAAAATTACCAATTCGGGCGATAATTTAACAGCAATACCTAAAGTATGATTAATAAAATATTCAATGTCAGTAATAAAACGAAACAGTTTATGACATCTGTAAAACATGAATAGAGTCCGCATCTTCCTCCGCGCAACGATTACATCTTGAATCTCCCCCAGCCTTCCATTTTGCTATCTTGACAGGAGAATAATAAAGATCGAAAATAGCCATAAAGTGTTGACTTTGAAGGGATCCGTTGAAATGTATTTTCATAGACATTTCAATTGACCCTCTCATATCAATGTTTAATAGATCTAACTTCCTTTGCCATCTGTTCTCAACTAAAGAAAGATCATCTTCAGATAGATCAATTGTCAATTGATAGACTGGGCCAGTTTTCCTTGTTTTCCTTATGGCCTCCAATATCTTATTAGCGTTCATACAAGAATGCTTGAGAAGGCCTTTTGAAGCTAAAAAGCTCAGAATCTGAAGATATTTAAAAAAATGATGTTGTAGTAGGCCAAATTGGTTCTGGAGGGAAGCAAATGAGGAAAATTGGGAGTCTTGATATAGATCACCAAGAATCTGTATACCTGATAAAGACCAAACTCTTATTATATGATCATGAAACACAGATGGTAACGCAGGATTGTTGAGCACAGGAGAATAATAGCTAATAGAACCCAGACCAAGAATTTTTCCCTTGAATTGTCGCCAGATTGCAGCACATGCTATGATGATCTTAAATTTAGTTTTTTTATAATAGCTGGGTTCGATGATTTTAACTAAACATTGGGGAGCCATTTCACCTAATAAAAGTTCATAAACCGATGGATAAAGGAAATTTTCAGTAGTAATATCTGGGAAATTAAGTATGCCCATAGATCTTATAGAAATGAGCCAATAATACAGCCGGAAGTTGGGAACACCCCAGCCTCCTTTCAGCCTAGGTAAGTAGCACCACTTGAGCGCTCGACGAGATCGATGATATCCCCACAGAAATCTAGAAATCATCCGATCAATCTTTGTAAAATAAAATGCAGGAAACAAAAGGGGTATTGTTCTAAATAAATATAAAAACTTGGGAAAAATTAGCATTTTGATTATATTAACTCGGCCATAAAGGGAGAAGTGTAAATTATTTAGCCTTTCTAGTTTTATTAGAGGAGTTCAAAACGGGCTCAATATTCAATGGTGCGATCTCATCAACCCTAGGAGAAATAGTAATCCCAAGATATTGAGCCTGAGCGTCAAATACTAGTTCATTAGGACGACCAGAATCCGAGTGAATTAATTGAGTTTTAGCCAAATTTAGCTTATAGCCGGATAAGAGGCCAAATTCTTCCGCAAGAGAGATAATTTTAGGTAGGGCACGTCTTATATCTGTAGTGGTTACAGCCACGTCGTCTGCGTATGCAAAAATTTTAAATAAATTAGTATTAATTCGTACTGGGATGATATCTAGGGCAGAAGACAGATTGCAGAGATATGGTTCAAGGTATAAAGCGAACAAAAGGGGCGAACAAGGACAGCCTTGTCTGGTCCCCCTAGTTATCGTAAAACCCCTAGATAGAGAATTAGTCATTCTAATAACAGCTTTGGGATGAGTATATAAAGATTTTACTGCATTGATAAATACCATAGGAAAGCCCATCCAAAGCATGACAGACCATAGGAACTCCCAGGAGACCCTGTCGAACGCTTTTTCAGCGTCCAACAGGGCCAACGCAACTGGTGAATCAGAAATCTGGGCCCAGTCTAGTAGGGCTATTATCTTTTTAACATGGTCAGTGGTATCTCTTTTCAATATAAAACCGTGTTGTCTCGGGGAAACAAGAGTCGGCATTAAGGGATTAAGTCTATTGGCAAGGATTTTAGTATAGATCTTACTATCGGTAGCAATAAGAGAGATAGGCCGATGAGAGCCTAATTCTTCACTGTTTTTGCCCTTTTTAAAAAAAATTACAATAGTAGCGTGGGACCAAGAATCCGGTGAAATGCCGGTAAAAGCCGAGCAAAAGATCTTTATCAGCTCTGGTTTTAAAATTCCTTTAAATTTAAGATAAAATTCTAAAGGAATCTAATCCGGGCCCATGGCTTTTCCAACCGCGAGACCATTAATAGCAAGTTCGATCTCTTCCCATGTGATTGGAGTACTAAGACATTCAAAAAATTCTGATGGCATTCTAGTAATATTGATCTGGTCAAGGAAATTTTTAATCTCAAGACCAGACACTATATCAGATTGATGATATAGCAGTTGATAAAATTAATTGAATGCTACTAATATGTCAGTTTTAGCGGTTTTAAACTCGCCATGGAGATCTTGAATTTTATAAATCTCATTAGCCGAGGATCTTTGACGTAGTCTATGAGCCAAGACCTTCCCAGTTTGCTCACTAAGTTCATAGCTTTCAGTCCGATATTGATTATGTTGTAAAGCAACCTGATCAGCTATATGAGCATAAACCAAACTGCGTTTAATCGAGAGGTTTTGTTGAGATTCCTCTATGTCTTGGTTCAATTTAATGTTCTCCGCAAGTCGTTTCTCTGCATTCAAAACCAAATTACAATCACTTTTAAATTTATTGCGCTTATTCTTTAATTGAAAGTTGGCATATTTTAAAGTCTCACCCCGTACAACTGATTTAAATGTATCCCATACTACAGGAATAGAGGCCGTATCATTATTTAAATAAAAAAACTCCTGAATAACATTAGACATAAATTTAACATAGTCCGGTTGTAAAAGTAAGTTCCGTTGAAACGTCCACGTTGATTGCTGTGTTTGACCGACTGGTGGCAGACTGAGCTTTAAACAGAGAGGATTATGATCAGATAACAATCTGGGCAAGACTTCAATCTCGATTTTATCCAAAAAAAACTGAGATAAAGAAAAGTAATCGATACGAACACACTTCATATGTGGGGCAGAAAAAAAGGTAAAACCAGGGTCACTTGGGTGGGTCATATACCAAGCATCAAATAAAGCATTGTCCAGCAATAAAGACCTTAACGCTCGAAATGACCGTGGTTTAAAACCGCTATATCTTGAGTTTTGTCGAATATTGTAATCAGCATCAGAGTGGATATTAAAATCCCCGCAGAGGATAATAGGAGTGTTGCTGAGCGCTAACTCCTGATTCAAATGGTTAAATAATTCGGAATCATCAAGGTTAGGACCATAAATTGAATAAAGTAAGAGTCTACATTGAAAAACAAGGAGTTCTACCCTTGCCCATCTGCCCCAGTTATCGGCAGAGGTCTTAAGAACTGTGCCCAGATTTCGGCGCATAAGTATAGCTACGCCCCGTTTAATGCCTGTCTGCCTTGAAGCGATAAGCAATTCAAATCCAGGAAACTTGAGCAAATCTTTTTTTTCCCCAGGATAGATGTGTCTCTTGGAGACAGAGTATGTCGATCTGTGATAAATAAACCATTCTTAACAGCATAGCTCTTTTTTTTGGGTCATTAAGACCATTGATATTAAGTGTACAAATTTTAATTATCTTCTGCATTGAAAAAATAAAATAAAAAAAGACATTATAAGAGTTATAGAATTATGGAGATCATAATCTAACACAGATAATTTCCAACAGAATTGAAAACCAGATAAGACACAATGGCATTCAAATTCTTTACCAGACATTACATTAATAAACAACAAATCTAGATTGGATTCCATAAGCAGAAAAAAAACAATGTGGCAATCTAGCTCAGCTCTGACTGATGTTGAATTACACCCCCACCACCACCACCACCACCCCCACAAACCCTCCCCAAACACAATCCCCCCACCCCAACCCACCTTATGAGGCACAGGGACAATCAGTCCCTGGGATCAGTGAGTGCCAACCCGCCCCCCTCCCTGAAGACCCAAAGAGAAGAAAAAGAAAAGTTCTAGAATCCACGTAATCCAGCCACGTAATCCAGCCAGTAGGTAGTTTCCAAACAAAACCAAATTGACAAATTAACAGCTTATCCAAAAGAAAAAACCTGGTACATTATAAACATGTCAGGCATGTCAAGTACTGAAAAGAAAAATAAACAAAGACAATACTACTATATAGTCGACATATGCTTATAGAGAATCTAAGTATTCCTTAGCCAAAATTTCAGAAACAAAAAATCTTGTTTGATTCTTAAAAATAACTTTGAGTTTGGCTGGGTTTTGTAGGTAAACATTAGCGCCTTTTTCTTGGAAGCCAATTAATTGTCGTAGCTGCCATCGCTTGGTAACAGTTGATTGGCAAAAGTCTGGCCTAGCAAAGAAGCAGCAGCCATTAACAGAGCGTTTTTTGTTAGGTCTGGCCAAATCAGAAATAGCTTCTCGGGCTAAGAAGTTATTAAATCTAACCAAGATAGCTCTCGGATATTCCCCATCTTTGGACTTGGGTTTGCTTTGAAATGGAAACCGGTGGGCACGTTCGATGACTAGGGGCCAGTCCCAAGAAGTGAGTTCCGGGAAAGCAGAAGAAAAAAGATCCCAGATAAATTTTTGAATATCTGTTCCCCCAATGTTCTCAGGAATGCCTAAAATACGTAAATTATTCCTCCTCGAGTGATTTTCCAACTCAGCTAGCTTAGAGCTGACATCATCCCGTTGAGCCTTAACCAGGACAAGTTCTTTTTTATAAGTGGCGACATCATCTTCCAGGGTTGAAATCCTGGTCTCGGCCTCTGATACTCTAGCAGTTATTTCGGTGCAAAATTTGGTAAAGCGGCGAACAGCATTTTTTACCTTTTGACAGGTCCCTTGTGTACGGGCTATCTCCATTTTAGTGTCAGATCTATGAGCCAGCATCGTTTGATAAATCATAGAAAGAGTCACAGCCGAGGAGGCATCAGGAGCAGGTTCTTCGCAAATAGCTTGCTCATTTACAGGGTCAGGTTGAACAGAGAGGGAACGCTCAGAGCCATTAGATCTGTTCCTGTAAGTAGATGAACGTCTGATCCTATGTTTCTTAACAGTTATACCGGAACCTGGAGAGGTCTCACTTGCCCCCGTCTCATCACCCAGACTGCCTTCCTCAGGATAATCAGCCCAGTCCTTATCAAAACTTTCATCGGATGTTAAATCGGACATTGAAAAAAATTTCTCCGTAGGCTCTAGGGTAATGTCCTGAGAAGATTTTTCGGTGGCAGCTACTGTAGATGGCTCTGTAGGTTTCAGAAGGTTGATAAGAGAGCAAGTATTATCACTTAGTGGTTCCTGACGGGTTTCGGAGCCACCAAAGGTATTCGCGGTATTGGAAACTACAAGTCCCAGAGTGCTTTGTAAAGGGGGGCCAGATATCGTTGGAAGGTCATGAGCTTGAATCATGGCTAATTCGGGATCAGGGTTTAATACACTGTCATTAATAACAGCATGTGTTGTGGTATAACTGTCTCCTTTCTCCAATAATGTGGGGGAAGTAATTGTGGTCAAATGAGGTTGTTTGCTAATATTTTTGACAACGTGTTTCTCAAAAAGTTCAGGAACAGTATGAGTTACCCCCTTGCTGAGAGATGGACCCCGTTTTTTTGACTCACCGACTTTAATGATCCCATGTATCGAGTTAGCAGATTCGGGCTCCTCCGTCTCATTAGTTGGAGCAAGTTTGCTCTTGCCGCTCCAAGTGTTCGGGGGTTTAGCCGACTGATTGAAGTTTTTTGGCGGCATAATTTGAAACCGCAAACCGAAGTAGAACGGATGTCTGACCTACCGAAACCAAAGTGGAGAGCACCAGGCAGAACAACGGAGCCGGGGGGGCTGAAGAAGAGCAAGCCACATGAGATTTAGGCGAAATGTGGCACAATCAATCTTGAAACAATCCGAAAAATGGAGTTACAAAGTATCAAACAGTATCAAGCAGCGGCAACACTGTTCGGCATCAACACCAGCGTCAGCGAGGAGGGGGAACCCGCCAGCCGAGCGCCACAAGCCGCGAGCCGGAGAAAATCCAAGCGGCGACGTGAATACAGCTAGGGTAAGTTGGCGTTTTTCTTGTGTTGGAGGCTCGTGAAACTTAGCCCGGACCTTTTTTTTAATCTTGCAGAAGCCGGGAAAAAAAAAATATTGATATAGCGAGGCAAGATGGCGACCGCTAGTGTGGCGGTGTGAGTCGTCTCCGCTCCCGCTACTCCACTCCCTGACCCGAGGAGAAACGGCGCTATGATGGACTGACCGATTGATCTGTGGCTTTTTTTTCCCGGCTTCTGCAAGGTTAAAAAAAAGTGAAGCGATTTCAAGACAGTATTAGTTTGATGTCCGACTTTCAATTCAAGAACTATTCTAGTTTCACTATCTTGCATTTGCTTACAGAATAGCGACATTTAAAAGTATAGAATGGCTTTAATCAGCCCTTGAGAAATTGGATTACTGGTTGAGGGGGATGAAACCCTACTGAAGCCAACCCCAAATTAACCTGTGCTGAACCTCATGGTAGCTTGGTACAAGCAGTCCGTCTTAACAATGTGTAAAGCATTTATGCAACACCTAAAATAGTAAGACACAACAGAAGAAAAATCATGCACCAATTAAAAAGAATAGAGTAAAATGTAAGACCTAATTTAAGACCAAAATGACAAAAATCCAATCAGAACTAGAGATATGCAATTTAAAAGATTTAAGTGAGAAAAGCCCCAAAAAGTACAAAGCGCCAAGTGGTTATCCGGTTGTGCCGGACCAGGACATAGTCATAACTTCAGATCGACTGCATTGGAGTGTGGGCCAGCTATCGGACCAAGTTAGGTCTGCTGTACATAGTACCTTAAATCCTGGTTGTGGAGCGATGCGAAGTCCAGCAGCGTGGATGTGTCCATGCAGCAGAGGTGATGCGAGGTCCTTACATGGAGATGTGTCCCGCAGCTGTGGTACAGAGCAGTTGTGGTGGGCAATGCGAGGTCTTTCCAAAGAGGTGCATTGCGCGGAGATGGTTCTGAGAAATTGCGGTGGGTGATGCGGGGTCCTGGCAAGGAGATGTGTTGCACTGTTGCAGTTTCGAGGTATTACGGTTGGTAATGCATTGCGCAGCAATTCCAGTGCGGAGCGTGGCGAGGTGATGCATCACACTGCGTTGGTTCTGCTGGGACCAGAGATGGGCTGGCAGAGCACTTTCAGGCCAGCTTCCAAGGGCTCAGGACTGGGGTGGCACCACTATTCTTTCCCTGAGACTCTGATCAGGAGGCCGGTCAGCTAGCCCTTGGAGTTACTCTAGTGGTCCTGGGTCCAAGCTGCAGGTCACTCAGGCAGTAGTGCAGCACAGCAGGGCAGCAGAGTGACAGTCCTTCTATCAATACAGCAGTTCTTCTGATCTTCCACAGGTACAGATGTGTAGTTAAGAGTTTGGTCTGAGGATCCATTATTTATACCTAGCGCCCACTTTGAAGTAGTGTCTGAAGGATTCCAGCCCCAGAGGGGTCTGCGATTTCCTGCCTCCCTGCTCTGGCCCTAGCTTGCCTGGTGTCATAAAAGACCAGTGTCAAACCCTTTGTAGAGGGCTTAGGCAGCTTCTTTGTGATGTGCAAGTGTGGTAGGTGACAGCTCTTTCTCCCGGCCAAGTCAGAGATGGCCCGTCCTGCTACCACCTATTCCCCTTTGTCTTACTGTCTGAGAGCAATACACATAGACCAACTGCCAGCTACACCTAATAATGTGACCCAGGATACAGGCTGCAGACACCTAATGGTCGGGACAAGAAAATGACAACTTTGTAAAAGTAGCATTTTGAGAATTGTGACTTAAAATCTGACTTTACCATCTAAGAGATCTTTAAAGTACAATTCTTTAGACACCAATCTCTACATTCCTATCTATTCCCAATTGAAAGTTACCATATATTAAATGTAATAAGGGAACCCAGTGTTATCCTATGGGAGAGGTAGGCCTCACAGTAGTGAAAAAATAATGTTGTTGTTTGTCATTACCAAGACATATACAACTCAAGCATACAAGTCCAACTTTGTATAGGCACTACACCTTGTCCCATGGGCTGTGTAGGGCCTATCTTTGCGGTGACTTAAATATATTAAAAGGGAAGGTTTAGGCCTGGCAAAAGGTTTATTTTGCAAGAGAAGGGAAGCGGAAACCTCAGTTCCTAACTCACGGCGCACTGCGATGATCCCTAAGGTTTCAGCTGGAAAGTAAATTGCATGTAATTAATGTATAATAACGTTTCAAGATACTTTCAAAACATAAGTAATTTGCAGAACAAATTTAAATCAATGTACAATCTTTTATAATCACATTGATGAAAAATTTTGAACATAACAATTGTACTTTGCGAAGTCACAATGTAACTGTTCAGATCAAACAGAAAACAAAGCTGCTTGTTTAACAATATTTGGAATTAGACCCAATGCATTTCGGGTTTCTAAGAACCCTTTTTCAGGAAAAAGACAAGAAAAAGTAAAGCGACAGGTCAACAATGTTATTCTTACACAATCTCAGAAACAAATATACGAGAGTCTGTGCTTGTGCCCACTGTACACCAAAATCGGCATGGACGAGGTGTGTGATCAACTGTGAAGCGTGAACGAGTGTCCCTACTACCGTGATGGCCGATTAAAGGTTTATTTTGCCATGTCTAAATGGCAGTTTAACACTACAGACACAGGCTGCAGTGGCAGGCCTAAGACCTTTATAAAAGGTCTACCTAAGTGGGTGGCACGATGAGTACTGCAGGCCCATTAGTAGCATTTAATTTTCAGTCCCTGGGTACATGTAGTATCACCTTACTAGGGGCTTACAAGTAAATTAAATTTGCCAATTGGGTTTAAGCCAAATTTACCATGTTTAAACTGGTCAGCAGATGTAAAGTGCACAGAGTCCAAAGGCCGACAAAGATAAATTCAGCAAACATAGGAGGGGTGAAGGCAAAAAACTTAGGGGAAGAACACCCTAAGGGTGACAGGTCTAACACTTGCTGTAGATGCTTTGAAAGTAAATCTGTTCCACAAGAAGCTAGTGGATCGATTTCAAGACTCTCTTGGTTCGATGTCAGTGTTTCAGTCCAGAACTATTCTAATTGCACTATCTTGCATTTGATTTCAAAATAGCGACATTTTTAAAGTAAAGTATGGCTTTTTCAGCACTTGAGCTGGTAATGCTATTTGTGAATGCAGCGCTTTATTGAAAGATAGATTAGGACTAAAAGAGCTTCATTGATTTCAAATAATCTGACTCCAGCCTTCCACTCTTTTGAATAAAACACAAATCAGTCTTGTCCACAGTGGCTTTCAGATACTGGCTGTGGGTACTAATTTTCATGACGTCTACTTTTTATTTCCCCCTTTTCAGATGGAGGGAACGTTTTGTTGAGGATCACTTTTTTTTTTTCTTGGATTTTTCCTTTGAATTGTTTTTCAATACCAAAACACAAAAAACCTGAACCAGTTGCAAAGCTGATCGCAGCATGACCTCATCACTTTATTTCTTCCACAGGCCCAAATATTAGTTCTCCTCAAAAAAGAAAATGAACATTTGTGGCTTGCACATCTTCTACACATGTGCTTTACACGCTATCTTTTAAATGAAAGCTAAGTGGAGGTAGATTTGTTTTTTCATTGATGAGTGTTGGTGTTCCTCTGATTTGTCGTATACTAGCAATGTTATACCAAGTTGTCGTGGCCTTTCTGGTCATAGTCCCATCCTTATTTGAGCAGTGCCCATTGATTGATTCGAGGTTCATCGATGTGCTGAGTTTCAAGTGACTAAATAAAAAGTAGATTGCATCTGCTCCTCTTGCCCACCCACCCTTACTATACCATGCAGCATACATCTTGACCTATTAGACCTTTCTAACATTTGCTAGGATTTCTGATTGCCTGTTCCTCATATACCTCATCCCCTTCTAGACCTTTGTGCCTTAAGCCCTCTACTTGCATCTGCAGCTAGAGTTGATATCTTGCACGCCGTGCCTGTTCTTACAATCAGATGTGGTGAGTATACCCTTCTCCCTAGACACTCCCTCAGACTTTCCATTTTGTTCATTTTCAAATCATGTAGTTACCTATATACACATCTCTTTGTTAATTTAGTTCGATCATGCCCTATTGATTGTACTAGACTCAAAGGAATTTTTGGGGTCATAGTGGATGTGGCATCTTGCTTACTATGGTGCCTTCGAACCTGGAACTGTATGTCTGACTTGTGCTTGATATACAGTGTTCTGATATACTGTATTTGTATCCTTTCTTGTTGCATCCACGGTTGTTTACTATATTGATAAAAATTTCAATAAAAAAATGCTTAATAAAAGTGAATTGCCACCCCCCTTGAGCCAGGTGGGAGGAATATTTTATCTACATTCTGATTGAATGTGGGTTCCTAATGATGAAGGGGTTTGTGACTGTGGGATATTATTACCAACTTTTGTCGCTCTTTGCATTTCATACGATGAGGCTATGGCGTTACCCATGGACAAAGTTTTTAACTGGAATCATGTGTTCCTATTGATTTCAGGGGCTTGGCATGCCAATCAGTCATTATTACATCTGTTCCACTGTTAGCGCAGGAGCCCATGTTCTTCCTTACTATGCATTCTGAAACTGATTTGATAATAATGCACATATTTTCCGAAATGACTCCTGACAAGGCAAACAGCTGATCAGGACCATTGCCAGTCAAAATGAAGTACCCTTTATCATGCATGTCAAAATGAATATTCTTCCACTGTTATTAGCACGGTGGGGCAGGTCCAGGCCTTGGAGGGCACATGGTAGTCCTTTGCTAATATCCTCTGTGTTGATTTGCATGGTTACAGCAATAGGTATCATTCTCAAGACAGAGCTGCTAGGTGGTCTAGTCTGGAACCAGAGCTCCGCTGGTCTTTTGTCCTTTCACTCTTTATGTATAGCACTGGGCTGAAATGGAGGGGAATGAGTTGACAGTTCGTATCAGTGACAAGTGAGCTCTACACAGCTGTACATCCCATTTCTCTGCATGTCTGCGGAGTCCATTATCGTCACCTATGTGCCCAGTGAGCAAGAGCATCCTGTCCCACCACAGAAACATTGTACATGCATGTCTACTTCAGTGATGCTGATCACAGAAAACACATATCGGGCACATAGCAAAGTCTGCTTGCAGCATGCTTACCAACTGACGTTATGGCTATGACAGCCTCCTTCGCCCTCCCCCTTCACCCACCACCACCGCAAAAAAAAAAACTAAAAAAAAAACGTTGTCTTATTATAGTTTACAGGTGAACATTAGATTCCTTTCTTTTCTTTGTCTTGTTGTGTAAAAGGGTTTGAAAAATTAGAGGTGTCAGCAGCACTTATGGAATGATTAGTGGCTGCTATTTTAATAAGGGAATATGACATTTAAGGATTGCAAGCTGCTTCAAATAAAAACTGTAAAATTATGCAACATTTGCAAAGAAAGCTATACATATCAAATACTCTTTGTTATATGTTTTGGTGGACTGATGTGATGAGACCCAGCATGGAAAGTTGTGGTCTACAGGTTAGCATAGTACTGGAGAGAATGGGCATGAATATCTGATGCTGACTCAGTACACCTTTTTTCCCAGCTCAAACATGTTCCTTTTCTTTGTTCTTGTGCCTCTTTGCCCCTCCCTTCTATGGTGAACCTTATTTTTTCTCTTAACTCCCCTTCTTTGCAAACACTCTCTCTCCTCTTGCCTTTCCTGCATCAATTCTTTGTGGTTCTCTATTCATCTGTTCTTTCCCTCTCATTATCACATCTGCATCCAGCTTTTCCCCCTCTTCCTCTTACTTCCAGCTATACTTCACTGTTTCTCTCTCGTCCCATCTTCTGACTCCTCGGCATTTCTACAATCGTTTTTTCTGTCTTCCTGACTACCATCTCCTTCAACCATCATCTCCTGCCTCCTTTCTGTCTACCCTTCTTCCCTTATTTTTTCATTCTTCCTCCTTATTTTACCCTCACTTCTACCTTCACGTTGATTCTTTATTTTCTTTATTCAACTGTTCACTCCTGTTTCTTGCCTTCCCAATTTACGTCACATCCACCTTTCTCTAGTCACTCCTTTGTGCTCCTTTATTCTTACTATCACTCATCTTTCCCTTCCCTCTTACACCTTCTTTCTGTGTCTTTGCTTCCTTTATCACCATAGTTACTTCTTTCTCTCCTTTCTGTTAAAAGCATAGGTCACATTGCTCTTGAGTGCTGTACTTGAGCTTTAGACATGCAGCAAGACAATGTTAGGTGTGAGTAACAAAACAGCTGGACCTAGCACTTTGAATAGCTATGATACACAGGGGGAAAAAGTACAGGAAATGTCATGTGTCCCAGTTAGGCCTAGTAGGACCCGTTCCATTTTACATGGACACAGCTTTTTCCTAAAGTTGCCTTCACTTTGCCACATTGACGTTTGATACACTTTTGCCTTTGCGACACTTGGGTTGGTTTCTTGGAAACACCGACCTTGCTAACACGAATAAACTTCGCGAGAACTCTATCACATTGCTTTGGCATTGTATACAAGACCCTCACGTGCGTTGTGCAAATGTATTTGTTATTTACGTCCACATGGTGACACAGCTTTCTGTGGAGTACAAACAATGGCAGCCTGATCACAATCTCAGCCCAAGGCAAGGATACCATTTTCTATATATAAATGTTTGTTTCCTGGTATAATCAGAGGTGCGTTTCGTCTGACTTCGAGGAGTCCCTGCATGCTGAAGCTTTCGCCCAGCAGCTGACTGACATCTCCCTGAGGGGTGTCCAGTTTGTAACCAAGATGGGTTCCTGCATTCTTACCCATTTGGTAACTGGGTTGGATCATCCAGTAGGGGGTTTCTTGGCAGAACATACATTTACACCCTAGACACGTAGGTTAAGGTTTGCATAGTAGGAGTACGCTAGATTGTTACAAAGTTGCATATGCCTCCATATATACAGTGTCTCAGCAAGATGGTGGAACTCTTCATTCTGTTCACTGTCGTAACACTTATTATAACTTTTGTCTGTTTCTATTTATTAACCATTGCAGCACATATTTTGTATACAAGAATCACTTTGCTTCAATAAATATTGAAAACGTTGCTTCGTGTATTCCTTTTATATTTCTGTGAGCGAAATAGAGCACGAGTGTCTGAGCAAAAGGTCTGTCTATCACCACGGTTCCTGAGTGAAGAGGGTTGTCATGTTCAGAAGTTGCCAGAACTGTTCGCTCCCTGTCTAGGTTAGGGGGCCTTCAAGTGGCACTGTGAGCTAGCTGGTCTAAGGGACAACATATCCTGCGTGGGTGCATGGAATCAGTCTGGCACCATCCTACGTTTGTTTTCCACAAACACGCAGTTCCCACTGATTAGTGGAAACTACACAACAGAAAAAGGCATGACTAAAGCTGCCGGCAATATGGGATCTGTGAGAAGGGTGTAGATGGTCCTCCTCTCCTGACGTGTTACTGAGGAGCAAAGTAAGACATATCGGAAATATCTGGTGAGGTTCTCTATTAACTTTGAGATGTTATTTCCTTCAATGTCCTGGTGGGTTATTAGTCATGTGCTTTCATTACATTTAATATAATCAGTAGGCTAATTAGTACCTTTAAAACTTGGCAAACCTTCCTCTTTTTTGGTCATAGTGTTGGCCAGGAAGAGTCAGGTTTTGACTTTGGGATCTACTATTACCTGGTGGATCTGTTGGCATAGTGAACAGAGTGTGTGCTCAGTTCAGTCCCCGGAAGCGATTCATGCATCCCCCTTGAAGTCGGTATGTTGCAGCCTCCTGCACCTTACCCTGTTTATTATGCAGGTGCCCTGCTGGTCACCATGGCCAGAGGTCTCGAGCTTGACGAGCTGCTGTTATTAATATGACATCTCTGTTTGCATGTATGTTCCTGGCTTTAACATGCACTCACCCCATAGCACTTTTGCAAGGCCCCGACCCTATGCTTGATGCTGAACAAGTCACTCTTGCTTCACCCTGCAGCGCCCACGTGCATGAAATGGCTCCGATTATCCTGCTCTATTTCTGCCCCATTGAGCTCTTTCATGGGCAAACCAGATTGCCTTCATCTCCAAGCTAGGTCAGAGCCGTGCTTAGAACGCCAATGATGTCCTGAGGTGTCAAGAGGAAGGGCAACTTTCCATATCTCTTCCACAATTAATGCTAGCAGCTAGTGGATTCACAAATCTTGCTACAAGGGGAGATGCACAGCCCAGCCAGACTGAGCATGTGTGTTTATGAAGAAGATGCATGTGACAACGTAGACCATGCTGGATTGGGACATTGACTCTTGCTTTGGGTGCAAGCTTGGGGGTCCTGGGTGTTAGTTGGGTTTGAAGGGCAGCATTTTTTTGTGGTGAAGACGGTCTTTAAATTGTTGCTTTGAAACTTTGTGCTATAATTTTTAACAGAGAAGCTTTTTTTGAGAAAAATAGCCATAGAGCATTACAGTATTTGTTACCAGTGGGAGCTGTAATTGAAAGACCATGCTGCTTTATTTTCTGGAACTAAAGAACTGCTACAAGTAGTAAAATGCTAGACGAGATCAAATCCTATTGCTTTTTCATCATATATAATCCAAGTACTCCGCTCCTGTCGTCAATTCCAAGCGCACAAACAGGCACGGACCACAGTAATTAGGTGCAAATTATATACATATTTTGAACAGTCCGTCTTTACGCCTTTCGGCCTTTGCAGGCCTTGATCACATGACACCACTGCACTGTGGGATAACCATATTTAAAGTGACAAGTGCTAAAATATAGCATGAATACTGAAAACACTGTATGATTGATTCGAGATGACTGTATAGCATATACGTTTCTTTTCTCATGCATGTGCAGTTTAAATAAAATACTTAAATGCATATTAAAAAACATTGAAATTAAAAGTTCCCTTTTCTTGTTGTTGCACATGAATAATTGTTAAAACATATTTTTCTGCTAAGACTCGGTGAGTTATTGTCACAGGAACAGATAAAATCAGTATGTTTTAAAC
The DNA here is from genome assembly GCF_964204655.1 of Triturus cristatus. Lineage (NCBI taxonomy): Eukaryota > Metazoa > Chordata > Amphibia > Caudata > Salamandridae > Triturus > Triturus cristatus. The sequence goes on along the minus strand of NC_140584.1, from coordinate 701,301,575 downwards.
ACAGAACATTTCAATACAAGTTTAAAATGCCTTACACAATGAATTAAGTTAATTCATTATTCAATCATTTGAAAGTTCGATTGATTCTTGTAAGGCTGAAAATGTAAGCATTGTCATACTATTGGTTAGTCTGTTAAAGTGCTACTGTGCAAAGTGCTGAAGTTAAAGTGCTTTATGTCAATATCTCACCTTTTTGGTTTTTCTAACGTGCTGAAGTGCTAATGTTAAAACCAACGGAAGTATAGCAGCTGATGTTGTTGATGGCTACATAAATATATATTTCAACTCTTCTTATGATCAGCCTTATTGCTGAACCCTGTTTTCAAAATTTGTTTTAAAGACTTGTCGGATTAGTACTATTTCCTCTGTTAATCATGATGATTGCCTTCCTGATAGGTTGGCTGTTGTCAAGTAACTCACTTGCAGACATGTAAATAAATCCTTTGTAGTGTTGAGTCTCCCTGGAGTCTTGGAATCTAAGTCTCCAGTTTTCTCACCACAGCTTCCCTGTTGCCCCCTCTTCTGTTGGAGGGCACTGAATCCAGCAAATAATATTTGAGCTGTTTCAAATTATTATCATGCCTCTCTATGAAGTATTGAGCAGCAGGGTAAGTTGGGTCTTGGTTAGTGATCGTCCGAATGTGTTGGAGTATCCGCTTGTGCGCCTGTAACTTAGTACTGCCCACATAGCGTAATCCACACGGACACTCCAACACATATATCACATAGTCTGTTTTACATGTGAACAGCTTATTGATCTTGCAGTCTTTGTCACTAAAGGGTGTTGTATATGATGTTTTGTTTTCCCCAAATTGACAGACTCGGCAAGTTTTACATTTAAAAAAACCTTTTCTTTTGATAGCCAGGTGATCCCGTCAGTTATTTCAGGGCTACATTTGACAAGGGAGTTACTCATTGAGGGTGCTCTTCTGTACGTTATAGAAAGGTTTCTGGGGAGGAGGAGGCCAATAGCGGGATTGTTTAAAACTAATAGCCAATTGCATCTGATGATACTGCGCAATGCTTTATCCTGTTTATTAAATGCAAGTACCAATCTGATTTGATCTTTTCCTCCTTCTTCATCACCTTGTTTGTCAATTTCAGACAGTGGTTTACAGCCAACATAGTCTCTGCATTTTGCGTTTGGTAACAGATCCAATCTATTCAACTGTTTTGATTTGGTGATGGCTAGATCTGCAGTTTCTTGCGGGTAGCCTCGTGCTAGAAATCTGAGTTTGCTAGCCTGTTGGGCCATTTGTAAGTCGGTGCTGTTGCTACAAATTCTATTTAACCTGAGCATCTCCCCATAGGGTATACTCTCTATTTAGTACCTAGGGTGAAAGCTCGTCGCATGTAGCTCAGTGTTGCCAGCTGTTTCTTTGCGATATACTTTGGTTCCAATTTTGTTGTTTAGAATATTGATCTATATATCTAAGAAAATTGACAGTTTTTTCATTTACTGAAGCAGTAAAATTTAAATTGCTGTCGCCGTTATTGATTGTTGACACAAATTCCAAAGCACTTGCCTTGGTTCCTCTCCACACCACAAATAAATCATCTATGAATCTTAGCCAAATCATTACATGTTCATTCATTACTGTCCTGTGTGTACCCCTGAGAACCAGCTCCTCCTACCAGCCCATGTGGAGACAGGCATAGTTGGGGGAGAAGTTAGCACCCATGGAAACTCCAAGCAATTGTTGATAGACTTGATTTTGAAACGTGAACAAATTATTGTTAAGGCAGAATGTCACCATATTGATTAACAGTTTACTGTGTTGCAACAACCATATTGGCCTGTCACCTAGGAAATATTCAAGTGCCCTTATACCGTCCTTATGATAAATGCTTGTATAAAGTGAGGTAACGTCTAATGTCATAAGGAGGTAATCCTCTTGCCAGGTAAAATCCTTCAATCTCTGGAGAAAGTCACTCGAATCCTTGATGTAGGACAGTAATTTCTGCACATGTTCTTGTAAAAAGTAATCTACGTATTGGGAAGTTCTCTCCAACAGACTTTTTCGTGCAGATATAATCGGTCTTCCTGGGGCTTAGTCGGATTTTTGTGGATCTTAGGTATAAAGTATATCACTGGCATTGTTGGGTTATCGTTTTTGAGGAATTTGTATTCGTCCATGTTAATAAGGCTTGCACTTTTCCATGCTAACAATTTCGCATAGTATTCATTATATGTTGCATGGGTATTGCTTTTTTTGTAACACTCCCTGTCATTCAGTTGTGACAAAGCCTCCTGCAAATAATCTTCCTTGGGCCAGATGACGATATTCCACCTTTACCTGAATTCATTATTGCAATTTGGTTGTTCCTTTTTAACTTTCCCATCAGTTGTTGGGATAATTTTGTTTGCTTGTTTTTTGACTTTGCTCTTTGTACCTGATGATTAAAATGTTTGATTTGTGTTGTTATTTGTTAATTAAAGATATCAATGGAATCTCGTGGCATGATTGGGTTGAAGGTTGATTTTAGTTTGAACGTTGTTAGTGCTGACGATTTTGTGTTAATGTTGAAACCTGAGAGTAGACCTGTAATTTCTATTTGTCCCTGATTTTCACTTTGGGAACTCTGTGGTTTGTTTTTCTTCTGAAGTTCCTCTAACTCTTTTAGCAACAGTAAGTTTGAGATAGTCAAATTTATTGTTGGTGACTCAATGCGTTTCAACTTATTTTATCTTTTTCACAATGTTGACTGTGCATGAGATGGTATTTCTTCAACTTCAATTTGCGAACAAATTTAAACACGTCCATTCTGGTTTGTGCATAATTGAAGTTGATCTCCGGGCAGTATGATAGATCTAGTGATAGTAGTTGTGTTTCTGCCTTGCTTCGATTAATATTTGCCAGGTTGATGATGGTTTAATTGTCAGCCATATTTGGATTTATTTGCGTCTCCATCTGCCTGTAGGTTGTTTTTTGTTTTGTTCGTTGCCGGCACGCCTTCCTCCTATCGCGTTGTTTTGCATGTCTCCTTTTGCTGATTTGTTTTTCACTATTCGTGGGCGGAGTGTTTGCCGCCTGTCCTGGTGTAAAAAATCCAGCTCCTCAGCTGATGACAGCTTTTGTGGCAATATGCTTGTTCTTAATTGTTTCAACTCTGATTCACTCCCCACGGCAGAACTCAGATCAGAGTTTGATGTTGCTATTTGCTGATCTTTATTGTTTGACGACATTTGCGTTTGATCATTCCTAGGATTGAATTTAGAGACTTTGATTGAATCATATTTTTTAGAGAACGTAAAGATTTGCCGATTCTCATACTCCGCTTTGTCCCGCTGAAACTTGTAGGCCTTTCTGTCCTTAATTTTCTCCTCATCTTTGCACAACCTGATAGTCCTTTCTTCTTGCGTTTTTGACTTGGTCCAGTTTTGCTTAGTTCTTCATTGAGTTCATCAATCTGTTTTTGTAAATCCAAACAATCGGATTCTGCATATTTCACCAGAATCTGCACAAGCATTCTTGAGGACTCCAAGTTACATTCAGCCCATTCTTTCATCATGGTGGGGTTAGGGTTTTCATAGCTCGGGCGATTAGAATTCTTAATCCCCAGGGAATTCTTCCCACATCCAGATAGCGATGGAACGATCTATGCTCCCACCATTTCGCCTGCTCTTGTCGCGTTAGTTTCTCTAGCTTTCTCATCATGTCTTCGATGTTATTTTCATTTCCTCTCTGTGTTCCACTGGCCGCCTGTATCTGCTGGCTGTTTGTGGGCGAGTTGTTGAACATTTCCGTTGCTGCTGCTACCCGGTCCCACAGCATATCGGTGGACATATTTGTTGCAAAATGTGTTGTATTGAGGTTTGAGTTAAATGAGAGTATTCAGATAAATGTGCACTCCCTTCCTCAAACGCACACCTCCTAACCCGACTCTTCGCGCTGTCCTACCTTATCGTTGTTTGCGCTTTCCGGGTCCTTCGGCTCAAGCTTCGCCAATTCCAATAGGAGGAAGATAATGCTGCCGGAGGGGTGGGGGGTGGGGACACACGGTCAATACTTCAAAGAAAGGTTTGGTTTCTCCTACGTGTAGCCCAGTATCGAGAGGGGGGGTCTGTGTGTGGCCGAGTAACTGTCCCGGCCGATATATCCAAGTACTCTGCTCCTGTCATCCATTCCAGGCGCACAAACAGGCATGGACCACAGTAATTAGGTGCAAATTATGCATTTAGTTTGAACAGTCCAGTACGTGTTTCGACCTTTGCAGGCCTTGATCACATGACGCCACTGCATTGTGGGACAACCATATTTAAAGTGACAAGTGCTAAAATATAGCATGAATACTGAAAACAGGCTGTATGATTGATTCAAAATGACTCTATAGCATATAAATTACTTTTCTCATGCAGTTTAAATTAAAAAAAAATATATATGTATATTTCAATTTGTATAGCCTTTGATAATTGGCATGCACTTCAAACGGACGTAGTGTTTCGACATTTTGACTCCAATATTCCTACTTCTCAAGGTGTATCTTGCTCCCAACCATCTCCCTCCGACCCTTTAGCCTATGGTCTAATAAATCACTGATCAGCTTCTTTTTGATGTGACGTGTATGGTGAAACCAGAACCGTTAAGGCAAACATATTGTGTTCTGTAGTTTCTTTAAGGAGCTCCAATTTCGCATCTTGCAGCCACTGGCTTCTTTTTCTCTGTAATCTTCAGCCACTGTTTTGTGATATTGTCGATCACACCTTGAATCAGCCCACAAGAGTCTTTTAGTCTCACTGTTTTTTTCTGTTTGCTGAGGATGTTCACCCATTAAAACTTCCTCAAGCAAGCGCTCTACCAGTTTCCATTCTGCCATAACTCCTATGGTGGGAATAGAAAAAAAGCCTGTATACTAGTAGAGGAACAGACTCTGAATAAAGGTAACTTTGTACTTTATTACCTCCTTTTCTGTTGCAATCATTAACTGCTCTGACTTCTATTTCAGGGTAAACAAATGCGGCTCAAAAAAGCACTGAAGGTTGAAGATGCAACAATTGGAAGGAAACTTTCGGACCACAAACTGAATCGAAGGTCAGATGCTGAATGGCTTCAGCTTAAACCATTGGCAGGTAAATAATTTACCTTGTTCTAAGAAGAGGACAGTTAAAAGGTTGAAAAATAGCCTATTGGCGCAAAGAGATTGATGAATATCAAAGTTTATTTATATAAAAAGTCTGTTTGCTACTCATACATAATTTATATGACTTTAAATAGATTTATTTTAGCTGCTTTTTTAAATGAACCTTCATATATTATATAATTTGAAAATTGATTGAAAATGAGTCATATCTGCTATACCAATGTATTTTAACTTCTCATGCACACATACAAAACCCTACAGAACGCAGGACCAGAACACCTGAACAGCTGCATACACTTTCACCAATCCACCAGACATCTCCGCTCAGACTCACTCACTCTCTCACACATTCCCTGCATCCGCTAATTCTCCCACATCGCACCCAAGACATTGAATGACCTACCTCAACACATCATAGCCTCTTCCTCACTTCTTTAGTTCCACAAGAAGCTGAAGAACTGGCTCTTAAAAGCACCTAGGGAATCACAAACCTACACACCTGCTCATGCTCCTGTAAACCCTCTTGGGTAATTAGTGCACTATACAAATTAATATAACATAATTTTGTTTCAATGAGGCAGTTTCAGAACTATTGGGAAGGAGGGGCAGCACAAATGAAGGAAACTATTTCTTGTCCAGTTACTGGAAACAAATGGCCCTCTCCTTTCGAATGTGTGTGGCCTTTAGTGAGCCCTTTGGTTTGTCCTAAGGCCCTTCCCACTCCACATCCATGGCGGGGCCTTCTTGTTCTACTGTACCTAAGTGGTTTCTGTAACAAGCACTTAGTGTTTCAAATCTCGTCATCAAATCCAAGTTGGTGTTGATCCATCGAATAAGGCACATCATTCTACCTCTGATTCACCTTCCTCTCCCTCTCTAGCTGCATAGTCTACAGCATTTTGGATACCAGGAAGGGGAAAAAAGCATTGATCCAACATTCAGAATGCTTAGTCAAGTAAGGAGAATCTCACCAGCCAGTGTAGTAGCAGTAGTAATGTAAATGGTAAAAACTGCCTTTGAAGAACCAAAACTACATTTTCACATAGAGACAGGTGGATGTCTCTAAATCAAGCCAAAACAACTTGAGGAAAGTAGACAATTTTAAATATGGAGGGTCTCTGATATCATGGTAAGAGGCTCACAACTAGCTGATAAAGGTGGTCATGGTTTTCCACTCTGTGGGTCCTTGGTAACAGGGCCTGGTGTTGGCGATTCTCCAATGTAAACATTCTTAAACATTTGATTTATGAGCATGTGTTGGAAGCAGCATGAGCCCAAACCTGCGTCTAATCCTTCAAAGTGTTTTCCAGATTATTTTCATTGAAATTTTATTTTACAGGAGTATGGTGAAACGGTTTATAATGTGAGCTTCTATGTTGGGTGTCTACTACAGGGTAAAATCCCAGATGAATTGTCATTACCTTGGAGTTCGCTGACCATATTAAAAAGGTGGTTGATGTTTTGGTTAAATGTGGAGGATGATGAGTAGAAGGTGATGTCAAGATTAGTAATGGAGAGCACGACATGAACAAAAATTGTAACTGTACTTTATTATGTTCTTGAATATGCATAGTATGTAATTAATGTGATGGTAAAATAAAAAGAGAGGATCATTATAGTGAAAAATGGGCATAAATGTTTATTTTTTTGGTTTTGGTAGAAGAATCAGTAAATGTTTCAACACGTTGCCACCAATATATTAATTATTTGTTATGTGTGATGCAGGAGCGGATGACTCTATTGGAGCTGAAGGACAACATAATGAATCAGAGTTGACTGCTGTGGAAGGCCAGAAGGAATACCTCTCTAAAAGCTATGTCTCTGTAGAAGAGGAAGAAAGTATGCACAATAATCAAAAAGATGGCTCCCCTCATAGTGATCGTGACTACGAGTTCCAAGGTGGCGATCATGACCATAGTCATGGCAATTCTACCATGACTAACAATTACAAGCCACATAAGCATAAGCACTCCAACCATTCACACGGACACTGCCATTCATCAAAAGACATGAAAGATGCTGGGATAGCCAGTATAGCCTGGATGGTCATCATGGGAGATGGCATGCACAACTTCAGTGACGGTTTAGCAATAGGTAAGTCGTAATATCACTAACAATCTGCCACTAAAGTCTTTTTTTTTTATTCTTAGGTTTTATCAGTTACTCCATTTAGGTATGCAACACTCTGTAACTTTTGATCATTTAAAGGCACATAGCAACAGAGGTACACAATTTGTTTTGCTGTCACTTTCAGTCTTGTAATGTTTCTAGTTGTATATCACCAGCACATTTAATCTCCAGCATGTTCGTTCAGAGTTGGCAATTATATTGATGGTAAATGAGGATTACTATGCCATCTAGTCTGCCTAATTTTCTGTATGCTTATGAAACAATGTCGTTACCCTTGCTGGATGTTTTTGAATATGCTATCATATAGATAAAAAACATTGAAAAATCCTTCTTGGAGGTCAGGTTGGAGGGGATAGAGGCATGGAACTTGGACAGACAGGGTGGAGGTTGCAGGGACAGGCGGCAGCCATCTGACCATGCTAGGCAGGTGGGAGGGGTAGTGGCAGCTCAACAGAACACTCCGAGGAGATAGGATGGTGGTAAGCCCATGGAGTATAGTGGACAGAAAGGAGGGAGCAGGAGCATGCACACAGACATCAGAGGGCAGGGTGAAGGAGAGTAGCGACAGCAGGAGGACAGTGGTGCTGCATAGAATTGGAGAACCGAGGCCAGGAGGAGTGAGCAGGGACATCGAGCTAAGTGGAAGGCAGTGGCAGTACATTGGACCATGCAGGGTAGGAGTGAGGGGCTGGTGCATTGACTCGGACAACAGAGGGTAGGGAGGAGGTGGATGGGGCATCAGGCTAACTGTTAAGGGCAGGCAGTGGCATAACAACGGCCACACACGGCTGTAACGAGGGAGCAGGGCCATGGACATGGACGATGGATAGCATAGAGGAGGGGGGCAGGAGCAGCAAGCTTGGGTGGAGAAGCACAATGCCATGCCAGGCCCTGTGTTCAACCTCACCCCCACTGCATTGCAATGGGAATCTTACTTCACATTTAAAAAAAACCTTTAAAAACTTAGACATTCACTGAAAAAACCAAGAGTTACAGGGTCGTTATAGTTGGGAAATAGAATTTAAAAAACCTTAGAAATTCACCCAAAAAAACAAAGATTACAGGGACATTATAGTTAGGCTCCGATTTAACTCGTACAAAACCAGTGAAATTTTGCTGTTTTAGTTGGTTAAGTTAACTATGTTATGTTATCAGGACTTGTAGAGCGCACAGCTGCCCCAGCAAAGGGGCGTCCCGGCGCTATAATAGACAAAGAACCGGACAACAAAACAGTACCAGGAGGCATGACACAGCTACTCTAGAAGTCCGAGGGAAAAAGGAAGGTTTTAATGGCCTTCCTAAAGACTGTCAGTTCCTCAATAGCACGGATATGAACAGGAAGGGAGTTCCATAACTTAGCAGCGAGGACTCTAAAAGAGCGGCCGCCGGCCCTAGCCCTCTTAAAACGCGGGACTGTGACCAAGTGGAGCCCTGAGGATCTTAGGGACCGCACTGGTATGTATGGTGAAATAAAATGCTACAGAATCTGAGGGGAAGAGTGCTTCAAAATTTTAAATGAAAGACAAAGAGATTTAAACTGGATCCTCTGAGCAACAGGGAGCCAATGGAGTTTATGGATAGTTTTTTTGGCCGAACAAAATCTCGGCAAGCCGACCAGAGCCCTGGCGGCAGCGTTTTGAACGCGCTGAAATCTTGATATTTCGGCCAAGTTGGCTCCCAGCAGCAGAGAACTAGCGTAATCCAACCTAGACAATATTGTTGCTTGTACAATAAGCTGTCTGGTAGGGGCATCAAAGAATTTAAAAATAGGTCTAAGTCTACGAAGAGTCCCAAAGCAAATGGCAGCAATTTTCTTAGTGTGAGAGCCAAAACTAAGTTTTGAGTCCAACCAGACCCCTAGGTTTTTTACCTCGGTGACAGGAAGAGGGGTTGGACCAAGCTCAGACGGCCACCAATGGTCGCCCCAAAGGTGACTTTGACTGCCGACAATAAGAACCTCCGTTTTTTTAGCATTCAATTGTAGGCAGTGATCTGTCATCCAGAGGGCCACTGAGCTGATGCCCTCACGAAACTTAGCAGCCTCAAGGTCGGAATCCCCACTTATTGCAACCGCCAGCTGCGTGTCGTCAGCGTAGGACACCATAGTAAGGTTCCAGCGCTTGGCGACAGCAGTTAGCGGCTGCACAGATTGAAAAGAGTGGGGCTGAGAGCCGACCCCTGTGGAACGCCATGAGCAATAGGGTAAGGTTTAGATTGAAAGGGAGGAGTGACAACCCTAAATGTACGACCAGATAGAAATGATTGAAACCATTTAAGTGCCATATTGTCGACACCAGCCTCCACCAAACGCTTCAATAAAATAGCGTGGGAGACGGTGTCGAACGCGGCACTGAGATCTAAAAGCACCAGTGCCGCCGTTTGACCCGAATCAACCAAAGTTCGTAGATGATCGACCATTGAAAGCAACGCCGTCTCAGTGCTAGGGCCAGATCGAAATCCATTCTGTGAGGGATCTAAGATATTCGCCGAATGGAGATGATTGGATAAAATAGCATTGACGTGGGCCTCGGTCAATTTTGCCACCCACGGAAGAAGAGATATGGGACGGTAGTTCTCTAATTTTAAAGGATCCAGGGCAGGTTTCTTTAAGATAGGCATCACCTGGGCTTGTTTCCAGCTGCCAGGAACAGAGCCTGACACTAAGGATAGGTTGACAAGGTCGCGTAAAGGAGAAAGACAAAGCGACGCAGATTCTCTGAATTGGGCAGGTCGAAGAGGGTCAGTTGGCGAGCCTGATTTGACTTTCATCATAATTCTATTAAATTCCTCCATAGAGAGCTCAGGGAAAGAGCACAAGGACATAGATGTCATCGGGCCAGATTCCAATTTCTCTGGAGATGGTGATGGGCCCGAGAAAGAGCGATAGATAGCTTCCACCTTTTCTACAAAGAAGGCGGCCAAGTCCTCACAGTGCGAGGCAGAGCGGATCTCGGCGACTGGAGCTCTACTGGCTGTAAGATCCTTGAGCACCTTAAATATTAGTTTGGTAGGATTGGTGCAGATGTTAAATTCGTGAGAGTAATAAGCAGCCCGGGCTTGACATACCGCTCTATGATATGTCTTGGTCCAAGCTAGATATAGCTTTTTCCTAGCAGGCAGATATGACTTACGCCAAGCCCTTTCCGCTTGTTTACAGGATTTTCTTCGAAGGCGAAGCGAATCATCATACCATGGACTAGGTTCAGCACGGCGACATTTACTCTCAGCAATTGGGATCAAACAGTCTAAGGCTCCAGTCAGCCAGCTGCAAAAAAGGTCATAGCCCGACTCCACATCAGAAAAAGGACCCGGAAGGTTTAAACTAAGAAGCCGATGAAAATCGGCAAGCTTCAGTTTTTTCCATGGGCGTCTAAAGGACACGGGTACACTTGCTCTATGGAGAGAATTTTCAATTATGAGATGTAACTCTATAAGATAGTGATCGGTCCAGGCTATAGGTCTGGGAGGTAGTACTTTAGCCAAGGAAAGGTTGGTAAAAATGGGGTCCAAAATGTGCCCAGCAACATGGGTGCGATGAGTGACCAGCTGAAATAGCTGGAGAGCCTCCAAATCGGCGATAGTACTGCTGACCGTGGGAGAGAGGGGAGCATCAAAATGGAGATTTAAGTCGCCAATGATACTAAAGTTGGCAGCCCCTAAGGCTAATGCACTTACAGCTTCAGGAAGAGCTAACCTAAAGGCAGCATCTGGGCCCGGAGGTCGATAAATGAGCAGCCCTGAAAAAGTAAAGTGAGGGCTAACCGAGATGCGAAAATGGGCACTTTCGCAGCCAGCAATGTCTAGAGCCTTCCATATACATGAGTAGCAGGATTTTACCGCAGCCACAATGCCACCACCTCTCGAGTTACGATTAAAAGTATAAATCGCATACTCAGAGGGGAGAGCCAAATTAACTGCTGCCAAAGCTTCCTCATGCAGCCAGGTCTCTGACATAAAAAGAATATCAGGAGCTTTCTCCGTGAGTAGGTTGTAAACGTCTAGGTGATGTTTAACCAGCGACCTCACATTGAGGTGACAAACCTTAAAAACATGGGGGACCTGAGACTTAGCAAGCGGAGGAGCACAACTATCATAACATCCGAAGGAGGTTGATCTATCAATAAAGATAGAAACAGGGGATAAAAGTTGAAAAGCACACTCAGGGCACTGAAAAGGGCCAGAAAGGGGGTGTAGCGGAGTAAGAATACAAGGCGAAACCTCGCGAAGATTGAACAGCTCGTTACGGGAATACATTCGAAAAGCCGATCGAGTAGCTATATAGGAGTTAGGGCAGCAAGACCCTGCCTCAGCACTGACTCGGCGCGGACGAGCGCAGACGGGCAGGACTCTGGCACGACTCAGGCACAGGGAAGGCACTCCCGCTGCGCGTAACCGCTGCGCGCTGGAAGAGCTGGCTTAAGTAGGCTGCCCGCGTGTGTAGGAGAGCGCTAGACCGCTCAAAATGGCGGCCCCAAACGTCCACAACACCACTCCAAAATGGCGGCCTAATCCCCCCAATGACGTTTCTCCACTGGGACCGGACCCGCTAAACAGCGGCGTTTCTACAAATTTAAATGCAGTTGAGAGGGCGTCCTATAATAAAAACAGGGGAAAGCAAATCAGATGGCAACAGAAATACAAAACTAGGGTAGATTAAAAATAGAGCGCAGCGCGTCTTAGCCACAGTACCCTGAGCGCAGATCTTTAAAATGCTCTAACGAGCCGGGTTACCTTGTCATGCCCCTGCAGTGCACTGCTAATGACCTCACATATTACATCACCCCATCTCCTGAGGCCCGCAACAATAAAGGGTGGTGCCTTCTCAGGGCACCTAGCATACGTTTGTTGGGGGCCACGGGGCGAGCATCAAGGCCCCAGCTGCCCCAGCCGACTCCCCGCATGAAGCAGGAGCCTTCATTGCTTCCGCCCAGAGGGAGTAGCTACTTATGCTGCTCCCTCCGGCAGGGAGCAATATTTTGATCTGTTTCCCTGCCTGCTTCAATTAGGGCAGGAAAAGAGATCAAAAGTCTGCTCTCAGCTGACGAGAGCATTTTCATAGCTCCCACCAGCTGAGAGCAGACTTTGTGGTGGCCGTTTTGAAAATGCTCCCGCCAGGCAGAAACAAACACAGGATTCCCTGCCCGTGCAGTGAAACCGCGGTGTCTTGGAGGTGGACTTTCCAGGACACATGTGGTCCAGCCCTGGGGGATGAGTTCCCGTGGGCCATTAATGGCTCGGGGAAGGGGAGCTGCATAGCCCCCATCCCTTTACATTACTTTAGCTGTCCTGGGGGACGGGGTCCCCGGGCCATTAGAGGCTCATGAAGCCTCCCCTAAAAACATATTTGTGGTCCCCTGGGCTGAATGTGGTGCAAGGGACTGGGCCGCCTACCCCCTCCCTGTTACCAATACGTTTGAGCTGTGGGATGGAAAACCTAGGCCCAAAAACAGCCTTGGGAAGGGGGGGGCAACACCCCCCCACCCCTTTCCCCCCCCCCCCCCCCCCCCCCAGGACCAGGCAACACCCGGGGGAAGCCCACACTTGTTTGTTGTTTTTTTTAATTTTTATTTTGCAATGGATTCACGGTTCTCCTGCGAATTTGCAGCAAAATAAAAACTAAAACAATTTTTGCCACCAGTCGGGGTACCTCTGGGTCTCCACCACCAGGCGAATGGAGATCAGGCTATTCCTACCCTGCCCCATTATGTTTTTTTTTTGTTTTGTTTCACTTTCTTTTAGGACTCAAGAGTCCCATGTCCTTAGATGGCTGCCCCACTTCCTGGTTGAGGTGGTGGCAGCCAAATCAGATCTCAGTTTGAGATCTTTCGGGATTCGTGGAGGCTCTACCCCCCCCCCCCCCCCCCCCCCCCCCCCTAGATATATGACATTTGTTTGCATTAATTGCTCAAAACTACTAAACGCTTTTGCACTAAATCTCCAAAACCACTCTTTCTGGACCAAGATCTAGCTTTCTGCCAACTTTGGTGTAAATCCACTTAGTTGTTTAGGCTGCAGCTGTGTCTAAAGTTCCTATGGAAAAATGAATGGAGAAAACTTGTTTTGCGACCGCCCTTTTGTCTCGGCCCCCACATGATGGATCACCCTGAAACTTTCCATGGGCAAACTAGTCAAATGGTAGCACTTTTTTGGAAATTTCTGTGAAGATTCAAAGGTGCCAATGTTATTAGCACCACAAAAAGTGCATTTCCTATGGAAACACGATCCTAAACTATAACTTCCTGGGGTGACAGCCTAAATATATAGGCCCTTTTTTTCGCTTTTGTTCTTTTTCTAGAAGACTTACAAGGTCACTGTTCGTAAATAGAAATTAGCCCAAAAATGAATTTGTTTTCCATACAGTTAATGCAGTGTATGTTGGTAACAAAACAATTATCAAATAGCAAAAGAGGGGATGTACTCTAGATCAAGAATGCCTCAATACGTTTGATAGCCTCTGTGAGAAGTTGGCCTGGTATATGATGTCCACAAATTAAAGTGGGCACCTTGCACCAGTCCAAACAACCCATATGGTGATTTAAGAGGTCAAAGATAACCTTAGAAAGCTACCCAAGTGGTAGCTGTGGAGAGCAGCCTTCAGGCTTAGTCTTGAAGGAATGTTAAGAAGCTTGTTTTACCAGAATGCAACCTTAATGTATTGGTTAAATGAAAGGAGAACCACACAGTAGTTACAAAAATATGTCGTTATTATTATCACACACCTTAAATACCTCACAGTATCTGCTACACGCAGATAAATACAAAGCACACACTACTGTAGCACAGAAACAAACTTAAGTAGCACTAATACACAGTGGGCTCAGGGGGAGACAAAACCATATACTAAAATAGTGGTATACGAACCGTGACTCCAGTCAAGACAGTTTCTAGAGGTTGTAGAATCGCTGTAACCCCAAGGAATCATCCAAGGTGAGTAAGTAGGGACCTCCACAGAGGACGGGTTCAGTGTGAGAACACGACCATGTGCTACATACAATTCAATGGAAGAGTCGCGGTTGCAATTTTATTGTTTAAGGACCCTTCCCAGTGGAATACGAAGAAACCCTCTTGAACCTAGAAGGTTGGAGAGCCACCCCACCCGTGGATCCCGAAGTACCAGAGTTACCTATCCCAGGGAAGCCGGGTGCATAGGGTTGAAGTGGCGTCAGAAACCGCCGTCGTTCTCAGTGGGAGTCTTCAAAGAAATTCCACTGCTGGAAAGAATAAAAGTGTCCGGTGTAACCCACAGGTTGATTCCTGAAGGAAGGAACCTGAAAGCAGAGGGGACAGAGTCTGGGTCACTCAGGATTGACCAGGGGCTCGGTAGACAAATGCCCACCGATGTCGGGTGCTTTAGGTGCAAAGAAGGAGACCCTGAATCTGCAGCCACTGGGACCAGGAGTCTGATAAAAGCTGTCCCACGAAGGATGCTGAGTGCTGAGGGGGTGGTGTTCAACAGGAGCAACAACAAGCCTTGGCAGCGGCAACCCAAGTAGAAGGTCGAGGAAGGTCACGATCTGGCCCAGCAAGGACCAGGAGACTCACCACAGCAAGGGGAGTCCGAGTGGGGGCCTGGAGAAACCAGGGGAGCCCAAGAAAAGAAGTGTTGTCCCTCAAATGGACCCACAGGCCGAAGGCACAGGAGTCGTGAGGGGACCTCTAGCAGATTCAAGTCCCAGCTTGCAGAGCACAGATTGCGAGGAGGCTGAAGTCCTTTGTATGAAATGTGCGCAGAGGTTGAGGATATCAATAGCCCAATGCACTTAGTTGGGGAACGCCAACAAGCATATGCAATTGCAAAAGTATGCGGTGCACAGGGGTTCGAGTTATGCGGTCTCTACAAGAGATACTGGCCTCAAACTTGGTGAGAGGGCAGCTCCACTTTAAGGAATGTAGGAACCCACCTCCTGTTTAGCTGGAGCCTTCGGAATCCGCAGGAGCTCAGAATCAGCAGACCGGTCAGTTGCGTTACGGTGCCTGCGAATACAAGGAGGTGACTCCTTCACCCCAAGGGAGATACTTCGGATGTTCTTGATGCTCCACAGGTCCTGCACGGAGCCGGTATGGTGCACGGGCACAGACGATGCTTTGGACGGAGAGGGAGTTGAAGTCGGGCCCAGTTGAAATCCAGCGAAGTTCAGAATTTCCAGACAGTTGAAGTTCAGAGGCTTCTTGATCAGAATCTTGTCCATGTCGAATCTAGAGTCCTACAGCCAGGTAAGCCCTTTTGTACCCACGGGAGAGGGTTGGACAGATTCAGGGGACCCTCCCAGGTGAGGGTCAGGACAGTGTGGAGGATACTCCAATGTCCTTTGTCCAGTTTTGCTCCAGAGCAGGAGCCAACGGCACCCAGGACTGGTTTGAACTGGACTATGCACAGGGACACCAAGTATGCCCCAGATGCATACTTTCAGGCACTTTGGAAGTGCCCACACCCAGCCCCAATACATTAAATCCTGTCTGGGAGGTGGTCACACCTACCTGTGACAGGATGCCTATTGTCCTGCCTTCCCCTGCTCAAGCTTGGCTCAGCAGCAGGAGGGTAGAAATGTGTCTCTGGTCGGCAGCAACCATTATGTGCTGCCCGGGTCGAGAAGGCTGGTACCGGAAAGAACAGTGACTCCACGAAGCTTGCTTCAGAAGGGTGGAATCATACCTCCCACACCAGTTTCCGGTGTGGAGGTATGATTCCAAGGTGTTTGATACCAAACACGACATGTTTTGTTGCAGCCGTTTTCGAGATGGCATTTTACGTGAGCATATAATGCCCCTCTTCCTATATGTCGGGCTGCGTCACCGATAACCAAGGAGATTGGTCTCTGAAGACTGCAAAGGGGCTCTGCTCATGCAGGTGCCCCCTCTCAGCACCCTGCCTTTAGGATTGGCAGGCATGCTACAGGGGTGACTTATAAGTTTGAAGTGTAGTGACCTATAGATATAGTAAACCTATATCTAAAGTAAGTGGTGCATGCACCATCTTACACAGGCTGCAATGGCAGGCCTGTAGTTCCATTTTGCCTGGCCTCTCATGGGTGGCATAATACATGTTTCAGCCCATGGGGTAGCTATGCCATGGGTACCATATCCTAGAGACTGAAAAGGGTACCCCAGTATCCAATCTGGAGTGTACCCGAGTACATGACATAACATTTTAGGGTGAAAGCAGATAGACTGGGGTCCTGATTAGCAGGATCCCAGTCAGACTAGTCAAAAACAGTGTAACAACAAGCAAAAAGTGAGGGGTAACCATAAGAAGCAGATCCTACTTTCCTACAGCTGCTGAAAAAACATGGATGAACCAAAGCACACGATTAGGCATGAGCAGAATTGAAGATGCAGGCGAATGGGGCTCTTTTGAAGTGGTGCATGAAACGTCTTTTGCTCCAATATGTAGAGTAAAATCTTTAATACTTTAGCTCTCCTTTAGGATTCTTCCAGGGTTTTTTTTTAGTTCCGTTGTTTTAATTACGACGGAATGATTTCGATTTTAGAAGACAGTTTAATCTGCCACAAATGTGGTGGAGATACCGGGCCACCAAACTGATGGCCCACCCGCTTTATTTATGGTCGGGCAAACCAGCATTTTTACACCAGCATGATCCCTCGCTGACTCCACCAGTGGATTTCTTACACCGGCTGCCCAACGGACCTGGATTTGTCGGTGTGGACCGTCCACCGTATTCAGATGGCACTGTCTGATGTACTTTGCTTTATCAGCAGGGCAGACAGCAAAAGCCTGGTAGCCCTGAAAAGAAACAGGACTCCCCTCACCCTGAAAGAATGTTCGTTTTTGTAAAACCAAAAAGTTTGCTGAGTTGCTGCATGAAACATTGTGTCGGCTCAGCAAACATTCAGTGCCTTCAGATGAGCCACTGTAGTCAAGGCATAGAGATCTCTGCCAGACACTCTTAGACCCCAAACTATGGCAGGCTTTAATCGGCCTGGT
Source organism: Triturus cristatus (assembly GCF_964204655.1). Classification (NCBI taxonomy): domain Eukaryota; kingdom Metazoa; phylum Chordata; class Amphibia; order Caudata; family Salamandridae; genus Triturus; species Triturus cristatus. Next base: position 701,284,420 of record NC_140584.1, on the reverse strand, counting down.
CATCAAAGGTTATTATCTCCACTCACTTGTGGACGGTAGGCCACCCACCAAACTTTAAACCAGACACAAATGTGTTGAAAGCAAAGATTGCCTTCACATGACTGATTGATTGTGCATACGTGTGTGTATGTCTAAAAACAAGCTACTAAGATAAAAGTAATGCAGCCAGACATATACAGTTTAACATCTACAACTCAATCCTCAAATATTTTCACTGTCCTGATGATGACCTCTTAAGTTGTTGACAAGCTCAAAATATCGTTGATGCTACAGCAGTCGATAAGGCCCCATAAAGCGAAGGAGGAGCTCTGGGTGTTAAACCTGTATTTGCCCGGTTACATTACTCTGATCTTAGTTGTTGTTTCCAGTATATGCACATGTATAATCACAGTTATCATTGAACTTCACTGGTGTGAAGCACCTTTTTTCATTGTGGTATGGGTTGCTCTTGATTCTTGTATAGTTAAGCACCCACAACATCCCTTTATTGCGCTCATTATGATTTCACACATTGCATCACATATGACCCCAGTGCCAATAACTCATGATTCCGTTCAAGAGTACTTCACCCTGTCTAGAGTTATTTCTTTGTATACTGGTACTTGTGCTGAACATCTAATGCAGTAAAATGGACTACAAGTATCAAAATGCAAAGAAGAAAACATGGACTTGATGAGTTACTGGCTAATGGAATTGGGAAACCTTAGAGCTCTGGGTATTACATCACTAGTAAAATCATGTATGTGGCATATGAATGTCTGTTGCACAAAGGATAGCATATTCAAGCATATGCGTACTACGCGGTTGCTTAGGAAACCACTATTGGGAATTTCAGCGGTGTTAATTTTTGATTCTTCCCTTAAATACACATTTAGCTCTTTAATTGAAGTAACAAATATTTTCTAAAGCTTACTCTAAAGCCGTATTTCTAAGAAAATATGATCAGATTAGTAAAATAAATCCTTTCTCATTGAAAGTTAATCTTGCAAGGTGTATAGTAGATTAAAAAGAAAAAAGATGCTAAAAGTTAATTTGTTAACAATTTTTACAGGTGCTGCCTTTAGTGCTGGATTGACAGGTGGAATAAGTACATCCGTTGCTGTATTTTGTCATGAGCTTCCTCATGAACTGGGTAGGTTCCTTTGCATGAATGCTAATTGCTTGTATTTGGTATACAATTAATGAAATTAAAGTGGTTTAAGATAATGGTATTTGAAACATAAACACATTGTAATGTTTATATACATCTGTTACAAATGGGGTCTCTGGTTGGCAGTGGTTCGCTCACTGTCCAAGCAGGAACTCTCACTCTAGTCAGGGTAAGAAAGTTACACCCTCAGAATAACTCCTCTGAGGGAATGTGCAAAGTATTTGTGTGTACACACACGCGCACGCGCACACACACTCACTCTGAATAAAACAATAGCAAAACGTCAAAAATCCAACATACACAAATCAGAATATAAATTCTCGAACAGTAAATGCAGTTATAGCGCTTAGAAGCACACTAGCTGCAACTGCTGTTATAATGACGTGCTTCACGGAGTTGAATTCCAAAATTAGGGGTAGACCGCAATGGAGCGGGCTGGACACGGACTAATACATACCTCAGTTACAGTACCTTGGAAACAATGACCATACAAAGACGTTGCGAGTCACCGGGTGAGGCGTCGCTGGGGCTGGTGCGGCGTCTGTTTCTTACTGTTGGTGCTGGTCATTGACATGTCTGTGCTCAGGACGTTGCAAGGCACAGGGGAGGTGATGCTGCATGGGCAGCAAAACGTCGGTTCCTCTGGCATTGGTGGGTCAATGAAGTGTCGAGAGTCAAGTTCTACGCAGATTTGCTGGTTTCTTCTTGTTTAACACCGCAGATTCATTTCCAAGGGCGTAGAAACTGGATTTTGCTCCTTTTGGCAGAGTAGGGCTCTCAGCAGAAAAGCTCTGATACTGCAGGTGAAGTCTTTGATAGCCCTGACGCTTCCAACAGGAGGCAAGCTCAACTCGAGCCCTTGGAGAAACTGTGAAAGCAAGATGTAGAAAGCAAAGCAAATTCTAGTCTTTTCACTCCCAGGACAGAAGCAGCAGCAGCACGCCAGCACAGCATAGTAAACAGGCAAGCCCTCCTGACAGCAACACAGCTCGTCCTCCAGGCAACATTTCCTCAATCCAGAAGTGTTCGAGTGTATGGTGTCAGAGGTCCAGTACTTACATCCATTTCAGTCTTTGATGTAGGCAAACTTCAAAGAAAGGTATTTTTAGTGCACAGTACCCTGCCCTTCCTGGCTCCAGACACACTACAGGGTGATCGAGACTGCTTTCTAAGGGGACAGGCACAGCCCTATTCAGGTGCCGGTGTCAACGTCTCCCAGCACTCTAGCTCAGGAAAACACATCAGCCTGGTGATGGGCCATCAGGATATGCACAGCACACCTCGGCTTCCTATGTGTGGGACTGTCTTGAGTGAATCCACAAAGCCCAGCTGTCATCCAACCCAGACGTATTCTAGGGACAGGAGGAGGCACTGAAAGGTTAAGGAAGTTTCTTCACATTCATTTATGCTTTGCGCTGCGCCCTTCCTCACATTTACATGCTCATTATTTGTGGACTTAGCTAACTCCACCTATATTTGAAGAAAAACATCCCTGAGCTCCTTCCTCGCAGCGAGGAAGTTGTAGCCCCCAGAGGAACTAGGTTTTTCCTCTGGGAGGAGATTCCCAAATGATGAAACATGTCACCTTTGGTGAGTGAGGGAATTCGTCCTTAAAAGGGATATGCCCTCAGGTTTATGCTGGGAGGCATAGTCATTGGTTCTGAAGCTGAGTAGTTGTTTAATTTGTAATGGTGCTTTCAATACACTTTTTGCATAGTTATTTGTTCATTGACCCCAAGATTTCATACTGTTTTTCGAAGTAGGAGTACTTGCCAGTTTGAAGTGACAGCTAAAAACTACATGCACAGGCTCTGCGGTGGCAGGCCTGAAACACATTTGAAGGGCTACTTATGTGGGTGGCGCAATCAATGCTGCAGGCCGTCTAGTATGTAAGAAAAAAAGGGCAATCCAGTCTACCTTTGGGGGCTTGGGTAAACAATGAAATAATGTATGAAAAAGTGCCCATTAATGAATTATTTACACAAATATTTGATTCTTTAAGTAATTAAATCTCTCAAATTATGACATCAGTATTGTGATTCATAATTATTCAAAAATCAATCCATAAAATTAATATTGATTACAAAGAAAGAAGATACATAAAAACAACGCCATTCGTTTTGGTTATTAATTTTTATAGATCTTTTTGTGTGGGGTTGAATGGGTTTCAGCAATTATATTGCAGACGCAGTATCAGCTTTATTTTTTAGTTTTCAGACTTGTAAAGACGCACTAAAATAGCTCACAAAATGAGTATGCATGACACCAAGGCCCTACATTTTGCAAGTCCCAACAAACCATTTGAACTCAGGCTGTTTCATCATTTTAAAACTTGGCAACACAACCCACATAAATGCACTCCACACCATGCCACATAATTCCAATCAGCATAATTTAACTCAGTGCCACGCACTTCCACGCTACACAATTCAACTCTTCACATTGCCATTCAACACCACATAATTCGACAACAAACAACATAAATCAACACCACATCCATCCATTCCACACCATGCCACAAAATTCAACAGCACACAACATAAAGCTGTTGGATGCGTTACAGGAGGCGGGAGTGAATCTATGCGACACACGCTTCTTTTTGCTGAGTAATTTTAAATCTCAATCTTAATAGCACTAATGCAATTTTAAATTTGGTCACAGGGCAGCGCAATACTGTAAATCCCCCCACCACTTACTCGTATTGCCGTAGGAAGTCTGGGTCAGCTGACAGCCTGCACGCCTCGGTCCGACTCGGTGACTATCACCGTTGAGCGGAGGGCGGACAGGCAGACCCTGTCACTTCCGGTTTAGGGGCGGTTAGCGCTCTAGCTTCGCCCTCTCAGGACTACAAAGGGTGCTCGTCACTCCAAGCGCGCAGCGGTTGCGCGCAGGGGTGTGCCTAAGAACGCGCCTAAGACAAGCCAAAGAGAAGCCCGTCTGCGCCCGTCCGCGACTGGACGAGGCTAGGGGCAAGAGGTCATGGCCGCGAGTGTTGCCCAGCTGCCTGCTTGCGTGAAACCTTTGGTAAAATACTCCTCAGTAGAGCTGTTGCGTATCCGTAAGCCTGTACTGCAGGGATGCACGGGAGGGGAAGGATGTCTGTTGGAGGGTCCTTTTTCATGTCCGAATTGTCAATATCAAGCCTCCGCTGATCACTTGCAAATCGTACCACATGAAGAACCATTTACAACTACTCTTCCATATGACTCGCGTAAGAGTCGTAATCTTCTCTGCAATATTAGATCGCTGTCTAAACATCACAGTGAAGTGTGGGATATGATTGCATCTCAGCCTGAACTCTGTTATTTGACAGAGACATGGCTAAAACCACACTCTGTTCCAGCTATCACATTAGGGATTCCAGAGGGCTACAAAATAGCCAGACTTGACCGGCCTACCAAGATAGGAGGAGGCATTGCCATTGTGTATAAAAATAATCTATTAGTAACCATCTTAGAGGAAATGAGTACCCCGGACTTAGAAATTCTTGTATTTAAAATCAACTTCTCCAAGAATATTGGCTACAAAGGGGCACTGGTTTATCGTCCTCCCGGACCCCATACCAGCTTCAACATTTTGTTGCTGGAGATATTGGCCAGACACATCGACCCTGACAACGAGTTCCTACTTTTAGGAGACTTTAACATGCATTGTGACCTCAAGGACAATGCTGAGGCACAATCTTTACTAACCGACATGTCCGTGTTGGGTCTAACTTTAATGAATACTGGTCCCACCCACTTGACAGGGCACACTTTAGACCTCATCTTCTCTAACAAACCTAATACCCTGCTATATGACTCTTCCACTCAGGTCAACTGGACAGATCACTTTGTCTTGGAATTTTTTATTTCATATTTGGGTAAAGCCCCCCCTCAGGCACAAGCCCTTCCCACTAGGCGCAGACCATGGCACAAGATTACTCCAGAAACATTTCAGGAAAACTTTTCTGGGTGCCCCATTTCTCTGGGAGAGAATGTTGATACAGCATTAGATCGGTATAATCAGGCGATACTCCAGGTGGTAAACAGGATTGCTCCTATGAAAACCTATAAACCCCGCCTAGCCCGTAAACAAGATGTATGGTATACGGAACACCTGAGATCTCTCAAACAGCAGGCGAGGAAACTAGAAAAGGTGTGGAGATTAACCCATGACAACTTGGATAAGAATCATTTTTGGGCAGCTCTCTCTAAATATCATAAGGAAATTCGCAATGCCCAGAAATCGCACATACAGGCCCTTCTTTTAGCAGCAGGAAATACCCCCAGAATCTTATACCAAACTTTACATTCATTTGTGAAACTCTGGAATTGGCTTCACAACAACTCTGCAATGAAGTAGCTCAGTTCTTCACAGACAAAATAAATAAGATTCATGACAATATTCTAAAATCCTATCCACCCATCATGGATGATATTTTATCACCTATGGAGCTGGATAAAGAGAAAGGAGTTACACACCTGCAATCCTTTTCCCCTATCTCCTTGATTGAGACAGAATGTTATCTGGGGCAGATTAAAAGCGGAAGCCCCTCAGATATCATTCCAGCCAGAATTTTTCCGATTGCAGGAAAAACTTTGAGTCCTCAGATTCAAAGTCTCATTAATCTTTCCCTGACCGAGGGGCAAGTTTCTAGGGAATGGAAAAAAGCATTGGTAAGACCCATTAGGAAAAACTCCTCCATTCCCTGGACTGACTTATCCAATCTGAGGCCTATCTCGCTACTCCCTTTTTTAGGGAAGGTCATAGAGAAACATGTCAACAAACAGGTTTCTCAGTACATAGAGCTGCATGACAAGCTAGACAGTTCTCAGTTTGGCTTTAGACCCCGACACAGTACTGAATCCGCTCTGCTGTCGGTGACAGACGACCTTCACATGTACCAGGATCGAGGGTATTCGGCGATCCTGGTACTGTTGGATTTATCGGCGGCGTGCGATACTATATCTCACAATATCTTAATCAAACGTCTGACCGCAATAGGAATAAAAAGCACAGCGTTAACCTGGCTAAAGAGTTTTCTGTCTGACCGCACCCAAACTGTCAGCATGGGCACATTTAGGTCGACAGAAACCCATATCACCAAGGGGGTGCCACAGGGCTCTTGTCTAAGCCCTACATTGTTTAACATCTATGTCGCACCCCTGGCCAATATATTGAGAGACTTTGGGTTTGTCCCTGTCTCCTACGCTGATGATACGCAGCTTCTATTCCCTTTTAAACATCTGACCGACGAAGTGAGGGAGGCCTTCTCAGATGGCATGAAAGCTGTTGAAAATTGGATGAAATCTAACTATCTCCAATGCAACGTAAGCAAGACCGAAGTAATGCTCTTTGGGGAGGTCAGATATCTGTGGACTTCAGAGTGGTGGCCATATGAGCTGGGCCAAGTACCTGAACCCAAATTGGTCGTAAAAAACCTAGGGGTCCGTCTTGATCGTGAGCTCACTTATAAGCAACATGGCAATTGGGTTTTCGGCCAATGCTTTCATATTATTGGGCTCTTACGTAAAGTGTTTCCACTATTGCCTGATTCCATTAGAAAAACATTGGTCCAGGCTCAAGTGTTGAGTCGCTTGGATTATTGCAATGGACTCCTGCTGTCAGCTAATCAGGGAGTCCTAGCAAAACTCCAAGTGATACAAAACACTGCGGCAAGACTTGTGATGAATGCCCCCCCAAGAACTCCTTCTAAACCACTCCTTGACAAATTACACTGGCTTCCAGTTTGTAAAAGGATTACGTTTAAGACATGTTGTCTTATCCACAGAACCATACATGGCTCTGGTCCTTCTTACTGGACAGATAAATTCATTCCCTATAATCCCACTCGACTCCTTAGGTCCAGTAGCCAACTTCGCCTAAAAGTACCAACTATCAAGAGGAGTAGACAAGGTGGGAAAGCCTTGTCTGTGGCAGGCCCGACTCTATGGAATAAACTTCCTCTTGAGTTAAGGCAATGTTCTGAATTCTTGGTTTTTAGGAAAAAACTCAAAACGTTTCTATTCTAGTAATTCTTCTACCTTCTTAGTTCTAATGCTGCACTGTGTTGAGTTATTTCCTCCCGTCTCTTGTTAGCTGCCTATTTTTCTCCCTCTTTTCCTTTCTGTGCGCAGAGATACTCTTATGCAAGAGTCGATTCTAGCGCGATATAAATCTATAAATAAATAAATAAATAATTATAGTCCATTACATACTACTGCACAACACAAAATACCATTTCACATAATTTCACTCCATAACACACAATCCCACCCCACATAATTCCAGTACACTCAATACCACATAATTACTATCCACATCATCCCACTGCACACAATGCCACATAATTCCACTACTAAAAAACACTCTAGACCATTCCAATTCAACCTACATAATTCCACTCCACACTGCATACATCCACTCTACTCCAAACAAAACACATGGGTAAAACACATTGCCATCTACAACGCCAATAACTCGAACTCTCCCAAAAGCAAGACCCATTGCATTGCAAATGCTTTTTTAAGCAGGGACCCCACAGAAGCCCGTTGGTCAGTTAGCTGGCAGTTTATTGGCGATGCAATAGTAAAGCTTAGGCTACAGTTAACCTGTACAAATAGGAGAAACTACTACTTTAGTGGAGAATTTTGCACAGAATACATGGCGCAACAGCAAGGCAAATGATCATACACAAGGTGAGGAGTTCCCGTTGCTTATGCAACTAGTAAAATACTGGAGGATAGTGCCATCTCCCACTGGGCCAAAGGGGTTGCCCAGCCTAGCCTCTTCCGGTCTACGGCAGGCAAAGATGGGCTGTTCTTGGCCTGGGCACCTCCTGCGTGCGCCCCACTCTGCGAGGTTTAAAGAGCGCATTTAAGTGCTAGTGCAGCTTTATCTGCAAGGTTGGCCACTACTCCTGATGCAGACAATGGTGGACCTGGGGGACGTATTCCAACCCCAGCAGAGAAAAACTAGCATCCTGCGCTGTTGGATTTAAAGAGTGCATTTAAGCGCTAGTGTGGCGTTATCAGCAAAGTTGGCACCTCTTCCTGGTGCTGACAAGGGTGAGACTGGGGGGATGTAGTCCCACCCAAGCAGGGCACAACAAGGCAGAACTGGCGTCCCGCGCTGCGGGCTTCGAAGTGCGCTTTTAAGCACTAGTAAGGCGTTAGAAGCAAGGTTGGCCCCTTCTGCTGGTGCAGACAGTGGCGAAGCTCTGCTTGGAGACCTAGTCCCACCCCAGCAGGGCAGAACAAGGCAGAACTGGTGTCACATGCTGCTGGGTTTGAAGAGGGCTTTTAATCACAAGTGTGGCGTTATTGGCAAGGTTGGACCCTCCTGATGCAGACAAGGGTTAAGCTGGGGGACATAGTCCCACCCCAGCAGGGCAGAACTAGCGTCCCCACTGTTACATAATAACCAGTGTTTTCCGTTTGAGGGTGTCCATTGCTTCTATTGAATCATTGCTGTGCCCCACTCTGGTAGCTAAAGGTGAGAATATGTATCTACCTTCCTTAAGGTGGCTGTCAGTGTTAGATGCAGAGTCACTTCTATACCATAATGATTGTTGTTCCATTTGTTATCCCTAAGAGCCAGTCGGTCGGAGTATAGATGGCCATGTTGAGCAGCTCTGGATACCAGACACTTCATGCCCAATCCGGAGCCACAAGAATGACTTGGGCCCGGTCGCGCCTGATCTTCTTTAGCACTTCGGGCAGAACTGGTACAGGCGGAAAGGCGTACAACAGACTGCAACTACACTCGCGGCGAAAAGCGTCGCCGAGCGAGTGCGGCCTTGGAAATTCCAACGCGCAGAATTGCTGACATTGCTCGTTCTCTTCGGTGGCAAATAGATCTAACCAAGGCTCTCCCCACTGTTGAAAGAGACCTTGCACCACCTCCGAGTGCAGATGCCATTTGTGATCCATCATGCACCTGCGGCTGAGTTCGTCCGCCCTGGCATTCAGAGAACCTGCCAGGTGTTGATCCACCAAGGAAATGCCTTGATGTTCCAGCCATGTCCAGAGGCGAAGGGCCTCCTGACATAGGGTCCATGACCCCCACCCGCCCTGTTTGTTGCAATACCACATGGCGGTGGAGTTGTCCGTGAACACCTGCACTACTCATTCCCGCACAGAGGGAAGGAATGCCTTCAGTGGAAGACTAATCGCAAGACGAATCGCCCAGAGCTCCAGAAGGTTGAGGTGAAGCCCGGACTCCGCCGGAGACCAGAGGCCTCTAATCTCCGCCTCTCCCGTATGGCCACCCCATCCCAGAAGGGAGGCATCCGTCACCACAGTGTGGTCTGGTTGGGGAAGGGAAGTGGATCTGCCATTGACCCAATCCTGGTTTGTAAGCCACCACTGCAGTTGTCGAGCAGTGCCCTCTGAGATCTGGACGCATTTGGACAGATTCCCCTGATGCTGCGCCTACTGGGACTTTAGGTCCCACTGCAGAGCCCGCATATGCCACCTGGCATGATCGATCAGCGATGAGGCCCAGCAGCCTCAAGGTCATTCTGACCGAAACCTGAGACAGAGGCTGAAAGATCGGAATCATAGCCCAAATATCCTGGACTCACTGTTCGGGAGGATAGACCCGAAACTGTGTCGTGTCCAGAACCGCTCCGATGAAGAGGAGCTTCTGAGAGGGAATCGGGTGCGACTTCGGCAGATTGATGGAGAACCCCAGCATATGCAGGAGGTCGGCTGTAGTCTGGTGGTGGGAGACGACTGTCTGGGGCAAGCCTGCCTTCAACAACCAGTCGTCGAGATAGGGGAAGACTGAAACCCCTGATCTGCGCAGACGAGCTGCGACCACCGCCATCAGTTTCAGTAGCCCCTTCGGACTATTTGCAAAACCCATCTGTCCGAAGTGATGGTGCGCTAGTGGGGGAGATGATGGCGAATCCTTCCGCCCACTTGTTTCTGATGGGCCTGAAGGTCGGACTAGTAGGGTTCGGAGGCTGCTGCAGAGAGAGGGTTGCTGGACTGGCCCGCCCGCTGGCCAGTAGCGTGAAGACTTCAATGACTTCGAGCTGGAATGGCGATGGCTCTGTGACCGGTCCCTGGACCTCCATCTCGACCGAGACCTCGAACGCGGAGCTGACTGCCAGTGTTTAAGCAGCTTTCGGGATTGCTCCCGCAAAGCCTTCGGCGTCAACAACTGACAGTGTGAGCCCGACTTGGGGTCGTGGTCTGCTCCAGGCAAAAAAGACACACGCGGTGTGGATCCGTCACCGACATCATGTGATGGCAGGAACCGCAGGCCTTGAAACCGGGCATCCCTCGTGCACCTTACGGAGTCGAAGACTCGAGAAAAGACGCCGACAGAAGTTGAGAAAAAGTTAGTAAAAAAATTACTGAGGTGCCGCTCTTCCCGGATCTGCGCTGGCTGGCGTGCAAAAAAGAAAAAAGTGACGTCAGCATGCGAGGGCGGCATCTATGTAGCTGCCGCGACGTCGTTCCGGCGACCATGACGACGACAGCGGAGCCGACCGACGCCACCTTCCGACACGCAGAGGTACTGCTGACAAAAAATCTTTCCGGATCCAGTCTGACTTCTGGGGGTAATTCTAAAGTAAGGAATCTATAACTAACTAATGTTTCTTACAGATATATTGTTACCAAAGGTAAGTAACTTGTGCATTAACACCAATCTAAAACATAGTAAGCACACATTTAATTATTGTATGTTATAATCAAATGTGCGCTTACTATGTGCAGAATTGGTGGGAAGAGTATTTAATAAATAAAACATGCTGGCGACCCCAGTTTTCTGTCCCAACACCCCATGCCCGAGAGCCTGGTTATCCAGGCCTCTACCTCCCAGACCTCCTTCGCGCCCGCTCCCCCGGATCGGGAATCCAAAAGGCTAGAACAGTTTGGGAAGAAACTGTTCTCCTCTCTTAGTTTGGGGTTTCGGTCTATCAACACCGCGTGCCTTTTGGACCGTTACTCCCACTCCCTGTCGGATACGGTGGAGGACGTGTTGCCCCAGTGTCCGGAGGAGGCCCGGACACGGCTCGCCCAGGCTCTTGCCGAGGGGCGGGATGCGGCACGGCATGCAATCCGATGTGGACTGGACAAAACGGACTCGCTGGGCAGGGCAATGTCGACCACGGTGGCGCTTCGTCGCCATGCCTGGCTGCGGTCCACGAGTTTTTCCAGGGATGTCCAGAGCACCCTCATGGACATGCCCTTCGATGGCAGTCGCCTTCTTGGCGACAAAGTGGATAGTGCGCTGGAGCGCTTTAAGGACTCCAGGGCTACGGCCAAGTCCTTGGGCCTTTCGGCCCCGCGCCTGCAAACTTCCGCTTTTTGCCCCTTTCGTGGCCAAGGAAGGGGCGCCCCCTCATGTCCGCCTAGCCACAGGCCTCAGTACCAACCTCCACGCGGACGTGGATTCCGCGGTACAGGGGGACAACGTGCCGGTCCGTCCACATCTACCCCAGCAGCATCCGCCTCAAAGCCCTCCTAGTCCGAGCTTTCAGACCCATTCCACGCCAGTGGGAGGCAGAGTTCGCCATCACCTGCTCCACTGGCGTACCATCACATCGGACAGGTGGGTGCTGCAAATCGTCCAAAGGGGATACTCCCTCCCCTTCGAGGCGACCCCTCCAGCCATGCCACCACAGTGCCACCGAATTTCGGGGGATCACTTGCAACTTCTGCAGGAGGAAGTTATGGCCCTCTTGGCCAAGGGGGCCATCGAGCGCGTTCCTGGTCTAGAAGTAGGTTGTGGTTGTTATTCCCACTACTTTCTGGTTCCCAAGAAGGGCAAAGGGGGCCTACGCCCTATCTTGGACCTCAGAAGCATCAACGCCTTCCTCTGGAAGGAGAAGTTCAAGATGCTCACCTTAGCTCAGGTTCTGGATGCCCTAGACCCTGGAGACTGGATGGTAGCGTTGGACTTGCAGGACGCTTATTTCCACATCCCCGTCCTGCCGGCCCACCGGCGTTACCTGCGGTTCACGGTGGGACAGGAGCATTTTCAGTTTACCGTGCTCCCCTTCGGCCTCACCAGTGCCCCTCGGGTGTTCACGAAAGTGATGGCGGTGGTCGCAGCTCATCTGCACAGATTGGGGGTTCCAGTCTTCCCCTATCTCGACGACTGGTTGTTGAAGGCGGGCTCGCCCCAGGCAGTCGTCTCCCACCTCCAGACTACGGCCAACCACTTGCATTTGCTGGGGTTCTCCATCAATGTGCCGAAGTCGCATCTGAGTCCCTCCCAGAAGCATTGGAGCGGTTCTGGACTCGGCGCAGTTCCGGGCCTATCCTCCGGAACAGCGGGTCCAGGATATTCAGGCTCTGATTCCCATATTTCAGCCTCTATCCCGGGTTTCGGTAAAGTTGGTGCTGCTGCTTCTGGGTCTGATAGCATCCTGTTGGTGCATCACGCCAGATGGCGAATGCGGGCTCTGCAGTGGGACCTGAAGTTTCAGTGGGCCCAGCATCGGGGCAACCTGTCCGACCACGTCCTGATCTCAGAGGGCACTGCGAGACAGTTGCAGTGCTGGCTCACGGACCGCGATTGGGTCAGTGGCAGATCCCTCTCCCTACCCCAACCAGAGCACGTAGTGGTGACGGATGCGTCCCTCCTGGCATGGGGGGGTTACATGGGAGAGGCGGAGATCAGAGGCCTCTGGTCTCCGGCGGAGTCCCGGCTCCATATCAACCTTCTGGAGCTGAGGGCGATCCGACTTGCACTGAAGGCATTCCTTCCCTCTGTCCGGGGAAGTGTAGTGCAGGTGTTCACGGACAACACCACCGCCATGTGGTATTGCAACAAACAGGGCGGGGTGGGATCGTGGACCCTTTGTCAGGAGGCTCTGCGCCTCTGGACATGGCTGGAACATCAGGGCATCACCATGGTGGTTCAACATCTGGTGCGCTCTCTGAACGCCAGAGCAGACGAACTCAGCCGCCGGTGCATAATGGATCACGAATGACGTCTAAACTTGAACGTGGCGCAAGGCCTCTTTCGGCAGTGGGGAGAGCCTTGGTTAGATCTATTCGCCACCGAAGAGACGCGCAGTGTAAGCAGTTCTGCCCGTTGGAGTTTCCTAGGAGGCACTCGCTCGGGGACGCCTTTCGTCGCGAGTGGAGTTGCGGTCTGTTGTACTCCCCTCTGCCTATACCACTTCTGCCCAGAGTGCTGAAGATCAGGCGCGACCGGGCCCAAGTCATCTTGGTGGCTCCGGATTGGGCACGAAGATACTGGTATCCCGAGCTTCTCAGTCTGTCGATCGATCCCCCGATATGACTGCCTCTTCAGGAGGACCTTCTGTCGCAGTAGTAGGGGACGGTCCTCCACCCAAACCTGTCCAGCCTCCACCTCCATGCGTGGAGATTGAGCGGCGGCAGTTGATGCCATTTGACTTGCCTCCTGAAGTCTGTAATGTTATTCTGGCAGCCAGGTGACCCTCCACAAAATCGGTATACGCCTGCAGGTGGAACAAATTCGTGGCATGGTGCACAGCAAAGGCTGTGGATCCCCTTTCCGCCCCTCTTTCTGAGGTTCTCCTCTTTCTCCTTTCCCTGGCCCAGCAGGGCTCTGCTCTGGGCACCCTCAAGGGATATCTTTCAGCTATTTCTGCTTTCTTACGGCTTCCTGATCAGCCTTCTCTTTTCAAATCCCCTGTTGTTTCTTGATTCTTTAAGGGCATTACTCACATGTTTCCTCCTGTTCCTTTCGTAATGCCTCAGTGGGATTTGAACCTTGTATTGCCCTTTCTGATGTGTGCTCCCTTTGCGCCACTTCATAATTATCCCCTTCGTCTTCTCACTCTTAAGACTGCTTTCCTGGTTGCCATCACCACTGCTAGGTGGGTGAGTGAGCTCCAGGCTCTCTCTTCTAAGCCTCCTTTCCTTTCTGTCCATCTGGACAAAGTTGTTCTCAGGACTCGTCCTTCCTTTCTCCCTAAGGTGGTAACTGCCTTTCACATCGGTCAGTCTGTTACTCTGCCCACCTTCTTTCCGCTTCCCTCGAAAGAGGAAGAGAGTCTCCACCGTCTGGACCCAAAGCGGGCGCTGTCTTTCTATCTGGACCGCACCAAACAGTTCCGAGTGGACGACCAACTCTTTGTTGGCTATGTGGGCGCTAAGAAGGGGCGGGCGGTGCACAAACGAACCATCTCTCGGAGGGTCGTTTTGTGTAGCAAGGCCTGTTACTCCTTAGCTAAAAAGGAACCTCCTGTACGGCTGAGGGTCCATTCCACTCGGGCCACAGCGGCGACCACTGCCCTGGGCCGGGGAGTCCCCTTGCAGGACATCTGTCAGGCAGCAATGTGGGCCTCACTGCACATGTTTGCTAAACACTATTGCCTGGACAGCCAAGTCTGGAGAGACTGCTTCTTTGGCCGTTCTGTTCTCCGGGACTTTCTGGTGTGATCTTGGTTTGCAGGCCCACCACCGGTGTTGGTATTGCTGGGGTATCTATTCTAAGGTGAGGAATCTAACTAACGTGTTTCTTTCATATGAGCAAGTTACTTACCTTCGGTAATGATATATCTGTAAGAAACATTAGTTAGTTAGATTCCTCACCGCCCCACCCATCTTCCCCGTTCTGCGAACCAATATCTAGGGTTGAGGTCATCCCTTTCAGGGCCCTAGAATTTTTGGCACCAGTGTCGGTCTCTTGCATGGCTCTGTGTTCCTGGCACGGAAAGCTATGTACAAGAACTGACGTCTGCGCGTGAGGGCGGCGTCTAAGTACTCCGACGTCATCCCGGCAATCACGACGCCACCGACTGATGCGGAGCCGCAAACGACGCCTAGCGACGCGCAAGGGTATTGCTGACGAAAAATCTTTCCGGATCCTGCCGGACGCCTGGGGATATTCTAAGGTGAGGAATCTAACTAACTAATGTTTCTTACAGATATATCTTTACCGAAGGTAAGTAACTTGTTCTTTAGTAACAGTATCCGTCTCCAAGCGTAGAAACATTTAGTTCCTGCAATATAGGGAATTACGTCTGAACAGTGCATGTACAAAGCTCATTAGGACATCACCCCTTCTCTCAGAGTGTCCGGTAAAGCAGGGAACACTGGGAGAAGGGATGCTATCTAAATAGGATGTGACCTGATCTCGTCAATGATAGGGCCGTTTTATTGTTGGAAAGGACTGCATTCCCGATTTACTAGACTTTATTACTTTTATGTAAGATTTAAATAACCCAGTGAGTTTCAATTTCAGGGCATTGTGATCACAATCCACCATTTCCACTACTGTCATGTCACACATATCCGCCCAAAGATACAGAGAAAGAAATACATAATCAATTCTACTTGAGCTGTTTGACTGTCTATAGGTCATAGCACCATCTTGATCTGACGGGTACCTCCCATTACAAGCTCTAAGCCCAGTTCTTAATGTGATACCCAGCAACTGTAGTTTCAAGGTTCAACGTTTCTTTACCTGGGAGATACCTATTCCTGGGATATTCCATAAGGCATCCTAATCATAGGATATGGCCGAGATGCAATAATCCAATGGTTCTATTGTCACATTAAAATCACCTCAACACACAAGATGATGGACGGAATGTTGCACATTGGCAAAACATTCAGCTCCAGTCACAGATCTGGGTTTAATCCATCGTTATTTTGCTCACCACACCACCCCAGTTCAGACATGGCCCTATGCAAATCAGTCTTGACCCTGTGCCTCATGGGAACAGTCCAGCCTGAACAGCCAAGCCATGTCTTCCCTGGACCGGAATCAAGCATCCTAGGACCTGTTTCGGGGTTTCACCCCTCTTCAGCCAGGATAGCTTGACTCCAGTGGCGTAGTGAACACGGGACCCACGTCTGGGCATACCCTTCCCACATACGGCGAACAGCAAAACACACAAGATGCTGGACGGAATGTTGCACATTGGCAAAACATTCACCCCCAGTCACAGATCTGGGTTTAATCCATCGTTATTTTGCTCACCACCCCACCCCAGTTCAGACATGGCCATATGCAAATCAGTCTTGACCCTGTGCCTCATGGGAACAGTCCAGCCCGAACAGCCAAGCCATGTCTTCCCTGGACCGGAATCAAGCATCCTAGGACTGGTTTCGGGGTTTCACCCCTCTTTAGCCAGGATAGCTTGACTCCAGTGGCGTAGTGAGCACGGGACCCACATCTGGGCATACCCTTCCCACATAGGGCGAACAGCAAAACACACAAGATGATGGACGTAATGTTGCACATTGGCAAATCATTCCACTGGAAACAAGCTATCCTGGCTGAAGAGGGGTGAAACCCTGAAACCGGTCCTAGGATGCTTGTTACCAGTCCAGGGAGGACCTGGCTTGGCAGTTCGGGCTGGACTGTACCCATGAGGCACAGGGTCAAGACTGATTTGCATATGGCTGGGTTCAAACTGGAACGGCATGGTGAGCAAAAAAACGATGGATTTAGGCCCAGATCTCTGTACTGGGGTGAATGTATGACATTGTTCTGCATTCTGTCCATCAACTGTTGTTTTTACATTAAAATCACCTGCCAGTGTTATATGAGCTTCACAAGGCAAGGAACTTGGCTGGATGTCTAAAAGTAATAAAGTAGGGGATTCCTTGTTCGTACCCTGGGGCCTATAATAAACATGAAAAATGTACAGACAGGTATTGTCTTTTTATTGTTGGAGTCCAAGGAGATCTGGTGTAGTTACATGAAGTATGGTGATTTTGCAATTCAGCACACTTGTCACCCAAATTAGTAGGCCCCCCCTACTGGACAGCCTCTTTCCTGGGTCGTACCAGGACATACAAAACTTGAATAGCCATATCTAAAACAAGATTAAGGATACTATGTTTCCTGGAAAATGCATATGTCATGCTAGTCTGTGTAGGACCTCCAATCAGGGTCCCAAGTTTTAGCTTTAGGCTGGCTAGGTTCCATGTAAGGATTTTCAACAATAATTCATCCATATTCGGGATGACAAGTGAAGGAGACTCCTGATGTGCATAAGAGCAATTGGATTGGTTGGCGATTGCTGTACTACTTAAAGTTTCTAGTGTCCCAGAGTTATTAGTATTGGTGCACAGTCAAACATTTTCTTTCAGTGGAGAGGAAATGATGCCCTTGTTTCACGCACTATTGCGTTGATCAAAAGAATTTTGCTTCCCAAATCCATAGGTATCATCAGCTGTACAAGGGGCCCTGCAAATTGGGCCTGGTGGTGGAATATTTGGACTAGCGTCCATATGCTCAACGTGACAATACACACAAGGTCATATAGCTCTGGGTGTGGTGGCAATCTTTGGCATAGTTTACAAAATCTGGTTATGTTTCAAACTGTATTGTGGAGCTTTTGGAGGAAAGGAGCGAGCTTCCAATGCAAAAAAAAAAGTCCATCAATGACGACCTGCAGATATAAATAAAAAATGGTTGCGTTTGTGATGGCTCCAATGAGTGAACTTTTTAGTTAAAGAATCTGGAGAGTCTCTGTGGTCGGGCTGATCTGGGAACCCTTGTCATATGAATGACTCCTCCATGCACATTTTGTGATGTAAGGGAGGACATTTTGGAACATTAGGGGGTAAATCCTGAACTGAAAGGGTGTGCTGGCTGTAGTGCTGCCAATTATCTACAGGTTGGGTAATGGGCATTGAGTAGGTATTTTTACCATCCCTTTACTTTTGGTATTGTGCAGTACCCCTTTTCATAGCAGTGTTAGTTGACATTTGGACACCTCGACTCTGGTGGATGTAAGATGGCTGTGGAATTTTTGCCAGATGGGAAGGTCCAGGGAATTTTTATCGCCCTCTATTTCAACCTTAGGTGGACAACCACACAGTTGACAGTTTACATATTTAGGATTACCCTCTCTTTTCCCTCCAGAGAATGAATCTGGTTTCCTAAATAGCGCAATGGTTGATTTATGATAACCCTCAATCGTGGAGCTAAGGGATTGCACAGCCCCTGTCAGAACTTTAAATCATCCTTTAGGGAAATAATCTGCTGTCCGGTCCATACCCTTTTCATTGGCTGAACTTGAGTTTTATAGCGACTTGATTTTCTTCCCTTGCTAACATGAGTGGGGCATACCGATTTGAACAGGGGACATTAGTCACAGTAGTCACTTCAATTGAAGCTTCGAGGCGCCGAGTAAGATTGGACCGTTGCTGCAGTGGATAGCAAACAAGGTGTCGTCAATTGAGTAAAACGGGTGATTTTGGCAGAGGGAGGGCTAAAGGAGTAGTCTTTCACTGGGGTGATTTTTTGATTGTTTCTCTTAAAATAGTGTGTTATTTCAGGTTTGGCTCCTAGTCTCTCATTCCAATCTGTTTCATCACTTAGTATGCCCTCCACCACTTCTACTAAAACATTTATGGCTTCTAAAGTGCTGTTGTCTTGGCCACATTCTTTTGCTAACTTCCCCTTTTGGCATTGTCATTTTCTGGATTTCTCCTTTTACCCATATTTGCACCTTTATATAATGAAGGCACATGATAAATAAAAAAAAGACTTAAAAATTGTTGAAAGATAGATGAGTTGTAAATTCAATGCAGATTTCAATGATCGCTCAGTCTGCCTCTAGGAACAATACAGGCCTGTGTCAGGTACAGTTCCCAGGGAGATCCTATTAGACACCTTTTTGTCAGCACTACACCAGCGACGGGCAAAGAATCCCAAATGATTATGAGCGATCATTACCGGATGCGCGCCAAAGGCAAGCCCGGCCAGGCCCAGCGGCCAGAACCCCTGCCAGTTGGAAGTCCCAACAAAGGAATAGGTACTCGGCAGATGAGTTACACAGTTTATCACAGCCTATTTCACAATTCTGTAACACAACATTAATGTAGACAGAAAGCCGCTAAAATGCGGGCATGGTGATAAGAACTTAACACCAACAATCTATACTATGAAGCAGGTGGGAAATTTGCGACTGCTTCTACTAAACTGTCGGTCACTGACCAAACATAAATACGAGATTTACAACATATTGAGTGAAAAAAATGCCCTACGCCCTATTCCTGACTGAGACGTGGCTCAGAGCTCCACTCCAGATGTTCTGGATGCGCTCCCAGAAGGCTACGATATGTTGAGACAAGATCGAGTGGGACTAAGTGGTGGTGGAATTGCAATAATTTATAAATCCTTAATGAAGTGCAGCATAAAGGAATCAAACTTAGAAAATTGTGAGGCGTTCCTATTTAAACTCTCAGCAGTATAAGACAATATCATAGCGGGTTTTCTAATTTACCGCCCACCAGGTCCAACAGCGCGATTTATGATGAGTCTGGGGGAGAAAGTGATCCAACCAGCACTACGGTATAAAAACGTCTTTATCCGGGGCGATCTGAACATACATTTTGATAATATGCAGACCTGGAAGCTCAATCGATATGTAAGGATCTTATGACACTTCATCTAGTGCAAAAAGTGGAATTGTCAACACACCAAGGAGGGCATATTCTAGATCCTATATTTACCAACTCGATGGAGACAGAGGTGGGGATACCACGGCCAATTCCTTGGTCAGACCATCACTTAGTCCCTTTTACCATACCCTCTCACAGAGCCACTGTAGAGAAGCCGGCTCAGAAAGGCACTAGCAGGAAATGGATCAGATTCAATCCAAACTCATTCACACAGGCATTGCTGAAAACCAACCTTACACTGGGAAAGGAGGTAAACTTAGCCAATAGCCAACTTGAGAAATGGATAATGAATGCACTAGTTGAGATAGCACCAGGAGCTCCAGGAGACAGAAAGCATCAGCACCTTGGTTTAATGAAGTGCCGATGAGAGCCAAAAAAGAGTGTAAGCAGCATGAACGCGCATGGCGTAAGGACTACTGTAGCGAGGCCAAAGAAAGCTTTAAAAGACAATTTAAAAAGTACCATGCACTAATGAGGAACATAAGGTGTGAGTGTTAAACGAAAAAGATTGAAAGTGCCAGTAACTCCTCTAAAGAAATGTTTTCCATATTGAAGTCTCTTAAATCACACGAAAATGTAAACAACAAAGCAATCTCCTCAATGGAGAGTTTCAATAAAGTGGCCAAATACTTTGCAGATAAAGTGGTGAAAATATACAACACTTTCCCGGCGGAAGCGCGTCAGGGGAAGAGAAAAGCATGTAGGTCAGACACTACATGAATTTAAGATACAGGAGTTAGAATAACTAAAGATCATAGCAAAAGGAATCCAATCAGGTTCTCCATTAGATCCTGCCCGCCCTGAGATATTGATGCAGGGAGGTAACCTCATTATGCCATACGTCTCAGAGTTAATCACATGCTCCTTTCAGACGGGAGAAGTTCCCTCAAAATGGAAGCAAGCAATAGTACGGCCACTAAAAAACAGCCGTCAATAGATCAAGTAGTATTAGATAATCTACGCCCCTTCTCATTACTACCGTTTGTTGCGAAGATCGCAGAGAAAGTAACAAATAAGCAGCTAATGGACCATATCAATAAGAATGATACATTGCGCCTCTCACAATCCGGTTTTAGAGCTGCGCATTCTACTGAGTCAGCACTACTCCTGGCCACGGAAACAATGAGATAATATGCTGATGAAGGGCAGAAGTCTGCAATCATCCTGCTGGATCTCAGCGTGGCTTTTGTTACTGTCTCCCACCGTCTGCTCCTTCTTAGACTAGAGGCATGTGGTGTCAGGGGAAATGCACTGCACTGGATGACATCCTTTCTCTCTGCGCGAAGCTTTCAAGTCGCACAACAGTCACAGCTATCTAAGTGTATACCCCTGCCTCAGGGTGTCCCACAGGGATCAGTTCTGAGCCCCACGTTATATAACCTGTATATGTGTCCGCTGGCTGAGCGAGCAGAACATCATAATGTGACCATAGTGTCGTATGCTGATGACACTCAGCTGATAGTGATGCTGTCTCAAAACAGCGAACAGACAGCAATCCAATTCTCCAAGTGTCTGGAAGAGGTAGCAGCATAGATGTCCAATCATTGCCTGAAGCTCATTGGGAACAAAACTGAGGTGATGATTGTGGGCAAGGCACCAACTATTTGGTTATCAGCTTGGTGGCCTGAGATGTTGGGCCAAATACTTACCCCGAAAACAGAAGTGAAAAACCTTGGTGTATGGTTTGACGCTAAACTGGCATTTGACAGCCAATTTCGGAAAGTAGCAGGGAAATGCTTTGGGACCCTGAAAATCCTGAGAAAGCTCCTCGACCTGCTATCACCCAATGCTAGGAAAACCATAGTACATGCCTTAGTAACCTCCCAATTGGACTATGGCAATATCCTATATCTTGGTGCTTCTAAAGAAATTGCTGACTAAACTTCAGTCAGTGCAAAACGCGGCAGCCCGGTTGGTGCTAAGCCTCCCAGAAGCACCTTCACAAAGAAAGCCCTGGCAGAACTGCACTGGTTGCCGGTGGAGAAGAGAATTTTGTTCAAGGCAATTTGCTACTGCCACCGAATCCTGTGGGAAAAAGGTCCACGGTATCTTCAACCCCTTATAACACAAAACACACTAAGCCAGAATCTAAGATCCAAAGGCAGGGCATTGGTAACTGTGCCGAGAATATTTAAAGCAAGAATGGGTGCACGCACCTTAAGATATCGCGCAGCTAAAACATGGAACACACTACCGGCCGACCTAAGAACAGATCCCTGTGAAACTAGATTCCACAAACATTTGAAGACATGGTCATTCTCAACCGCATACTAGAGTCAATATCAAGAAGCAGGGGCTGCTATGTGAGAATTGTTCTTCAAGTCCTTCCAGAGGGTCTGCTTTTAGTGCGATGACACACTGGTGGTGTAACAAGGCGCTCTATAAATTGATAAATGAATAAATGTCCAACAGCAAGGCTAAAGAGGGTGGGCCTGGCCTCTTTTGGGCAATGACAGGTGAAGACAGGCCTGGTCTTGGCCTGATCTTTGCCCGGGCATGTCCCGTGTGCGTCCCACGCTGCAGGGTCTACTGGTGCGCTTTTAGCGCGTCGTGTGTGACCCTGCCCCTCAGGCACGCGGTAGACTAGGGGACCGAGTCCCACCCCAGCTGATGTGGCAACTAATGGTCCGTGGAGCAGGGAAGCCACCAAAGGCTGTTTGCATATTCAAGCTTGGAGATTGAGAGCAAGATGATGTGTAGTTTTTTGATGATATCCAAGGCATGGGAAGATTACGCGTTTTCATTGTGTGGAAGGCATTCTATGTAATGTTGACATGTGATATCAGAGATAGGTTTGAATCTTTGGTTCCCCAAAAGTCTCTCACTTTTCTTTATATTGTTGGAGGGGCATGGAATTTCTTGGGCCATATGGCGTTTGTGAGAAGTTGGCCTGATATATGCTGTCCACTAGTTATTGTGGGCACCTTGTATCAGTCCAAACAACCCCTAATTGGTTATAGGTTAAAGACCACCTTTATTGAAAGCTATCCTAGTGGTAGCTATAGAGAGCAGCCTTCAGGCTAAGTCTTGAAGGAATGTAAAGCAGATTGTTTTACCAGTCTATAATCTCTTGAGTTCCTAAATGAAAGATATCCACACCAGGTATATATATAAAATATATGTATTGATTACTAAACACACCCTCCTAGTCTCTTTCAGGCTAGAGGTCAAAACACATAAGTTACACTTCAATAATCACAGTAAAATAGCACAAATACACGTCAGGCCCTAGGGGCGAGCCAAACCATATACTAAAATAGTGGTATAAGAACCACGACTTAACTAGATACATGGCCTAGAGCCTGTAGAATCGCTGGGATCCCAAGGAACCACACAAGGAAGTGACACAGGGGACCCACGGGGGCTGTGTGCAGTGTGTGAACACAGCCGCGAGCTCCCGTTAGCTTCTATGGGGAATGTTGCGGTTAGATTTTTAAAGATTAGGGACACTTAGAATTGAGTCAGGACCAAACCCTTTTGGACTTAGGAAGTTCTAGGGCTAGCACCCATGAGAGCACCGGAGTACTCATGTTACCTCACCCAGGGAAGCTGGGTGCATAGGTGTCTTTTGGAGTCGGGTCGTGTCGTCTATTTCAATGAGAGCTGGCGAAGAAGTGCTGCTGCCGTGAAGATGCGAAGTGTTCGAAGAGATCCAAGCCTGGATCGAAGATGAGAAGAACCTGAAAGCAGAGGGGACAGAGTCTGGGTCACTAGCCAGTGACCAGGAAGGTGATAGGCAGATGCCCACCGATGTCGGGTGATTTCAGGTGAAGAAGGTGAAGCTTTACTCTTCAGCCACGAGGACCAGGAGGCGTCGAGGACGACCAGGAGCTGGATTCGAGCTGTCCCTTGAAGGATGTTGAGTGCTGCAGCGTTGGTGCCCGGATTGGACACAACAAGCCTTGGCAACAGCAACCCACGCAGGAACGAGAAGATGCTTTGGTGCAGACCAGCAAGGTCTGTGGGACTCACCACTTGGTTGGGAGTCAGGGCATGTCTGAAGCAACCAGGGAAGCCCAAGGACATACAAAGTTTACCCCCTCAGGGACCCACCAGTCAACGGACCAGGGATCGCGAAGGGACCTCGAGACGAAACACAAATTGGCGGCCCACGGGTCGCTCGGAATGACCAGGCCGACAATCTTCAGTGGATTCAGTGCTCGAGGTGGGGGCTACAAGTTAGCCCAAGCACGACTTCAAGAGACGTCGAGAAGTCCATGCACTTGCAGAAATGCACGGTAACCAGGAGTTCTGGTTCCACGCTACTCACGAGGGCTGTGGGTCTCAGCTTTGTTGGGGGTCTCTAGTCAGCCTGTGAGATGTCTGGAAATCCTCTTCCTGGGCTGCAAATATTTCGGAGTCCGGCGGGAGTTTCGGAAATGCAGACCGGCAAATTGCTTCGTTGGTGCCTGCCAAGCAGGGGAGTCACTCCTTGACCCCAAGGGATATTTCTTTGGTCCTCTAGTCTTGAGGAGAGCGTCGAAGTTCCAGGATTCAGCTTCAGAGTTTCGTCCAGGGATATCTAAAGTTCTGGTTACAGAGGTTCCTTACTTATACCCAAGTAAAGGGTTGGACTAGCTCTAGGGACCCACCTATGGGAGGGTTTGGAAAGTGGGTTGGCTACACCCATTTCCTTTGTCCAGTTTCATGCCAGAGCAGGGGCTGGAAGCCCCTGAACCGGTCTGAGCTGGACTATGCACAGGGACACCAAATGTGCCCCCGGTGCAGGACTTCAAAGCACTCAGAGAGTGCTCCCACCTAGCCCCAATACACATAATCCTGTCTGAGAGGTGGTTACACCTCCCTGTGACAGCAAACCTATTGTCCAGGCCTCCCCTGCCAGAGTTTCGGTCAGCAGTAGGAGGCCAGACTTGTGTCTGTGGCTGCAGCATCCATTTTGTGATGCCAGGGCTCTATTAAGTTTATACCGGGTATACCAGTGCTGCCATGTCTCTCCCTCTAGAAGGGTTGGATCATACTCCCACACCAGTTACTGGTGTGGGGTATGATTCCAAGGTGTTTGACACCAAACACAACATGTTTCCGTGCAGCCAGTCCAAAGTTAGCATGTACCGTTGGGTTATATTGCACTTAAGAGTATATGGTCAAGCTACACTACAAACAGTATCAGAGAAGGGTCTCCGAACGCTGCAGAGGGGCTCTGATCATGCAGGGGCACCCTCTCACATAAGAACCAAGCACTCTACCTTCAGGATTGATAAGGCCTGCCATAGGAGTGACTTATAGATTTATATGTGTGTGTGTGTGTGTATATATATATATATATATATATATATATATATATATATATATATATATAGTGGAATAGGTAACCTATATCACAGTAAGGGGTGCCTGCACCGCCTTACCCAGGCTGCAGTAGCAGACCTGTGGTGTCATTTTGGGTGGCTTTCCAGGGGTGGCATAATACATGCTTCAGCCCCTGGTAGGCCTCTGGGGTACCTATGCCCTGGGTACATAGTATACCATATACTAGGGACTCACAAGGGTACCTCAGGATCCAATCTGTGATGTACCTAAAGTACAGGGAATCAATTTATAAGAGAAAGCAGATAGGCTGGGGACATGAATAGCAGGTTCCCAGCCAAACTAAGTTAAAAACCATCAAAACACCAGGAAAAAAGTGGAGGCAACCATGCAGTCAGATTCCACCTTCCTACAGCGTTCGGTTGATATTTTTGCCATTATCCGCAGGTCAGCATTTCTGTCTTTGGGGTACTGCACTTTAGGTGGTTACTCATCACCCATGTTTTAGACACAGTCAAGCATCAGGTTTTGTGTTTTGGAGGTCCTCCTGGCCATCAATTTATAGGATGATTTACATGTCATCTGCATAGTTGTAACAGGTAAGGTTTAAGTTTGATAAGGGTGTAGAGCAGATGTTGAATAATAGAGTGGATATGATGGCCCACTGAGGGGACCCCACAGTGTTGTGTGTGAGGAGCTTACGTGAAAGGTGGTAGGTAAACTACAGTTTGTCTCTGCGATAAGAAGCAAACCATTTTACAGCATTTTCACGTATTCCGAGATAATGAAGTCTTTGTGGTGGTGGACAGTGTCAAATGCAGCTAATAAAGTTAGAAAGAATAAGGCAGCCCCTAATCTCTTATTCACTGTGAGTTTGAAGCCATCCCACTCTGAGATGATGGTTGGCTCTGTACCCCTGTCTGATCTGAACCCGGATTGTTAATCAATCAATCAATCAAAATAGATGTGTAAAGCACGGCTAATCGCCCAACAGAGTATTGAGGCACTTTCAGTTTCTGGAGGTTCATTTGAACGGCCAAGTCTTGATAGAAAAGCAAGGAGGAAGTAGTTAAAACGAGGGAACAGCAAGGTGATGGCACTAAAAAAACTGGGGAAAGAGCAAGGCGAAAGCAGTGAAAATGATGGAAAAGCGAGGAGAAGGCACTCAAAAAACAGGGGAAGAAGCATGGACAAAACAATGAAAAAGGGGGAAAAGCAAAGAGAAGGCATTAAAACAATGTGTGAACAAGCAAGGAGAAAGCATTGAAAATGAGGGAAAAGCAAGGCAAAGGCACTCAAAAATAGGGGGGAAAAGCAAGAAGACGAGTAAGAGTGTTACAACAGCACAGGCAGAGGGTCTGGGGCCTGTTCAATGGGGTTGTACTGCAACCTCCATTAGGTAGGTCCTGGTAGGAGGGAGGTATGCTGGGAAGTGGTGGACGGGCAAGAGGCGGGAAAGAACGGGCGGCAGGCGGGAGCTGCAATAAGGGAATAATCAAAAATGCAGTGAAAAAGAGGAAAAAGCAAGGATACGGCAAAAACAGGAAATGCAAGGAGAAGACAAGAGCGAGAGTGATGCAGTAGCACAGAGAGCTGGACCTGGGGCCTGACATTGAGTAATTTCTGTAAATTCTGAAAGTTCAGTAAACACTGCTCTTTCAAATATTGTTTTCGAGGAATGGGCCATTTTATAAAGGCCTGTAATTTGCTTGGTCAGTGCGGTCAAGGGATGTGGAGGAGCATAAAAGGTGGGTAGTGTGATCCATTGACCCAAATGGAATGGGGTCACTACTTTAGGTAGGAAAGAGCCCTGGGTGCGAAGCACCACCTTATCCTGAAATATCCTAAGATGGGGATGCTTGGATGATAAAGCCTGCCGCTCCCGCACCCTCCCGGCAGATAATATTGCCACTAGAAATGCTGTCTTGATGGTAAGCAACCGTAGGAGACAATTCTGTAGCGGCTCAAAGGGAACACAAATGAGGTCAGTGAGAACCAGGTTTACATCCCACTGAGGCATAATGAAAGATGTAGGGGAAAACATATGTACAAGCCCTTTTAGGAACCTAATTACAATAGGGGTCTTCAATAAAGAGGGTTAGTCGGGCAGCTGCAGGAAAGCAAAAAGATAACCCTTGGGAGTGCCCAAAGCAGAGTCCTGCTGGGCCAGGGTTACAATAAAGAGAAGAATATAAGAAGTAGAGGCAGAAGGAGGGTTTTCTCTATACAATATTTGAATTTTTTTGTCAAGCCGTATACCATTTTTGTAGAGGGCTGCCTGGCCACCAGAATAACTGTACCAACTTTAAGAGGAAGGTCAAAAGCTATCAACTGCCACTACTCGATCTCCACGCAAGGAGGCAGAGAGCTGATCGGTTCGGGTGGAGAACCCTCCCCTGCTGCTGCGACAGAAGATCCTCCCGATCGGAGGATCAGTGCTCCTTTTCAGAAGCTTGGAATACCAAGCTCCCTGTGCCCAGACCGGAGGCACAAGAATGACTTGTCCCCAGGCGTTCTTGATCTTCTTGAGAACTCTGGGTAGGAGTGAAATAGGTGAAAAGGAGGGCTTAGCCCCACTCGCGACAAAAAGCATTGCCGTGTGACAGCTGCTTTCCGGAAACTCCAATACCCAATACTGCTGACATTGGGTCTTCTCTTTGGAGGCAAACAGATCTAACCAAGGCTCTCCCCACTGCTGAAAGAGACCATGCGCCACCTCCAGCTGGAGGCATAGTTTGTGTTCTGCTAGGCATCCACGGATGAGTTTGTCTGCCATGGCATTCAGAGAACCTGCCAGGTGTTGAACCACCCAGGGTTATGCCCTACTGTTCCAGTCATGTCCAGAAATGCAGGGCCGCTTGACAAAGAGTCCACAACCTCTACCTGCCCAGCTTGTTGTAGCACCACATGGCAGTGGTGGTGTTCGTGAACACCTGCACTAACTTCCCCTTGACAAAAGGGAATAAATGCTTTCAATGCTAAACGGATTAGACTACATCCTCCTCGGAGACCTGAACTATCACCTGGAGAACAACAACGACAGCAACTCCTCCACCCTGGTCGACAATCTCGCCAACCTCGGACCAAAACAGTTCGTCACGACGCCGACCCACATCGCCGGCCACATGCTAGACGCCATCTTCTCCTCCAGCCCCCACGTCACCTTCAGCCACGCCTCCGAACTCACCTGGAGAGACCACCACTGCATCCACTTCTCCTTCCGAAAACCCCTCACACACCACCGCACCCTACAGACCCCCTGCCGCTGCTGGGGCAAAGTCACTGAAGAACAACTACAGACAAGCCTCGCACTCAACCCTCCGACGAACCCCACCAACCCAGATGAAGGTGCACTCGCCCTCGAACACTGGATGAACGACTGCGCCAACACCGTCGCCTGCTGAAAAACCCCACCAGCAGAGACACCAGCAGAAGAGTCAGCTGGTTCACCCCGGAACTCCTCGACTCCAAACGCACCTGCTGGAAACTGAAAAACATATGGCACAGCGACAAGACGCCAGAAAGCCGCACTGCTCACAAAGACTCCATCTGCAAACACCACCACCTCATCAGGACCGCCAAAAAAGCCTCATTCAACGACCGCCTTGACAACAACGCACACAACAGCAAGGAGCTCTTCACCATCGTGAAGGAACTTTGCAACCCCAGCTCCAACGCCAACGACATCCCACCATCGCAAGCCCTGTGCGACTCCCTCGCCGCCACCTTCCACTGGAAAATCACCGACATCCATGACAGCTTCAGACCCCGGACGACCCCTGCCGACCACACCGCATCGAACCCACCGCACCCCACCGCCCACAACACCCTGACAACCTGGGCCAACGTGAGCATCGAGGACACAATCAAGACCATGGGAACAATCCACTCCGGTTCCCCATCCGACCCTCTCCCGCACCACTTCTTCAACAAAGCCGGCAATTCCATCGCACCCCACCTGCACAAAATCATCAACCTCTCCTTCGAGACTGCCACCTTACCTGAGAACTGGAAGCATGCAGAGATCAACGCCCTGCTGAAGAAACCCAAAGCGGGCCCGAGCGACCTCAAGAACTTCTTCCCCATCTCCCTGCTTCCGTTCCCAGCAAAGGTCATCGAAAAGATAGTAAACACCCAGCTCACCCGGCACCTCGAAGACAACAACATCCTGGACCCGTCCCAGTCAGGATTCCGCAGCAACCATAGCAACGAGACCGCCCTCATCGCCGCCACAGACGACATCAGGATCCTGCTGGACAACAGCGAGGCGGCGGACCCTCATCCTCCCGGACCTCTCCGCCGCCTTCGACACAGTCTGCCACCACACACTATGCACGTGCCTCCACGACGCAGGGATCCGAGACAAGGCCCTGGACTGGACCACCTCCTTCCTCTCCGGCAGAACTCAGAGTCCGCCTCCCCCCGTTCCGATCCAATGCCTCCGAGATCATCTGCGGCGTCCCTCAAGGATCCTCCCTCAGCCCGACGCTGTTCAACGTCTACATGGCACAACTAGCACGCATCGCCCGACAGCACGACCTCAACATAATCTCCTACGCCGACGACACTCAGCTGATCCTCTCCCTCACCAAGGACACCCTCACCGCCAAATCCAACCTCCACCAGGGAATGAAGGCCGCCGCCGACTGGATGGAGGACAGCCGCCTCAAACTGAACACAGACAAGACGGAAATCCTCATCCTCAGGTCCAACCCCTCCGCATGGGGCGACTCTTGGTGGCCCACATCACTGGGGTCCCCCCCCGGCCCCCACCGACCACGCACGCAACCTGGGAGTCATCCTCGACTCGAAACTCTCCATGACCAAACAAGTCAACGCAGTCTCCTCCACCTGTTTCAACACCCTCCGCATGCTCCGCAAGATCTACAGATGGATCCCGACAAACACGAGGAAAACAGTCACCCAGGCCCTGGTCAGCAGCAGACTCGACTACGGAAATGCCCTCTATGTCGGAGCCTTGTCCAAGGTCATCAGCAGACTACAGAGGATCCAGAATGCCTCTGCACGCCTGATCCTCGACGTCCCGCGCCGCGACCACATCACCCCCCCCTAAGGAACGTGCACTGGCTCTCCGTCGACAAAAGAATCTCCTTCAAGCTCCTGACCCACGCACACAAAGCTCTCCACAACACCGGCCCAGCCTATCTCAACAGTCAACTCTCCTTCTACGTACCCAACAGGAAACTCCGCTCCGCCGAACACGCCCTGGCCACGATCCCTCGCATCCGGAGAACTACTTCCGGAGGCAGATCCCTCTCCCATCTCACGGCCAAGACAGACCTCCCCCCCTACCTGCGACAGACCGAAGACCTGCTGCTCTTCGACCAATAGCAGCAGCCCCCCTCCCCCCCCCCCCCCTGCAACACCTTGGAACCCTCTCGGGTATGTAGTGCGCTTTACAAATTTTGTGATTGATTGATTGATTACCCAGAGCTCCAACAAGTAGTTGTGGAGCCCTGATTCCGCAAGAGACCAGAGTCCTCTGATCTCCACCTCTCCCAAATGGCTTCCCCATGCCAGGAGTGATACATCTGTCACTACTGTAAGATCTGGTTGGGGAAGGGAGAGGGGTCTGCCTCCGACACAGTTGCAGTTCCTAAGCCACCACTGCAGGTCCTTTGCAGTTCGTTCTGAGATCTGGACCAAATCAGGGAGATTTCCCTGATGGTGCGCCCACTGGAACTTCAGGTTCCACTGCAGAGCCCGCATACGCCATCTGGCATGATTTACCAACCATGAGACCCAGCAGCCTCAGAGTCATTCTCAACGAAATCCAGGATAGAGGATGAAACATCAGTATCTTTACCTGAATATCCTAGACTCGCTGCTCAGGAGGATAAGCACAAAACTTTACAGTGTCAAGAACAGCTCTGATGAACCCCAAAGAATGCAGGAGGTCCGCCGTAGTCTGGAGGTGGGAAACAACAGTCTGGAATCAGGACGCCTTCAACAGGCAGTCATCGAGGTAGGGGAAAACTGAAACCCCTAACCTGCGCTAATGAGCTGCAACAAACGCCATCACCTTGGTGAACACCCGATGGTTGCTGGTAATTCCAGAGGGTAGCACAGTGAACTAAAAGGGCTCGTGGCCTACCTTAAACTGCAGTTAACGCCTGTGGGCAGGCAGGATGGGGATGTGAAAATACGCATCCTGCAAGTCCAGCACTGCCAACCAGTCTCCTTGGTCTAGGAGAGACAAAACATGAATCAACGTGAGCATCTTCAATTGCACCTTTTTAAGGAAGAGATTGACGTTTCAGAGGTCTAGAATAGTATGAAGACCTCTGTTCTTTTTGGGTATCAGAAAGTAGCAGGATTAACAACCACTGCCTACTTCTGATATCGGAACCCTTTCTATTGTCCCCATGGCCAGGAGAGCTTTAATCTCCTCTTAGAGCAAGATAAGATGATCCTCCGCCAGCCGTTCTTGAGATGGTGGTAAGGGGGAACATTGGAAGAGGAGTGAATAACCTCTCCAAATGATCTGTAAGAACCATTTATCCGATGTAAGGGACCGCCTGTTGAGGCGATGATGTTGTATTCTCCCTCCAACTGGAAACCCATGGTCTTACAGAACCAAAGCCTGCAGCTGCCAGGATGTTGGTGATGGAAACCTTATGGTTAGCATTCCCACGAGGTCAGAATGCACCTTGTTTACGTCCTCGCACAACTTGGGAAGCCTGTGAAGGACTGTGGCTGGGGTATGGGTTGAAATCCCCTTCTATTGCCATGAAAGGGGTGAAAGGCAGACTGAGGGCATGGTGTCCTTGGGAGGCCCAAGGACCAGGCCATACCCCACAAGTCCTTGAAGTGCTACAGCGCCGAGTCTGCCTTCTCTCCGAAGTGACAGTTCCCAGCAGAAGGCATGTCCATGAGGTTGGCCTGAATATCCCCTAAAAAGCAAGATGTTCTCAGCCAGTCGTGGCACTGCAAGTCAATCATCGACGAAACCGCTTTGCTCGGCAAGTCAGTCGTATCCAGACCACACCTAATGCTACATCCCCTCCATCTTTCACTGCTTTGGAGCTCGGCCCGGACCTCCCTTGGGACCTGTGGCAGCACTTGCGCAACAGTTTCCCATAAGGTGTGCAGGATCGGGCCCAAAAGGCATTTGATGTTCACTGACCGCAATGCTAGGCTGGCAGAAGAAAACCTCATCTTCCCAAGTGTATCCAGCCTCCTGGATTCCCTGTTTGGGGAGCAGAAAAGAATGCACCATGGGAAGTTGAAGCTTGAACTACCAAGCTCTCAGGGGTAGGATGTTGGCCTAGGAAACTTGGATCACCAGCGGCAGGGCAATGGCAACGTGCTATAGTCCTGTTCACAGGAGCCCCTGTGCTATGCTTGGACCAAGTGCCTACAAGGACATCCGTCAGTGCTTCACCTAAGGGCATAAGGGGCTCGAGTGAGGAAGCCCCAGACTGAAGCACTTTGGTCAAGAGGTTAGTCTTAACCTGTACCAACAGCAGCTCCAGGTCAAGGACCTCCGCTGCCCTCTTCATCACCGTAGCATAAGACGCTCCCTCCTCTGTAGCCATAGTTGGTGGGGAGAGCATACCAGCATCTGGAGAAGTGTCGAGTGCACTGGCTTCCGCAAGCTCCTCATACAAGTCTAATTCTTCAGCAGGAGTGTTTAACTGGAGTTCTATAGGGTACAGTGATCCCTCCTACTCTTCTCCCATGCCTGTAACCTCCTCAAAACTTTTAGGTAACAAACTAGGGCCCCTGGGCTCTGTCAGCGCTGGAATCTGCGTTGATCGACATACCGAGTATTCGGGAATCTGAATGGGGCAGGTGCGGCCGATTGGTGCTGGGAGCATTGACTTTCGGACCAACACTAGGGAAGGTCATGTTGGCACAACCGGTGCCAATCTGGGATCAGATTCATGAGACCCCACCAGAGCCGAGGCCAGAGCCTTCTGGGCAAAATCTGATGGGACCTCTTCCGACCCTGTGGGGCCCGGAGGCACACCGGAGGGGTTGGTCCACTCAAATACTCAGCACATGGCCTTGTAAAACTTTTATTTGAACATGGGTCGCTCCGTCTCCCGGAAACAGGCGGAGGTGCGGAGAACAAAC
The DNA here is from genome assembly GCF_964204655.1 of Triturus cristatus. Classification (NCBI taxonomy): domain Eukaryota; kingdom Metazoa; phylum Chordata; class Amphibia; order Caudata; family Salamandridae; genus Triturus; species Triturus cristatus. Next base: position 701,251,540 of record NC_140584.1, on the reverse strand, counting down.
CTGGAATGTTAATGTTCCTCACTCATCTCGTCCATCCTCAGTGTACGAGGTGAAGTCGAAGTGCATCTAGACTTTCTCGTCTTCTTCTTCTTCTTCTTGTGCTTCTTCCCAGAGTGTTTCCCGAGGATCTAGAGTGCGATGAAGACTTGCGGCCCCTGAAGCGATCCTGCAACCTGCTCTTTCACGATCAGAACTGACACCTCCTTGGAGCCGCGCTAGATGGCGTTGACTGCTGGTCTGCAAGCAGCTTTAGGGACCTCTACCTCAAAGCCTTCGGTGCCATAGTCAGGCAGTCCGAGCAAAGACTTCGAGTCGTGGCCACGCTTGAGACACCATAAGCACACAAGGTGCAGGTAGGTTTCCGACATGGTGCTGTAACAGGCGCCACAGGGCTTGAACCCTACCTTTCTAGACGTCATCCCTTCACACACAAGGAAAAAAATCTTCGACAAAACGTCTAAAAAAGTCTGTTAAAAAGAGGGGTAGCTCTTCTCCACATCAGCGATAACTGTCACGGAAAGAAAAATGACGTTGGCGCACCTGGATGGCACCTATATGGGTGACCACAACGTCACATCCAGTGCCGACAATGCCATGCGGAGCCAGCCAATGAGGCACAGGGGTACTGCTCGCGCAAACGGTTCCGGGTTCCAGTGTGAGGCCTGGGAAATTCAAAGGTAAGGAATCTGCAGCTATAAGTCTCTTATCAGATATAATATTTTTAGATAATGGAGTGGGTCTGGTCTATTCTTACATCAAGCCCCACCCTCGCCCCTAATGCCTCTACTGTGTTACAGACTAAAAAATCCCCTCCCAATGGCAAGCGAGAGGACATGTGATTCTTTTGTGAGCTATTTCTACATATGAGCCAGGAGAGTGATGCTAACTCCCAATATTGTCCCACTTGCAATGGTTAGTGGCTGCACACTTTGGGCTTGGGTCGGCTGCCATTTGGGGAAACCTATCGAACCCAGACAGTTCTGAAAAACTAGACACCTGGGGGAGTCCAGGGTGTTTCCCTCAGTATTGTCTTAAACTTCTGGAATCTGCGGGGAGCCACAAATTTCCTACTACCCAGAGTTTCCCACATGCCTCCCAATAAGAATGTGTCAAGAATTCCTGTCATGCGAGGGGAGGAAAACGGTAACCAGCGAAAACGGACTACATCTCCCAGGATGCTTAGCGGTTGAGAGGTTATGTAAACAGGAGAGCTGTTACATAACTCAAGGAAAACACGCCCTTATGTAAACAGGAGAGCTGTTACATAACTCAAGGAAAACACGCCCTTATGTAAACAGGAGAGCTGTTACATACCTCAAGGAAAACACGCCCTTATGTAAACAGGAGAGCTGTTACATAACTCAAGGAAAACACGCCCTATAAAGGGAGGAACCGGGAGGTACAACGCTGTCGGATATTGTGTTTACACCGACGTACCTGCTTAGTGAAGAAGCAGTGTTCCGGAGTGGTGCTCCAGTAAGGCAAGAACGGAGGTAGGTCGAGTCGTTACTCCCTGGGCCGTGTCTTGCCCCATCGTCACCTGTGAAGGACCCGGAAGCTCTACCGGATAACCATTGAGCTTCGCTTTTTGACTCGGCTGAGTCAAAGCGCAGTGGCGCTTTTGCTGGTTGGAGTCGTAACTCCCAGCCCGACCAGAGATACAGGGACTGCCAGCTGTAACGCACACCAGGAGGTGTTTGCCGCGTTACAGACTCGGAAGTCCACAGGATCGATCGAGCGGCTGCTCTCGGTTCAGTCTTCTTTGCTTGTGATTGGGGTATCGGTGACGCATCACCAGGAGGTGACTCCGCGTCCCGGTGCAGTCTGAGGAAGAGGTTGAGCGGCTGCTCTCTTCAGGTAGAGACCCCGGCTGGGTGTTTCCCTGACTCCTCGATTCTCCCCAACACTCTTCGTGCCCCTCACAGCCTACCGATTGGCATTGTTGGCCATTTCATTTCTGCCCTCTGTTGGCATACGCCGGGATCGGCGTATATGCAGAGGACGGTTAGGACCATCCGAGCTGTGGGCTGGTAACGTACTTAGCCTGGAGGATTCCAGTGACTATAACCTTTGTTTATTCCTTGTATTATTTTTGCCTTCATTAAAATAACTAAACCTTCACAAGTGGTTGCGTTCTCATTATCGTGTCTGTTAAACGATCCTGAGACGTTCAGGGCGTTACAAAATATCCGACCTTAATAACACTAACTGTCTCCCGGTCGATAACAGACATGGCAACACTTGATGATGTGCTGGCTGCTTTAGCGACCGTGCAAATGGAATTGGCTGCCTCCAGGCAAGAAACAGCCGATGTAAAAGCCAGACTGGATGCTATCCAATTGGACCCGCTCACGCCCAGCACCTCCCTCACGAACCAGACCCCTGCGGTAGTAGTGGAAATGCCGGTAGCCGTCCCCTTGGCAACACCAGAGAGGTACAGTGGGGATCCTAACACAGTGCAGGTATTCCTCACACAAGTGGCGCTACATTTATCGTGCAAACCAAGGGCGTTCCCCACGAGTCAGGCTCGTGTGGCTTTCCTTATATCCTATTTGGCTGGAAACGCGGCACAATGGGCCGTACCTCTGGTGAGCAGGGACGACCCCATCTTATGTGATTGGGGTGCTTTTCGCGAGGAATTCCTGAAAGTCTTCGACAGAAGGGCTGACTCGTACACGGCGGACCGTGAAATGCTTGAGTTGAGACAGGGATCCAACGACCTGGTGCAGTATCTCAACGCGTTCCGAAGGCTGGTTGCGGAAACCAAGTGGCCTGTTGCTAAACAGACGGCGCTCTTCCATCACGGGCTGTGCGATGAGCTCAAGGACGCCGTGGCTCATATTGACCCACAACCCATGACATGTGAGGGCCTTATCAACCTGGTATTACGGCTGGAACATAGGCTAAGTGAAAGAAAGGGGGATCATGGGAGAAAAGGAAAATCCCTTCCATCCTATGTGACAGTGGGAAGTCCTGAAACTTCCACCGCATCCAAGGGAGAACCCATGGACATCGGCGCAATACGAGCGAGCCTCACAGCCACGGAGAAAGAGTCACGCCGTAAACAAGGATTGTGCCTATATTGTGGCAAAAAAGGCCACTACGTACGTGAATGCCCTGCCAAACCGAAGACGTCACGTTATCGGGCCAACCGGTCGGTAACAGCCGTGGTGGACGTACCGGCGGAAAACTAGAGGACTCCCAGACCAAAGAAGGGGCATCTCGGAGTCACTCATCCATCCCTTCACTTTCCAACTCGGTCACTAAGGGACAACGACACCTGTTTCTCACGGTGCACGTGGGAGTGCATGACCAGTGGATACCCGTTGTGGCCATGGTGGATTCAGGGGCCACTGGCATGTTTATGGACCACAACGAGGCATGCAGGCTAGGGCTAGTGCTTCTTCCCAAAGCTGTACCCGAAGACGTCTATGCTGTAGACGGAAGGCGATTGGTGACGGGGCCCATCGGGCAGCACACGGGGGTCCTTCCGATGAGATGTGGGAGGAACCATTTGGAACAAATCGATTTTAACATCATCCGAGCGCCCCAATATGGCGTCATATTGGGATTGCCGTGGCTACAGAAACACAACCCCTCTGTGGATTGGCCAACACATCGCATCGAACTGACGTCACCGTATTGCATCCTGCATTGTGGAATAAGAACGGAATCCCTTGACGCAGATGAGAGCGGGAGTCAGACGGTGGCTACAGCGGCAGAAAAAGATGTGGCTCTCCCCCAGGCTTATCACAGTTTTGAGGATGTATTTGATGAGGTGAAGGCGGAAGTGCTACCACCACATAGACAGTTTGACTGCCAGATCGACCTGGTGCCAGGGGCCAGCGTTCCCAGCGGCAGGCTGTATGCCCTGACGGAGCCTGAAAACGTGCATCTCCGGGGGTACCTGGATAAACTCCTCAAGCTAGGATTCATCCGCCCGTCCAAGTCTCCGGCCGCCTCGCCACTCTTCTTCATCCCGAAGGCTAATGGGGAGCTGAGAGCCTGTGTGGACTTTAGGGCATTGAATGCGATAACCGTAAAGAATCGGTACCCCTTGCCTCTCATCAGTGTACTTCTGGAACAGGTCAAGAAAGCTCGTATCTACACCAAGTTGGATTTGAAAGGGGCATACCATCTGGTGCGCATGAGGGACGGAGACGAGTGGAAGACCGCCTTTAAGACCAGGTTCGGCCTTTTTGAGTACCTCGTCATGCCATTCGGTCTGTGCAACGCCCCGGCAGCCTTTCAGTACTTTTTGAATGAGGTATTCAGAGAGGAGTTGGATATCTACGTGGTCGTATATATCGACGACATCCTCATCTATTCGTCCAGTGTGGAGGAGCACGTACACCACGTCAAAGCTGTGCTCCAAAAGCTGAGGGAAAACATGCTGTTTTGTAAACTCAGCAAGTGTGACTTCCACGTCACATCCGTGGAATTCCTCGGAGTGATGCTGAGTCCAGAGGGACAGGAGATGGCAGAACGAAAGATCAAGGCGGTGAAAGAATGGCCGGTGCCCCAAAGCGTGAAGGACGTCCAAAGTTTCATTGGCTTCGCCAACTTTTACAGGCGGTTTATAGATGGATTTTCAGGATTGGTGGCCCCAATCACACAGCTACTGAGGAAGTCCAAGGAGTTTGTCTGGTCCCCTGAAGCGAACAAAGCCTTTGAGGCCCTGAAAAGCGCCTTTGGTAAGGCGCCGGTGTTGGCTCACCCCGATCCGGATCTCCCCTACGTGGTGGAAGCGGACGCATCGGATGTGGCGCTGGGGGCTATCTTGTCCCAACGCAACCACGACACAGGGGTGCTTCATCCCGTTGCGTACATGTCCCGCAAACTCAACGACGCCGAACGCAACTACCATATTGCGGAGAAGGAGCTTCTCGCAATCAAGGACGCCTTCACCGAATGGAGGCATTGGTTGATGGGGGCAAGACATGTGGTATCGGTATACACGGACCATCGGAACCTACAGTTCATGACGGCCACAAGACACCTTTCTCCCAGACAGCTGCGGTGGATGATCTTCTTTGCGGGGTTCGACTTCCGCATCACATATCGGCCGGGGACGGAAAACTGGAAGGCGGACGCCCTGTCCCGTCAATCTGCAGTTAAGGAACCATTGCCTGCGACCGAGCATTCCATCATTTCCCCGAGGATGGTATTGGGGGTTATCCAACCGGATACTTTCCTGAGGGGAATAAAGAGAGGGATCAGGTCATTCGCATGGCGGAGGTGGCTCCTCAGTCACCGAGAATGGCAGCTGAAGGACGGGATACCCCTGAAGGGCAGGTGCCTATTGATACCCACGCCTAGGCTAAGGAAACAAGCATTCATCTGGTGCCATGACTCTCCATGCGCAGGTCATTTGGGCTTTGAAAAAACGGTGGCTAGCATGGGACGGCATTTCTGGTGGCCAACCATGAGAGTGGATGTCAGGAGGTGGGGACAGGAGTGTCCTACGTGTGCTACCATGAAGGCCGACCATGGCCGAACCCAAGGGCTCTTACATCCACTTCCGACCCCGGATAGACCATGGGATAGCATATCACTGGACTTCGTGGTGGGCCTACCGGTAGACCAGGGGATGACGGCAATACTGGTGGTGGTGGATTACTTGACGAAAATGGGGCACTTCATCCCCTGCAAGAGAGTCCCTACGGCCGGGGAATTGGCGTCACTACTCCTAAAGAATGTGGTACGACTGCATGGATTACCTGGGGTGATCGTGTCGGAACGGGGGTCGCAGTTTACTGCGCAATTCTGGAAGACTTGGTGCACTGCGCTGCATGTTAAGACCGCCCTGTCCACCAGCTACCACCCTCAAACGGACGGCCAAACCGAGCGCCTGAACCAAACGCTCAAACAGTATCTGCGATGTTTTGTGGACCAGGGCAGGGAAGAATGGGTCGACTTGCTATGGGTTGCAGAGATAGCCTATAACAACGCCACTCACAGCTCCACACAGTCATCTCCGTTCTATAGCAACTATGGCCAACATCCCAGGTTCTTGCCATTTCTACATCCGTTCAGAGAGGACAGGATTCCCGCCACAGCGGACAGGGTGGCACACATAAAAGACACGTTGATGCGCTCAAGGGCTGTCCTAATAGAGGCCAAGAGAAGATACAAGGCTGCGGCAGACAGGAAGAGAAGGCCCGGGCCACTGTACCGCACTGGAGACTACGTCTGGATATCCACAAGAAACATGAGGTTTCGAAAGAACAGTGTGTTCCATCCCAAGTACATGGGCCCCTATCGAATTACCAAGTGTATGGGTCCCGTGAACGTGAAGGTGTGCTTGCCCCAGTCATTGCGGATACACCCTGTCTTTCATGTATCATTGCTCAAACCAGCACCCTCCAAGCCGTCTGGGACACCTAGGCCGGTATGCGTGGAGTCGGAGGTGGAGTATGAAGTGTCGGGCATACGGGCGTCCAAATGGCGCAGGGGGAAGCTGTGGTACCTGGTTGCGTGGAAAGGCTATGGCCCGGAGGAGCAGTCATGGGAACCGGCTGAAGGGGTTCATGCTCCGCGCTTGGTCTCCTTGTTCCATCGGCGTTTTCCTGCCAGCGCTGGACCCGTGGGGAGCCGCTGAGAGGGAGGATGTACTGTCAAGAATTCCTGTCATGCGAGGGAAGGAAAACGGTAACCAGCGAAAACGGACTACATCTCCCAGGATGCTTAGCGGTTGAGAGGTTATGTAAACAGGAGAGCTGTTACATAACTCAAGGAAAACACGCCCTTATGTAAACAGGAGAGCTGTTACATAACTCAAGGAAAACACGCCCTTATGTAAACAGGAGAGCTGTTACATAACTCAAGGAAAACACGCCCTATAAAGGGAGGAACCGGGAGGTACAACGCTGTCGGATATTGTGTTTACACCGACGTACCTGCTTAGTGAAGAAGCAGTGTTCCGGAGTGGTGCTCCAGTAAGGCAAGAACGGAGGTAGGTCGAGTCGTTACTCCCTGGGCCGTGTCTTGCCCCATCGTCACCTGTGAAGGACCCGGAAGCTCTACCGGATAACCATTGAGCTTCGCTTTTTGACTCGGCTGAGTCAAAGCGCAGTGGCGCTTTTGCTGGTTGGAGTCGTAACTCCCAGCCCGACCAGAGATACAGGGACTGCCAGCTGTAACGCACACCAGGAGGTGTTTGCCGCGTTACAGACTCGGAAGTCCACAGGATCGATCGAGCGGCTGCTCTCGGTTCAGTCTTCTTTGCTTGTGATTGGGGTATCGGTGACGCATCACCAGGAGGTGACTCCGCGTCCCGGTGCAGTCTGAGGAAGAGGTTGAGCGGCTGCTCCCTTCAGGTAGAGACCCCGGCTGGGTGTTTCCCTGACTCCTCGATTCTCCCCAACACTCTTCGTGCCCCTCACAGCCTACCGATTGGCATTGTCGGCCATTTCATTTCTGCCCTCTGTTGGCATACGCCGGGATCGGCGTATATGCAGAGGACGGTTAGGACCATCCGTGCTGTGGGCTGGTAACGTACTTAGCCTGGAGGATTCCAGTGACTATAACCTTTGTTTATTCCTTGTATTATTTTTGCCTTCATTAAAATAACTAAACCTTCACAAGTGGTTGCGTTCTCATTATCGTGTCTGTTAAACGATCCTGAGACGTTCAGGGCATTACAGAATGGTACCCCACTTGTGTGGGTTGGCCAAGAGACCATGACACAAAAGCCCCTAAAGTGCTACTTTGACAGATAAGCAATAGGGGTAGTTCAGTATTTGGGGCCTTGTTGTGGTGCCACCCTTGCAAACGACATTTTTGAAAACTAGATAACCTGGGGATTCCAGGGTGGTCTGCTCTATGCAGATCCCATGAGTTTTTTTTTAACCTACAATGCCCTGCAAACCTCAGTCTTTGCCTGTAATCATGTATTTTCCTTACATTTATGTGACCACCCAGGGTTACCCTTCTTGTGCTGATGAAAATGCTGCCCCACTAGAGTGGGTGGGCCTAGTGCCCGTGACAGGAACAGATAAAACAAAGATCCATGGGAGCCCTTGTGAGTGGACTTCCATTGACCTTTGTTTGATCCATTCCTTTGGTGGGCTCTAGGCCCATCCACACAAGTTGAGCAGCGTTTTTATCAAGACAAGCGTGTAAATTCTGGGTTGTAGGAATTTTGTAGATTCCTCCTGATTCTGAAAGGTTCCATCACAGAAATGTAAGGTAAAAGGTTTTTGGGTTCAAAGTTTAAGGGTTGCAAACGATCCTGGGTAAAAAAGAGTTTAAGCCACAAAAGCCCACACCTTAGATTCCTCCATGTGTCCAGTTTTCAAATAGGTTTTAGTTTGGTAGGTTTCCCTAGGTGCGAGCCGAGCTGAAGCCCAAAATCCGCAGTTACCCACATTGCAAAAAAGGGTCCGTTTTGAGTGGAAAAATGTAATCTACCCATGTTGAGGTTTAGGCCTTAGGCCTACCCACACTAGTGAGAAATCCTTTTTATTGGGAGACCTGGGGAATGCTAGATGGAAGGAAGTTTGTGGCTGCCTGCAGATTCCAGAACTTTTCATCACAGAAGTGTGAGGAAATCAGTTTTTTTTTTTTTTTAGGCAAAACTTGAAGTTTGTCTGGTGTTCTTGGTAAGGCATTCTTGGGAGAGCCATGCAAGTCACCCCACCGTAGATTCCCCTAGGTTTCTAGTATTTAGAAATGTGCTGGTTTTCTAGGTTTCCCTTGGTGCTCTCTGAGTTAGGGTCCAAAATCCACAGTTACACACTTTGCAATAAACGGTCCGTTTTGAGTGGAAAAAATGTGGTGTGTCCATGTTGCGTTTTGTGCCATTTTCCTGCTGCGGGCACTAGGCCTACCCACACAAATGATGTACTATTTTTGTATGAAGACATGTGGAAACATAGGATAGTTGTACATTTATTACCAATTGCATTTCACTGCATTTTTGCCTTCCAAATGTAAGCCAGTCTTTAAGAAAGAAGGCATTTTGAAAAAATACCCTTCAAAATAATATGCTAGTACAGGTACCCACAAATTCAGAGATGTATGAATAACCACTGCTTCTAAGCTCCATATCTTGTGCCCATTTTAGAAATACATAGGTTTCCTTGATACCTATTTTTCACTCTACATAGTTCACCATATGAATGGGTCTATACTCTGTACACAATGAAAGACCATCGTTGTTGTCTCTGGATACCTCTGGTTTTCGGAGAAGCTACAAACAATAAATCCCTGCAACCAGATGGGTCTAGTTGGCATAATGGCATATTGCTTCTGTAAATCCGCTGTTGCAACAAAAAATTACAGATGCTCATTTTCAATATTTCTTTATTTCAGCAGTTAGTTTCTTTGGGAAAACCTACACATATGACCACTTGCTGAATTCGAAATGTTATCTACTTTTCAGAAACCTATAGATTTACTGGATCCCCCAGGGATTTCACAAAATTCCGCAAGCTTCCGTGGAATTCCGCATACTGGCAAAATTGGCACATCACGCTACCTGCATTGATTTTTAGCACCAGGGTCTTGTTCCGTGCTGAAAAGTCATCACAAACTGCAACCACGCGGTGCGACAGAGGGTGCTGCTTCTCGAGTTGGTTTTGCTGTCGCTTGAGTAGATTTTCTACTCTATCTGCAGCTTTCTCTCTGCGAATGGTCGCGACTGCGCACATTGGGGAAATCTTGTTGGATGCGCTCCTTGCACCCGAAAATTGAACTAGGTACGCCAGTTGTGTCTCACATTTGACAACTTACAGTTGGCGAGCCGCATGCGAGATAAACTCTGCCATGCGGCAGTTGGTGGAATTTGGTCAGACCTTCGTGTTACATGCGTAACACGGAGTACCACAAACTGGATGATAGGAAAAATGGGCTACCTCTTTGAAAAATGCCAAAACTCTGGTAGAAAAAAACATGTTTTTATTCAATACTGCATGCTCGTGTAAGCTGGGGAGTACTGTGACTTTAGCACAGCAAACAGTTTGTTGATTCTGTTTTTAGGGAAAAAGCACTCTTATCCTGAGAGCTTTTTTCCTGTTTTTCCCCTAAAACTCCAAATATAGCTATACTTTGTTTTATTTCTTAATCCTCTCTGGGGAATCCAAACCCTGGGTACCTTTCAAAGTCCCAGGATTTTGGTAGAAGAAAGGACACAAATTTGGTGTGGATACATAATGTGGAAAAAAGTTATGGAACCCTAAGCGCAAACTACCCCAAATAGCCCCAAAAAAAGGGCTAAGAACTGGAGAGGGGGGACGTATATAGTGGCTAGAATTTAAAATGCTGAGTTTGTGCTCATGTCCCTTTACAGGTCGTAACAGGCCTAAAAAGACAGCACCCTTACCCTGACACTCTTTACATGGACACCAAAGCTGTCGGTTGAAATAGCCCTAGTGATCGAGAGATCTGGGCCAATGGGAACCTTTGGTTCGGGGACCATAAGATGTCCTAGCCCTAAACCCTAATCAAAAGAAACACTAGCTCAAGGAACCAATAGAAAACAAAGCCCTAACCCTACAGCCAATAGAAACCCTAGCCTTATAGATCAGAAGACCTTAACCTCAAGAGGCTGTGGAAGGGGAAAAGGAAGGCCTGTTTTTTTGATTGTGTGCCCAGCTCAATGACTGAGCCTGCAACTGGTGTGCTGAGGGGGAAGGGAGATAGTGCTCAGCTCACAATCTGCATGGTTGCAGTCTGTCCGAATACACACTTCTGAGTTCATGTTAAACACAGGCATTATTAAGGTAGTTCATTTAGTAGAAAAGCAAACAATAGAAATCTGCCATTTTGCACTCAGACGCCACTGGCCTAGCTGCCGACTTGAAGCCCCAGTCCAGTTGACCTTGGGAGGGATATTGCTTTCTTTATTTCATGGGTACGATAAAACCTGGGCAGAGTTCCACCTACCAAAAGGAGGTGGAATTTGTGCTCAGTAATTGCCCGATAATAGGTGAAAATGCAGTTTTTCTGCATGTGATTCCTCCTTACCTGGTCATTAACCCAGAATTGCACAATAATGAAGAGGTGAAACCGTACAGTACCAGCAATTATGAGTTCAGAAACAAAGCAAAATCGCTGCATTCCAGGGATAAATGCTGAGAACTTTTATTATTGGAATCATAGCTTGGCCGATGTGTTTCAACCTTCGCATTCGTTCTTACGGTGGTGAGCAATTTTTCTATCTCTGTTGTATACACCAAAGAAACCCGTCCGACCTACAATGAGGGCTTCTAGGACATGTTGCCAAATTCATGCAATGATAAAAGCAACAATAGTTGAATAGGTAATCTATCAGCCACATAAAATATTAACAAATTCCCACAGTGCGGATTCAATTTCTTAAGCTTATCCGTTGATGAACATAAATTGTTAAATCATAATGGGCCCATATTTCCGTCCGACTCCTAATGGGCCCATATTTTTGTCCGACTCCTAATGAACCTCAAATTATATCAGATTCATTATAGTCTGGGTATTCTTTTTAACTGATCATCAGTTGCTACTGCTTACAAGCTTTGTGGTTTCAAAACGCTTACAATGGTCTATCATCGTCATTTATATGTCTCTGAATTAACATAATAGCTCTCTCTATATACAAACATAATCATTCACACAAAGGAGATGGTGAGCAGTCGACTACCGTGATACAAATTAAAATGTATTCTTCCTTTATGGAAAACATGGCAAGACTACGCTTTTCAGCCAAGGAATACTGACCGTTCTCAAGACTGGCCTTACATACATCCGTTCAAACAATGGCTTTGAATCCGTCCACTTCATTCATTGGTCTCCTCAAGTGTCATTCATATTTTGCTTCCGTCCTTCACAGCACCCATGCATAGATACAATGTGGGGCAGATGGTCCAGTCTCCCTTTAGCAATTGGATATCTTCACTGTGATTGATGATATTTTGTTTGTTCATGTCTGCCTAAATGCTGTTGACTTCAGTGCCCTGGCCAATAGACCAGTCTCTGCTTTTATTTATTTATTTATTTTTACTTTAACTTTTTTGATGGGTCATTTTTCCCTTTTTTGTTGCAAACACATTCATGCTACCTTTAAACTGAAGGCCTACCAAGTCATGCCTTTTGTCGTTGTTGTTGCTTCATTTTGCTTTTCTAATTTCCTTTTATGTATCTTTCTTTTGTTTCTCTGTGCATGAAAATGCACTGGTTTTAAAATCATTGTTTTAAGTAAAATGAAAGAAGATGATTAAACACACTTAGAAAAATATAGTGTTGCTATAATGATATGCCTGCACACATTTCTTGTCTATGATTCTGCTGAGAGATGATTATTTGACATATTTTAACATAAGTAAAGTTTGTTTGTCAAAAGAACTATCATTGGAAAGTTAAAATCCAGTTTAAGAGCATGTTAAAGTAATCTTACTATTTTATAGACCAAAATAACGAGCCCCATACGTTATTTTGCTATTTCTGTAGTCTGTACATGTATTGAAGTGCTCTTTGTTGCACGTTTAATTATATTTGAGCTCATGCTGTGGTGCAGTTTCACACTTCATAGTACAGTGCTGACTAAATATACAGTTGCCTAAATATTCTAAACACTGTGCTTTATTTAGTTGTCGAAAGTATAATGTTTCTGGATTGAAAACATTTTAATTACGTGGTTACAAGTTGACACACTGAATGTTGGGAATTACAATCTTTTGCGTGGTATTCCCCAATATTTTGCCTTTATATGCTGAGCGCTTTTTTGTAATAGAACTCTGCACACTTTCCTCCAGTGGTAAAGAGCTTGTGCTCTCCCTTTGATAAATGTTAAAATTGGTATATACCTGATTGGCACATTTACTTTACTTATAAGTCCCTAGTATGTGATACTAAATATATATCCAGGGCCTGTAAACAAAATGGTGCCAGTGGGCTGCAGCACTCAATATGCACCTGCTAATGTAGCACTGTAAAAACCTGTCTCGAGGCCTCCCATGGCAGTTTGAAACTGCACAACCATTCTGCAGTTTCGACATTTCATAATAACCCATTTGCCAGGCCTATACTTCCCTTTTTAATGCTCAAGTCATCACTAATGTAGGCCTTAAATGCCCATAGGGCAGTGTCAGTGCCGTAGTTTGGTATACGTAGGACATATATTTTTAATGTTTTGCATGCCCTTGCAGTGGAAAACCTCCAAAGTCATTTTTCACTGTGATAAGGCTGGCTGTCCCAAAGACTAACACTGATTTACACTATTATGCCTATTAAATGCTACATTTAGTTTGGGAACAGCTAGAAAAATAATTCAAGGACTAATTTTGTGGGACACCCCCGCGCCGCACGGCCACCAGCTGCTGCGTGTGCCCTCTGCCTCGCTGCCGCCTCGTTTGCCGGTTGCCGGCTGCCTCCGCTGCGGGGATTGTTTTGCCTGGTTTTGACGATCATTTGTGCCTGTTTTTGTTTTACTTCGTTTAACCTCTTTTTTTCCGTGTTTTGTCGTTTATTTGTGCCTGCTTAGCATTTTTCTTTCTGCCCGTGTTTTAGGCTCTCCTTCCTTGTTGTCCGCCTACCTCGCCGCCCTCCGCCCTCCCTTCCCGCCACCGCCGCTTGTCCCCGCCCCTTTTCTCTTCTGTAACCCTCCCCGCTCCCGCCTCCCAGCTGCTCCGCCCACCCGCGCACTTGGCCTTAAATGGCGACCGTGCGACGCAGGTGAGTGTGACCCACTTGTGGGACACCCCCGCGCCGCACGGCCACCAGCTGCTGCGTGTGCCCCCTGCCTGCCCTCTGCCTCGCTGCCGCCTCGTTTGCCGGTTGCCGGCTGCCTCCGCTGCGGGGATTGTTTTGCCTGGTTTTGACGATCATTTGTGCCTGTTTTTGTTTTACTTCGTTTAACCTCTTTTTTTCCGTGTTTTGTCGTTTATTTGTGCCTGCTTAGCATTTTTCTTTCTGCCCGTGTTTTAGGCTCTCCTTCCTTGTTGTCCGCCTACCTCGCCGCCCTCCGCCCTCCCTTCCCGCCACCGCCGCTTGTCCCCGCCCCTTTTCTCTTCTGTAACCCTCCCCGCTCCCGCCTCCCAGCTGCTCCACCCACCCGCGCACTTCGCCTTAAATGGCGACCGTGCGAACGCGCAGCGGTCACGCGCAGCGGGCGGGCCGATTGTGCGCCGAAGGCGCGCCAAAGGTAAGCCCGTCCGCGACCGGATCGCGACCGGATCGCGACCAGCGCCAGGACCCCTGGTCCTTGAAGACCCCGTCCGACCCGCAGGACGTACTCAGCCGCCACCCTCAACGCACTCAATACCGGCCGACGCCCAGAGTGCCACCAAGCCACACCACGTCACACCCACGGACCCTTCAGCTGCCACGCCTGCAAGTTCTCCTGCATCCGGACCTGCCTCGCACCAACACCCGCAAAGTCAAACACCAGCAGCACCCACCTCAAGTGCATCCTGCTCAACACCCGCTCCGTCCACAGACACGCCATCGAACTCTGGAACCTCCTAGACGCCACAGCCCCAGACGTTGCCTTCCTCACAGAGACCTGGATGAACGCCTCTTCAGCTCCCGACATCGCCATCGCTATCCCAGAGGGCTACAAGATCGTCCGGAGGGACCGAAACGCCAACCAGATGGGAGGAGGCATCGCCATCGTCCACAGGAGCACCATCCGTCTCACGACCAGCACCGACAACACCCTGACCAGCGCCGAACACCTGCATTTCCAGATCCACACCAACCCGAAGACCACCCTCAGAGGCACCCTGATCTACCGACCCCCTGGACCACGCACACAATTCAGCGAGGACATCGCCGACTTCGTCAGCCCGCATGCCCTCCCCTCCGCTGACTACATCCTCCTGGGGGACCTCAACTTCCACCTGGAGAACAACAACGACCGCAACACCAGCACCCTGCTCGACAACCTCGCCAACCTGGGACTCAAGCAACTGGTGTCCACCCCCACCCACCTCGCCGGACACACACTCGACGCAGTCTTCTCTTCCAGCACAGACATCGACTTCAGCCACGCCACTGAGCTTCAATGGACGGACCACAGCTGCGTCCACTTCACCTTCAAGAGAACGACGACCCACCACCACCAGCAACAGGCCGCCCGCAGAAGCTGGAACAAGATCTCAGCAGACCAGCTCGCCACCTCCCTGAGCCAGCACCCTCCTGCCAGCTCAGCGAACCCCAGCCAAGCCGCCGACAACCTCACGAAGTGGACCAGCAACTGCGCGGACGAACTCGCCCCACTGAGGACCCCGCCTAGCAGACCCGGCAGCAAGAAGGCCCCATGGTTCACCGACGAACTCAAGAGCTCCAAGAAGAACTGCCGAGCCCTCGAAAGTCTGGAGAAGGGAACCTACACCGGACAACAGGACCTCCTTCAAACTCGCCACCCGGAAACACCACCAGCTGATCCGCGCCGCCAAGAAAACAGCATTCAAGGACCGGCTGGACAACAACGCACACAACTGCAAGGAACTCTTCAACATCGTGAAAGAGCTTTCCAACCCCAGCGCAGGAAACAACGACATCACCCCATCGCAAGACCTCTGCAACTCCCTCGCTTCATACTTCCACAACAAGATCGCGGACATACACAGCAGCTTCAACAACCAACCAACGCACACCATGACCGAACAACCGCCCCCCACCACCACCCTCCACGCCTGGACCCCGATCAGCACCGAAGACACCATCCGCACGATGAACTCCATCCACTCCGGATCACCGACCGACCCCTGCCCTCACCACGTCTTCAACAAGGCCGACGCTGTCATCGCACCCCACCTGCGAGACATCATCAACACATCCTTCGACACCGCCACCTTCCCTGAGAGCTGGAAGCACGCCGAACTCAGCGCTCTACTCAAGAAACCCACAGCGGACCCCACCGAACTCTAGAACTACCGCCCCATCTCGCTCCTCCCGTTTCCAGCCAAAGTCATCGAGAAGACCGTCAACAAGCAGATGGCCGCCTTCCTCGAGACGAACAGATCCCTCGACCCCTCACAGTCCGGCTTCCGAGCCAACCACAGCACCGAGACCGCCCTCATCGCCGCCACCGATGACATCCGAGCCCTGATGGACAAGGGAGAAACAGCGGCCCTCATCCTCCTAGACCTCTCCGCGGCATTCGACACGGTCTGCCACCGCACCCTAGTACGGCGCCTCAGCAACATCGGCATCCAGGACAAGGCGCTGGAATGGATCATCTCCTTCCTCGACGGAAGAACACAGAGAGTCCGCCTTCCACCGTACAAGTCAGAGGCCTCCGAAGTCATCTGCGGCGTCCCCCAAGGATCATCTCTGAGCCCCACCCTCTTCAACGTCTACATGAGCCCCCTCGCGGCCATCGTACGCAAACACAACCTCAGCATAATCTCCTACTCCGACGACACCCAGCTGATCCTCTCCCTGACCAACGACCCCGCCGCCGCCAGAGCCAACCTGCACGAAGGGATGAAAGAGGTAGCCGAGTGGATGACAACCAGCCGCCTGAAACTGAACTCGGACAAGACGGAGGTCCTCATCCTGGGCTCCTCACCCTCCGCCTGGGACGACTCCTGGTGGCCTACCGCCCTGGGCACCGCACCCAAACCGACAGACCATGCACGAAACCTGGGCTTCATCCTGGACTCCTCCCTCTCCATGACCAGGCAAGTCAACAACGTCTCCTCGGCGTGCTTCAACATCCTACGCATGCTACGGAAGATCTTCTGGTGGATCCCCACCGAGACCAGGAAGACCGTCACCCAGGCCCTCGTCACCAGCCGACTGGACTACGGCAACGCCCTCTACACCGGTACCACCGCCAAGCTCCAGAAGAGACTCCAGCGGATCCAGAACGCCTCAGCCAGACTCATCCTCGACATCCCACGAACCAGCCACATCTCCGGACATCTGAGAGACCTTCACTGGCTCCCCGTCAACAAAAGAATCACCTTCCGCCTCCTCACCCACGCACACAAGGCCCTACACGACCAAGGCCCGAGCTACCTCAACAGCCGAGTCAACTTCTACGCTCCCAAACGCCACCTCCGATCAGCCAACCACGCCCTCGCCGCCGTCCCCCACATCCGAAGAGCGACTACAGGAGGAAGGTCCTTCTCCTACCTGGCCGCCAAGACCTGGAACTCCCTCCCGACCGACCTGCGCCTGACCCAAGACCACCTCTCCTTCAGGAAGAAGCTGAAGACCTGGCTGTTCGAGCAGTAGCGGCACCCCCCCCCCCCCCCCAGCGCCTTGAGACCCTACGGGTATGTAGCGCGCTCTACAAGTTTCACTGATTGATTGATTGATTGATTTTAATAGTAATTTAATGTTCGAGGCATATGAGCTGCAGATTACACACTTTTGCATAGATCGCCATCTGGTGTTGGACCCGGATGTTTGCAGTTTGTTTTTCCTCTTGGAAAGTCTTTGGAAGTCACAAGGTCGGTGACTCCTCCTTTGGATCGTATTGCGCATGGGCTTCGGCTCCATCCTCAGATTGTTTTTTTCCGCCATCGGGCTCGGATGTAATCTTCGCGCTCAGGTTCCGAACATTTTCAGTTCGACGATCGGAGCAGAATCCTCACCTCACATCGCGGTATTGTTTCGATTGCGATCTCCTCAAATTAACGCACCTTCTCATCGACAAATCTTCGGTTCCAGTCGTCGACGGCGGCCTTCGGGCCTACCCAAGCTCCAGTCCCGGCTGATGGAAAGAACTCCATTCAAGAAGTGCTCTCGATGTGGGTCCAAATTCCCCCACACCGATCTTCATGAGGTATGCAACCTCTGCCCCTCCCCTGAACACGAGGCTCGAGACTGTCCGGCCTGTAAGTCTTTCCGATCGAAAAAGACTATTCGGGACCGAAGAGCCAGAAGAAACATGGCACACTCCTTGACCTCTGTTCCAGTCGATATCTTCGGAGACGACATCGAAGATCCGGGACAGCAGCGCACCGAAGAGGACCTCGTCAGTGCTTCCGAGGCTGACGACTCAGATGTGGAAGACATCACTCCGGCGCAGAGGGTCGTGAGTACTATACCCCCACACCCGCGCCAACACCCAAAAAGGCTTTGGTCACGCCTTCGCCTCCGGGCCTAAGTAAGACCAGAGACACTGCTTCACACACCCCACCTTCGGGCCCGGTGAAGAAGCCAAGTAAGCCTTCCGGCGGCTCGGGCTCGAGCCAGCCTGCCAGCGGTTCCGAGAAACACACTTCGGCACCGAAAAAGAAACCAGCCTCTACCTCGACACCGAGCTCCGCACCGAAGCCCTCCGGGTCAAAACCCAGCACTTCCGTACCGACGCCATCTTCGGTACCGACCAAACCCCATAAGGCCCTCGGCACCAACACTTCCAAGCCGAAGCCCATCTCGGCGCCGACCAAGAAATCGGAGGTTCCCAAGCCCAGTGCTAAGCAAACTGGCACGGACAAGCCTAAAAAGTCATCGGCCCCGAAAACTACGGCACCGACGGACCAAACATTGTCACAGGAACTATTTACACCAGATCCCTTACAAAAAACTCTCACCAGGGATCCAAAAACTGGACATCTTGCACTCTCTTCCAAAAAAGAGACATTTGGACAAACCAGCTCCACCTCCAAAGAGGAAGGACTCTGCTACCTCTCCTTTCAGAATACCTTCCCCACCTCCTCCACCTCCCCCACCCTCTCCACCTCCGCCCCCTCCGCCTTCTCCACCCCCACCTCATCGCTCTCCGACCCCGTCTCCAGACGATGATGATCAGGGGGACCCATATCACGATATAGGGGATGTGCCCCAAGACCCCACCCCTACAGGATCCCCAGACCCATGGGACGACTACAATAACCCAGATATTCCTGACGTCCCTCAAGATGACCTTTACCCTTCCAGGCCATCTCCACTGGAAGACTCATTAGGATTCCACCATCTACTTCAAAGGGCGGCACACTATCACGGGGTAGAGTTGCACACTGACCCAGTGGAGGAGGATTTCCTCCTCGACACATTTGATACCACACATAGGTCTACATCCATACTACCTATGCTTAAGGGGGTGGTAAAGCATGCGCCAGAGGTTTTTAAGGACCCAGTCAAGGCCAGGGTCATTAACCCACGCATAGAAAAGAAATACAAAGCTGCCCCCACAGATCCCGCCTATATCAAAGGGCCAGCGCCACTAGATTCCCTAGTGGTTTCCACTGCACGAAAAAGAACAAATTTCCAGGCGTCAGGCGAAGCACCACCACCTGACAAAGGGTCAAAGCTACTGGACGCATCAGGAAAGCGCACTGCGTCACAGGCAGCCAATATATGGCGTATCGCCAACACCCAAGCGCTATTGGCCAGATACGATAGGGCACATTATGATGAATTGGAAAACATAATGCACCACCTCCCTGAAAAATATAAAACTAGGGCCAATTAATTAATTCAAGAGGGTAAGACAATCACTAACACCTTTATACGCTGTTCCTTAGATGCAGCAGACACAGCCTCCAGGGCCATTAATACTAGCGTCCTCCTCCGTCGCCATGCTTGGCTAAGAATATCAGGATTTAAACCAGAGGTACAAGCCTCCATCCTGAATCATCCCTTTGACCAGGAACACCTATTCGGCCCAAAGGTAGATGATGAGGCCCTCGAAAAAATGAAGAAGGGCACTGATACAGCGAAGTCCATGGGAGCCCTACAGTCACACCCTCCTAGGCGCTCTTTTCGCCGCTCTTCCTTTCGGACTACATCTAGAGGCTACTCCTCAGATAACGCGTCCACTTCCTACAAATCCCCCACTCAGTCCACCTTCACAAGGGGCTATCAAAGAGGCGGCTATAGGGGCAACAATAATAAGGGCAGAGGCAAAACAAATACCGCCCGCTCTGCCACACCGCCTACCCAGTGACTCCCCCCCCCCCGCTCCCTCCAGACCATCCCACTCCGGTCGGGGGCAGACTTCAAAATTTCCTTCATGTCTGGGAGACCATCACCTCAGAAAAATGGGTGACCCAAATTATTCGGTCAGGATACTGCCTGGAATTAACATCTACCCCCCCAAACATTCCACCCAGGCAATGCCCAATGTCACAAGAACATTCCACATTACTAAAGCAGGAGGTAATCTCCCTCCTACAAAAACAGGCAATAGAACAAGTTCCCGTCAATCAGCAAAATTTAGGGGTCTACTCCCTATATTTTCTAATACCAAAAAGGGACGAGACTCTACGACCTATTCTAGATCTCCGGCCCCTAAACACATACATACACTCAGACCATTTTCACATGGTAACGCTTCAGCAGGTGCTTCCGCTCCTCTCCCACAACGACTTCCTCACCACACTGGACTTGAAAGACGCATACTTCCACATTCCAGTACACCATGCTCACAGAAAGTACCTCAGATTTGTAGTGGACGGACAACACTACCAGTTCAAGGTGCTCCCATTCGGAGTCACAACAGCGCCACGGGTATTCACCAAGTGCCGAGCGGTAGTGGCGGCACACCTCAGGAGACAGCACATTCACGTCTTCCCATACTTGGACGACTGGCTGATAAAGGCCACTTTATACAACCAATGTGTACACCACACCGCCACTACAATCCAACTACTTCACCAACTAGGCTTCACGGTGAACTACCAAAAGTCTCAGCGAACACCATCCCATATAAAACAATACCTCGGTGCCATCATAGACACCTCAAAAGCAATAGCCTACCCCAATCCGGCCAGGATTGCAAGAATTCAGGCTTTGCGACAAAAATTCGTACTTCAACACTCCCTTCCAGCAAGAGTGTTTATGCAACTGATAGGGATGATGGCCTCTTGCATTTTCATAGTGCCTCACGCAAGACTCCAGATGCATCCACTCCAAGAGTGCTTAGCGCACCAATGGAACCAGGCCCAGGGGCAACTGACAGATCTGGTGTTGGTAGACGGTCTCACCCATCGCTCTCTGCAGTGGTGGAACACCACAAACCTTTCCAAAGGTCGACCGTTCCTGGACCCGGTACCACAAATAATACTAACAGACGAATCGCTCTCCGGCTGGGGAGCTCACCTATTACACCTCACAGTGCAGGGCACATGGACGCCTCAACAAAAGTTACTCCATATCCACCATCTGGAGTTACTAGCAATCTTTCTAGCCCTAAAATCCTTTCAACCACGGATTTCAGGCAAGGCAGTCCTCATTCACACAGACAACATTACGGCCATGTATTATATTCAAAAACAAGGCGGCACACACTCTCCACAGCTCTCTCAATTAGCACAGAGCATATGGAGATGGGCAATTCCACACAAAATCTTTCTCCTAGCCCAACATGTCCCAGGAGTCCAAACCACCATAGCAGATCTGCTCAGCAGACAGACACAACAGATCCACGAGTGGGAACTTCACCCACAGGTTCTTCATCCGTTCTTTCAAATGTGGGGGCATCCACAGATAGACCTCTTCGCCACCCACGAAAACAAATGCCCAAGCTTCGCCGCCAGATACCCACACCCATTGTCCAAAGGAAATGCGATGTGGATGAACTGGTCAGGCAAATTTGCGTACGTTTTTCCACCTCTCCCACTAATTCCATTAGTGGTGCGAAAGCTACAACAGCATTCCCTCACACTGATCCTAGTAGCTCCAACATGGGCCAGACAACCGTGGTACACCACGCTGCTGGAACTCTCGGTAGTATCACACCAAAAGCTACACCTCTCAGCATGCCTCCTAACCCAGAATCATGGAGAGATCAGACACCCGGACCCAGCTCAGCTCAACCTTGCGATCTGGCTCCTGAAATCCTAGAATTCGGATACCTAAACCTTCCCCCTGACTGTATGAATGTCATCAGAGAAGCTAGACGCCCTACGACTAGAGCCTGCTACGCTGCCAAGTGGAAAAGATTTGTTGTTTATTGCCATAACAACACAATCAATCCTCTAGACGTGTCTATACAACACATCATATGCTACTTACTCCACCTACAAAGGTGTAATCTAGCCTATACCTCCATTCGGCTACACCTCGCAGCAATTGCAGCTTACCTACAGAACAGGCAGCACCTATCACTTTTCAGAGTACCTGCCATTAAAGCCTTCATGGAAGGCCTAAAAAGAATAATTCCCCCCAGAGTACCACCCTCACCTGTGTGGAACTTAAATATCGTTCTCACAAGGCTGATGGGGCCTCCCTTCGAACGTTTGCATAAACTCGAACTGCAATTTCTCACATGGAAAACAGCTTTCCTTGTAGCCATCACTTCCCTTAGAAGGGTCAGTGAGATACAAGCACTTACCATACAAGAACCTTTTCTTCAAATGCACCAGAACAAGGTTGTTCTCCGTACCAACCCAAAATTCCTACCTAAAGTCATTTCCCCTTTTCACCTAAACCAATCTGTAGAATTACCAGTATTTTTCTCGCAACCTCAGACCGTTGCAGAAAGGGCTCTACACACGCTAGATGTCAAACGAACCTTACTTTACTATATACAAAGAACACAACCTTTCAGAAAGACCAAACAACTGTTTGTCTCTTTCTCTCCACCACACAAGGGCAACCCCATCTCAAAATCAGGGGTAGCTAGGTGGATTGTAAAATGCATCCAGATTTGCTACCACAAAGCAACACGAACGCTATCCGTTCCCCCTAAAGCCCATTCTACACGGAAGATAGGGGCTTCTATGGCTTTTCTAGGGAACATCCCATTAGATGATATCTGCAAAGCAGCTACATGGTCAACACTGCACACTTTCACTAAACACTATTGTGTAGATGTGCAAACCAAGCAACAAGCTAATGTGGGCCAGGCTGTACTAAAAACATTATTTCAAACCACTGCAACAGATACCGGTGGTCGCCGCTAAGGTTGGGAACTGCTATATAGTCTATGCAAAAGTGTGTAATCTGCAGCTCATATGCCTCGAACGGAATATGCTACTTACCAGTATGCATCTGTTCTAGGCATGTAGAGCTGCAGATCTACACACGCCCACCCGCCTCCCCGGCTACCTGTATCTGTTCCAGTCTATCTTATTTAGATACAACACACATGGGTTTCTTCACTGTTGTTACTACGCTCCATCTTTCCCTGCTGGCGAAAAACAATCTGAGGATGGAGCCGAAGCCCATGCGCAATACGATCCAAAGGAGGAGTCACCGACCTCGTGACTTCCAAAGACTTTCCAAGAGGAAAAACAAACTGCAAACATCCAGGCCCAACACCAGATGGCGATCTATGCAAAAGTGTGTAGATCTGCAGCTCTACATGCCAAGAACAGATGCATACTGGTAAGTAGCATATTCCTTCCAATTTATTTGTAACGTTGTAGTTCACATTACTATTTTGAAAAATACACTTTTGCCTTGTTCTTTCTCATAATCAAAAGGCCATTCTGCCAACTGTCGCCTTATTACTGATGGCTTCCCTGTGGTGAGATGTGTATTGCTCCCACACAGTGGCAAAGGGCCCCGGTGTGAGTAGGGAGTTTCCTTCCTTGACAGGATGGCAGGGGAGGGAGGTTTATACCCATCCCTTCGCTGAGCTACAAATGATGCCTACCCGGTCAGTAGTAGATAAAGCTGACACCTAGGCCTGCCTCATTTTGATCATTCTAATCATCATAGCTCCAAACCTAGGGGGAGGGAGAGAGCTGCCCAGAACTGATTTAGAGGATGGAGAAAGGATTATCCCCCACCCACAGATTGGCCCTGGACATTAAAGTGGATTCCCCAGATTTCTCCTAAGAACACTGGTTGACATTAGTAGAATCAGAAGGACTGCCCTGTTCTCTGAAGAACCTGAAAGAAGTTTGGACCTGCGTTCCTTGAACCCAGTAATAAACCACCACAGGGGCAGCCCTAACCACCTGAACCGGGGGCAATCAATATTTTATCCAAACAATGGTTCAAAGTGTACAAAAAATTACCATAGCACAAACATATGTCAACAACATAATTAATTCAAACAAAAATTATATATATAACAACAATGCATACCTAACAGTGAAGAGAAAAAAGAAAATCGAAAATACAGCCCATATACGAAAAATCTAGAAAGACATACAAAATGTATTCAATAAAAAAGTATCCTGAGGCGCAGGCATATAAGCTGGTACATATAACATTTGATAGACCTACACAACCAGACCAAGAGAGGTTACATAAAAGGAGTTCCAGGACAACACTGGAACTACAACAAACAGAACAATGTGTCCTCCATAAGTTACGGCCACAATTGCGTCGACGACGTTTCGACCTTTGTCATTAATACACGGTCATCTTCAGGACAGATAATTAACTGAGCATCCCACCAGACAGTTTCTGATCGCAGGAAGGAGAGCAAGCATGGTAGTAATCAATGCTTGTATAGAGAAAATTATGTTGGTGTAAAAAGTGAAGGAGTTAACTGGAAGCACTTTATAATTCAGCTCCAATCATTTCTTGGCCTCCATAACTGCTGGGAGTCAATCTAGCAGAACTAGCCACAGGAGGAATGATCCCTTTCTCTACATCTCCTGCATGAGCCCGAACAAAAGTAAATTGAATTCAAGCGGCAACTCGATTGCGGGACCTTGCGTGTTGCCGCTTGAATTCAATTTACTTTTGTTCGGATGCATGCAGGAAGTGTAGAGAAAGTGATCATTCCTCCCGTGGCTAGTTCTGCTAGATTGACTCCCAGCAGTTATGGAGGCCAAGAAATGATTGGAGCTGAATTATAAAGTGCTTCCAGTTAATTCCTTCACTTTTTACACAAACATAAACAGTATTAATGACAAAGGTCGAAACGTCGTTGACGCAATTGTGAACGTAACTTATGGAGGACACATTGTTCTGTTTGTTGTAGCTCCAGTGTTGTCCTGGAACTCCTTCTTTTATGTAACCTCTCTTGGTCTGCCACTTGTCTGGTTGTGTATGTCTATCAAATGTTATATGTACCAGCTTATATGTCTGAGCCTCACGATATTTTTTATTGAATACATCTTTTTATTGAATACATTTTGTATGTCTTTCTAGATTTTTCGTATATGGGCTGTATTTTCTATTTTCTTTTTTCTCTTCACTGTTGGGTATGCATTGTTGTTATATATATATATAATTTTTGTTTGAATTAATTACGTTGTTGACATATGTTTGTGCTATGGTAATTTTTTGTACACTTTGAACCATTGTTTGGATAAAATATTCCTTGAACCCAGGGCACCAGAAGTGACTTCAAGGCTTAGTTGGCTGACATCCTGTTTGAGCTACAGGGCTACTAACAAGCTTCCTGAGACCTTGTTTGCTTTCCTGCTGACCACTCCCAGCTGGACCTGACGTGGCCCCCTCTGCTGGGCTCTGTGGGAATGAGTCCTAACCCCCTAGTACTGTCACCAAGGTCCAGGACCCTTCACTGTAGTTATAGTGTACTCCTCAATGCCGAACTAAGAGGTTTCCCCAGCTCGACGGCAAGCATCGACATCAGTACTCTTTGTCGATTGCTTCTCCATACTCTACACCGGGGAGCACCTGATTGACAACTTCCACAGACTCGATGAGCACCTGTCATATGGCTTTTGTGGTCGATGCCAACTTGATGCCAAGCAGCATCCGAACAACATAGGCAACCTTTGTCGACCGCTTTAGTGGACCAGACACCGAGCAGCCTTACAGTCAACTCCGAGCGGCTTTCTGTTGTCAAGCGGTTCATTATATCTAGCCTGCTTACCTGGTCCTGCTGAAGGCTTTCAACCTCCATAAAAATACATTTCTAAGTGTGAAGGTAAGTTTCCACGGGGATCAATCTGGTCCCTGTATCTGACTAGCAATCCATCTCACTCTGCCTTAACATTTGACTTTGACCCGGTTTCGTGTGACTGGATACCCCTTTGGCGCTATTAACTCCAACATTTTAAAAAGTCATATCTTTGGTTATATTTATTAGATTATTGTCGTTTTTATGTCATTTTATTTATTAAAATATTCTCTAATATTCTTAAGTGGTTGGGATTTTCTTGGGTTGCATTTTCACTTTATTACTGTTTGAATGCTGCATAAATAATTCACAATTTTCTTGAAGTCTGTGCCAAGCTACCAGAGGGTTGAGCGCAGGTTTATTTAGTGACTTAAAATTTCAACCTGACAAGGATTGTGATTATTTTCTGAGGTGGTTCTCTCTTATACCAGAACAGGTATAAACTGTTTAATAAAAAAGGAATACTTAATCAGTTTGTTAAAACTACAACCTCTTACTTTGTAATCTTATCTGAGCAGTATATAGCTATTTTAAAAATCAGTAAAACTGTCAAAGAGCACACAGTTGAAAACTATTCCCACAGACTGAAAGCACTTCAGTTAAGTTCACATCAGTAATTTTATGGAAGAAAACAAATGTTTTAGGAAACTCATGTACTGGAAAGTGGGGGATTCTAAAGCTGTCTTGTCTAGCAGTAGGTCTCCCAATGCTGGCACATTCAGCGAGCTATATTAAAACACTTTAGCACCTTTGTTTAGAACTCTTTGATCTTCATGGGAGCTCTTGTAGTAATAAAGTGTAGTACTGGTAGGTTTTAGCTATTAATCTCTAGAGTAGGTTGATGACTGGTTAGCAGCCTATCCGAATGCAGAATTGTGGAATTATATAGCAATCTGATTTACAGATGGGCATACGGTTTTAAACAGAAACATTTGTGATTGAGAAAAAATAAAATAATTATATGATTTAGGATGCAAAGATAACAGTACATTTAAAATATTCTGCTTTTATTTCAGGTGATTTTGCAGTGCTCATCAACGCAGGAATGACAGTAAAACAAGCTATTGTGTACAACCTCCTCTCTGCTATGATGGCTTATGTTGGAATGCTGATAGGTACATCTGTTGGACAGTATGCCAATACTGTTACCCTTTGGATCTTTGCTATCACGGCTGGCATGTTCCTTTATGTGGCATTAGTAGATATGGTAAGATGGTGTTTGTTTGGTGTTGCCTCCTGATTTTTTGTAATGCCTGGTTATATTTGTATTAGTTCATAAAGCGTCTTGTTTTAAACTGGAATGATGAGGACTAAGGATTGCTTTCACAAGCTGTAGTAGCTGTGAAACATAGCCAGTGCAGGTGCTTGAAAGCATTCATGAGACTATTAAACACGCCTTCCCACCTCTCTGCAGTAGTGTTCGATTTTTTTCAGACTCTGCTCCACTTGAATGCATTACAGCTGCCAAAAGAGGAGGCACTGTCAATTGACTTTGGACAAATGCAGCCTATTTAAAATCCTCTAACGCCATGACACATTGGAAGGGTATCTATGGGCTGGTCTTTACTGTCAGGATGGAGCTCAGCTTTTTATCCTATCCACTTTACTTTTCAGTATCAAGGACATTTTGCAGTAAACATTCTGAGGTTATGAAGGAATGTAGGTGAAAAAGAGTGCAGTGTTAGTGTCCTCCAGAAATATTACACAAGTAATTTTTGTTCTGTGCACCTTGCTATATTGTTTCTTAGCATTGACCTAATGTTCATTTGAGACCAGCATTTTTGTACTTTTTTTCGAATGAAAACTATTTTCTCTTCATCTTCTCTGTCGTTTAAAGATTACAATAGCAATTCTTGATACATTTAGAAGGAGGGGCCAGAAAAAGCTCACAAAAAATCTACTGAAACTTGCTGACCAGGACACAGAGAAGATGATCTGCTTTACAGATATTATTTTAAGGCTTATCTACCCGCCCCTGACATGTAAAAATGCTGTTGTAATCAAAGGAGGAACACTTATTTCATATACTTCTTCTTACCTTGCAGTAATAAATGACAATATCGATTCTGTTATGTAAATCTGTGCCTTCTGATGGCTACTCCTAACTGCAGATTCCTCACCTTTAGAATATTCCACAGGTGCCAGACTGGATACGGAAGAATTTCACAGCAGTTCTCTTGTGTGCCACTAGGTGGTAGTGTGCAGCTCCACGTTGGATTTGTTCCACCCCGGAAGTGTCAAAGTGGGGTCACTTAAAAGTACTGCAGCTGGACATGGATGTTGGTGTTTTTCTTTCCACACCTTTGAGCATTCATCCATTGACAGTCTTTTTTCAAATGCATTTTCCAATGTGCCAGGGAACCATGTCCCTACCGAAGACTCCAGGATTTAAACCGTGCCAAAACTGCTGGAAATAGCTGTCGGTGACAGACCCGCATGTAGTGATCTTTTGGTGTTTGGGTTCAGGGCACGACTACAAATCGTCTGGATTATTTTCCCTCATGCACCTGAGACCATGAAGCGAAACTCTCGATTCCCATTCGAGGCTCCGATTCCACAACTGATCCTGTGGCATCCTAAATTTCGAGTCTATTAGCAACTCCACTACAGGTAAAAGCCTTTAAAGAGGCCATGCTGCATATTTTTGGCACTCTTCCACCTCCCTCTGGCCCCAAGAATCCGCAGGCGCTTGTAGTCTAGTCACAGCCAGTGGATCTGTACTGTGCGCCTTCTGAGCCCATGGAACCCTCTTCGGGGTCCAGCCCCAAGATGCGCACTGGGCTTTTCCTTCGTAAACGTCAGTACCAACTTCGCCAGTAAGGGATCCTGTGCATGCTCGGATGTCTAACCCTGAGCCGAATGAGCCTCAACCTAGGTCATACTCTTACTCCACTCCGGTGCACCCGGTCCTTGTACAGTCAGGCTCAGATAAAATACTTCCACCTCACACCCACAGATGCTCCATCATCTTTTTTGTTCGAGTTCTGACTAGACAGTGGGAATGTTTCACCTCCCTCCCAACCCCCCCATTATGATGATGACAGCTTGTATATGGACATATAGGAGGCCAGTGAGGTTTATACTTCTCTGACACTTGGTTGATTTTGTCCTTTGTCCCCAATGAAAGAGAGTGCTTCATTTGCTGTGGTGATTAGATGAGAAGCTGAGGTCATGGACCTACAGCTGTCTACTTCTGAAGTCAAGACCAAAGTCCTTATAGAGGTTTTGTCCCCTGGGCCAGCCTCATATGAGCCTCTACTTCTATTTAATGAAGCCCTCACTGTGACACCCCTAGGGGCACATGGGCTAAGCTGTTGTCCACAGGTGAACAGCAGATGGCAAGACGCCACAGAGTGGCGTCTGGTGACCCAGGTTTTCTTAGGCAGTATCCTACTACAGAGAGTTTGGCGGTCCAGGCTTTTAGTGAATCCTAATGCATTTCCTGCACAGTTTAAAAGGATTCAGGCATTAACGAAATGAGTTTTCTCTTCGTCTAGACTGGCAATGCATTCGGTCAGTGTGGTTATACACACGCCCTCTGAGACATGATCAATGAGGCCTTGCAGCTAGTCCCAGAGAAGTTTTGGGCCTCCTTGGCTCAAACTATTTAGGACCGCCAGGATACAGCTTCATATGTCATTTGGGTTGTTCTGTACCCTCCAGAGAGTTGGTATATAGACAACACTAGTTACCCCAAACCACACAGCAGTCACCGTAGTCCTTTTGTTGACAAGGACAGTGATCAAGCACACATTGCACAGGTCATTGCGCAGGTCACCAGGGAGTCATTTGAGTGGTTTTTTTTGTCCGCATTGCCACACTTGGTGTTTGGAGCCCTGCATGGGGTGGGACTATGTCGTTCAGCATTCCCCTATCATAGGAGGGTCCAGGATTACTAGAAAGCGCTTAAAAATGTTGGTGGTTTCTTGCAGCGCGTAAAGTCATTTCAACAGATTCGGCCCCGCAATGCCACAATTAGTGTTTGGAGCCCTGCTGGGGTGGTACTATGTCTCCCAGCATTCCCGTGTCACAGGAGGGGCCAGGACTTGTGGAAAGCACTTAAAAGCGACTGCGGCTTCCCACAGCACAGGAAATCATTTCAGAGGTTTCTTTTGCCCGCATTGCCGCACTTTTGGAGACTTGCTGGGGTGAGACTCTGTTCCCCAAAGTTCCCCTGTCATAGGAGGGACCAAGACTTGTGGAAAGTGCCTAAAGGTGCCGGCAGCTTTCTGCAACGTGGGATGTGCCTGAGCATATGCCCGGGCGAATTCCGGGCCAGAAGAGGCTCGACTGGACCACATCTCTTGGTTTTCCCACACCAGAAGGTACTGCTTTTATCATTTTCATTATACTGGAAGCCATTTAAGATACTCATTTGGATACTGTATGTTCGAGGCATGTGAGCTGTAGATCACATGCTTTGCATACTCCTGCCATCTAGTTTTGGGTCCAGATGTTTGCAAGTTGTCTTTCTTCGAAGAAGTCTTTCCAGTCGCGAGGTAAGGTGCCTCCTCCTTTCTGTGATAGTGCGCATGGGCATCGACTCCATTGTCAGATTGTATTTTTTCCACTACCGGCTTCAGACGTGTGTTGCTGCGCTCCATTTCGGAATCGGTCCTCAGGTTCCCCTCGGTGTGCAATCCACTCTACCCTCAACGATATTGTTTTTGAACGAGTTTCCTTTTCTCCGCGGTTTGACTCGAACATCAAGAAATCTCCATTTTGATTGCGGTTTTCGCGGGCGGACTTCTGGCCTATCCGCGTCGGTCCGGCACCTTGTGGATGGAATGGACTCCGTTCAAATTCTGCCACCTGTGCCATGCCAAGTACCTATTACGGACCTACGTCCGGTGTGTAACTTGTGCTTGTCCCCCTAGCACAAAGAACAAGACTGTAACGCGTCTCGATCCTTCAGGTCGAAGAAAACCCTCCATGATCATCGGGCTCAACGTCGAGCGATGCAGGGGCAGCAGTTAGACAACACACCACCAGATCTCTTTGGCGAAGACTCTGAACAAGAGGAAGTCTCAGCGGCCGAAGAACAGGCTTCAGCGGCATTGGACTCCGAGGCAGAGTTGCAGATTGTCCTCAAAGACGATATGCCGCAGGGACAAGGGAATGTGAGTGCAGAAGACCCCTCCCCCACCCCCCCTTCCACTGTCCCTAGAAAATCTAAGGCTTCTGCACCACCTCGCCTTCACCCAATAGGGAACGTCTTGTCGATCCATTCCTTATAACATATCTCAATGGAAGAGAAAAATGCACTCTTTAATCTGAAAACCAACCCCACCCTTGTTATAAAACCTGCAGACAAAGGGAGAGGGATAGTTCTCCAAGAGAGAGACCATTACAAAAATGAAGTCCTGAGGCAGTTGGCAAATACTGATCATTATTGTAGACTGCCTACCAACCCCACTAGGGAACTACAGAAACTCATCCTCAAGTCACAAATGACGGTTTAGAACATGGTTTTCTTAGTAAGAATGAACACAAATTTCTGAACACCACTTCACCACATACACCAGTGATTTACACTTTTCCCAAAATTCACAAGAGCCTGGACAAGCCGCATGGTCGACCTATTGTATCAGGGTGTTGCTCGAGTCTGGAAACACCGGGCCAATATGTTGATTTCTTCATTAAGGATTTTGTGCCTGAGACTTAATGCTTCATACATGACAGTATGGCTATGATCAACCTGGTTGACGAACGCCTATTCAACCCCACATCCGACACCCTTTGTACGTTGGCTGTGGAGTCACTCTACACTGATATTCCCCAAATTGAATCACTCCTGGTTATTGAACGAGTCCTCAACAAACGACCAAGGCCCCATGCTGTACCCACAATCTTTATACTTCAACTTTTGGAAATTTGTCTTACTAGGAATTTCTTCCTGTTTGATGAACAATATTTTCAGCAGGTGAAGGGTATGTTGTGGGGGCAGTTTTTGCCCCAAACCTAGCCATACTTTACATGGACGACCTGGAAACCAACCTTTTACTATCACCTATGAACCCATTCCGCACCGGGATCTCGGTGTGGAAAAGGTACATAGATGACGTTTTTATGATCTGGCAGGACTCTGACACAACTATGAGACAATTTCTCCACTGGCTTAATAACAATTGTGACGGACTCAACTTTACTTTGACACACAGTAAGTCCACCATCCCATTTCTTGACTTGAACATTCAGCACAAAGGGGATACTAATCACAAGTTTATTTAGAAAGCCCACAGAGAGGAACACCCTCCTCCGATATGACAGTCACCATCCCCGTGCCCTGAGGGATTCACTACCTTACTCGCAGTTCCTCCGTATCAGGAGGAATTGCACACTAAAGGAGGATTACTTTTGTGAGGCAAAAGTCCTCAGTAACATACTGACATAAAGGGGGTACCCACGCAGGCTAGTTCGCAACTCCCTTAAAAGAGCCTGGTATTGTCCCATGGATACACTTTCGGAACCCAAAGAAAAACAACCCTAGAACCGTTTGGTCTGTGTGACCACTTTTTCACCAGTATCACACACCATCGGGAAGAGCGTCATTAAACACTGGGAGGTTCTGAACGCAGGAATACTTCATTTAGAACGTCCCTTGTTCGCATTCCGCAAAGCAAAAACCATCAACGATCACATAGTACGCGCTGCCCTACCATCTATCTAAAGCACAGGAACCCTCAATGAGCTTTGGGGCCTACCGCCCCTAACAGGGCATGCTAAATTTGGTGATTGTATTGTTTGCCCGTTCACAATTGAAGGTAAAGAATTAGGATTGAATTGAAAACCTTTTCGAATTGTAACACCAACAACGTAATTTATACTATTCTTTGCCCTTACAATAAAATATACATTGGACAAACAACGCAAAAGGCAAGGATACGGATTTGCCAGCACCGCAGCAGAATATGCTGCAACGCTCCATATGCCCCTCTTGTGGAACATTTTCAAGCAGCAGGTCACACTGAAGATGACATACGGTGGACAATCATTAGCGTGATAAAGCCACTGCCAAGGGGTGCAGACATTGCTCAGCTTCTTTTTTTTTTTTTTTTTTTTTTTTTTTTGAAACCGTTTATTGCAATCTCAAGAATATACAAGTATGGGCCTACAACCTTCCGGCCGGCCGCTAGAATGACAGGAGCATATGACATACGTACAAAAACACTTGGCATAGCAGAGAAGAAAAATCAGGAGGTATCAGCGTCGTGGGCCACATCACTCTGACCCCACAATACGGTTTCATTTTATACAAACAACACAAAAACCACACCCGCAAGGCAACCCGCAATCGAAAGTAACAGCACGTGCTCCCCGAATGGGGGACCCCAGCCATCCACAGGAGTCTAAAGAGGGGAAGGGGAACAGATCGAGGACTGGGGGAACTCCGTGCTCGGGGCTAGGGAAAGGAGTCAACTAAGGGGACGGGGCTGGTGAGGCCGCAGGCAGCAGTGGTGGCGCGCAGATACCCCCGCGGTAGGCGTTCCAGGGGCCCCATACTTTCACCCATGCCCCAGGCTTACCCCTCGCCACATACACCACCTTTTCTCGAAACATGCACCAATCCATGTGTTCTTTCCAGGCCGACACCGCCGGGGGCCTCTGGGATCCCCACAGTTGAGCAATGTCACGCTTAGCTATCATATATCCCAGAGTCACCCATCGCGTCTGCGGAACCGAGTAGTCAGTTGGTTCCCACACATTCAGCAGGCATCTCCTCGCTTCAGGCAGCAGCGCGACATGCGTAACCACTCGCAGGACCTCATGCACACCACGCCAGAATCGCTCCACCTTCGGGCATTCCCACAAAATATGCAAGAAAGTCGCCAAAGCACCACACCCGCGCTTACACAACCCATCCTCAGCATAGCCCATACGCAGAAGCCTTGGCCCCGTCATGTAAACCCGATGGAGTATCTTAAGCTGGACGAAGCGAAGGCGAGCCGGTATGGCCACCTCCTTCGGAGAGGCCACCGCGGAAATCCAGTCTTCGTCGTCCAACTCCAGCCCGTCGGCAACCCAAGCCTCGCGGAGGCCAGTCAGCAAGCCCGAGCGGTCATTAATCAATTTTTTGTAAATAAGGGAGATCGTGCTGTCCGGAACGTGGCCATCCAGCACTCTATCCTCCAGGGGGGAAGACTCCGGGATGGAGGCGACGTCTGGGAAGACTGAGCCCAGCGCGTGACGGACCTGCAAGTACCGAAAGTATTCACTGCCCTGCAGCTGAAACTCCGTCTGCAGCGTCTCGAATGTTTTAAATCCCCCCCTCGTCCAGAGGTCCCCCACTTTACTGATGCCGATCGTGTCCCACTTCTCGAAGCCCTTCGAGGTCCACAGGGAGCCCAATCTCTCAGACGCGTACAACGGTGATGCCCGGGTCAAACGGTCCTTCCACCCCATAGCTGCGTTAGCCGCGTGCCATACTCGTACCATGACACGCGTAGGTCCCGTCAGGCGGGGTCCGGGCGCGCCAGAGTAGAGCGCTCGATTATAGTCGCCACCAGGCAGGAGCATCTTGTCCATTTCAAATGCCGGGTTTAAGGCGGGCCCGTAAAGGCCATGATTAATTGCAGCTAGCTGGGAGGCCCAGTAATACCGTTTAATATCCGGGAGGGCAATCCCCCCGTCGTACCATGGGAGCGTCAACTTCGCCAGGGCAATACGCGGCCTCCCGTCCCAGAACAGGCGGCGCTGTAGACTCTCCACCTCACGGAAGTAGCGCGCCGGGACTAAATCCATAGTATTCTGGAGAGCGTACAGGAAGCGTGGCAACGACATCATCTTAAACAATGCCGCCCGGCCGAGCGGCGAAAGCGGCAGGCGCCGCCAGCGCGCGACGTCCTCCTTCAAGCGCTGGAGGGGGGGAAGCAAATTCCGCTCGTAGCGGGCCTCCGGGTCCAGAGTAATGTAAACCCCCAGGTACCGGAACCCCTGTGAGGCAATCTGGATCGGACAGCCCCGCGGGAGGACGGGAGCCTCCCCGGAAAGCACATACACACACGATTTAGCCCAGTTGATGACAAGGCCTGAGTTGCGGCCGAATGAGCGCAAAACATCAACCAGGACAATCAGTGATTTACGCGGGGAGGCTAGGTACAAAAGGATATCGTCAGCGTATAGGGACACGCGGTCCTCATACTCGGGGGTCCAACGGAGACCACGGATGGAAGGGTGCCACCGCAGCCACTCCGCCAGGGGTTCCAAGGCCAGCGCAAACAGGAGCGGCGACAAGGGACAGCCCTGTCGCGTGCCCCGTCCCAGCTCGAATGGGACCGATACTCTTCCATTCACCACCACCTGCGCCAATGGGCCCGAATACAACAATTTGACCCAGCTGATGAACCCCGGGCCAAATCCAAACTTCGCCAGCATAGCCCAGATGTATGGCCACTCGAGCGTGTCAAACGCCATGGTGGCGTCTAAGGACGCCAATATGGCCGGCTCCCGCACAAACGGGACACGCGCGAGCACCCCGTGTAAGTGCCGCAGATTAAGGGCCGTGTTACGACGGGGAATAAAGCCGGACTGGTCTTGGTGGACCAAATCGCCCACCACGCCGACCAGCCGGTTGGCTAGCACCTTGGCGAGGATTTTGGGCTCCGCATTCAAGAGCGAGATAGGCCGGTAGGATGTAACCCGGTCTCGAGGTCTCCCCTCCTTGTGGATCACCACTATTGTAGCCAGACGTTGGTCCGGCGGGAGGGAGCCCAGCGAGTGGGCCGCCAGGAACATCGCACGGAGGTGGGGTGCCAGTACATCCGGTCGCAGCTTATACAACTCGATAGGGATGCCGTTCGGGCCCATGGCCTTGCCGGATGCGACCGAGCGTATGGCGAGGGCAATTTCGTCGGAGGTAGGAGCGGCATCTAACGACACCCTGTCTTCCACCGAAAGGGAAGGCAGCGCGATATCCCTCAGCAGGGCATGGGAATCCTCCTCCGAGCAGGGAGAAACCGGGGAATACACCTCGCGGAAATAATCCGCGAAACAAGAGACAATGTCTTCTGGCTCGGTGACACGCACACCATCTATCCTCTCAATCAGCGGGACCACACGACTCGCTCTCTCCTTTTTATCCAACCATGCAAGCAGTTTACCAGCCTTATCACCCACATCATACAGTCGCCCCTGTTGCTCTCTATAGAGGCACCTGGCCGCCTCCGTGACGAGGGCCCTGTAGGCCGCCTGCTTAAGTTGTAGGACATGTAGTGCAGCATCCGTCACCCCACCCTCTAGATCACCCTCCAATTCAGCGATTTCGGCCTCCACCCGGGTCACCTCCTCCTGCTCGCGCCTCCGGGCATGGGAAATAAAGGAGAGGGCCTCCCCTCTAAGAACTGTTTTGAAGGCTTCCCACAGGGAGATAGCCGAAGGGACGGACCCCACATTCTCATCGAAATACCGCTGCAAGGATTTAATCAAATCGGCGCGAATAGTGGGGTCGCGCAGGTACCAGGCATTGATTGGAGCTACCCTGCCCTCCCCCCTCGGGAAGACATCAACGTGCAACAGGAGCGGGGAGTGATCTGAAATACCCCGCGCCAAATGGCGCACCTCTCCTACCCTCCCAACATAGGCCGCAGGGACAAGGACATAATCAAGCCGTGAGAGGCTACCATGGGCACCCGAGTGGAAAGTGTACTGCAGCTGCGTGGGATGTTTTAAGCGCCAGCAGTCCACCAATCCCAGTGTATCTAAGAAGCCGGACAGCCACGCCTGCGCCCGGGGGAGGTCCCTAGGGGGGTGACGATCCACGGTCCCAGAAACCACCGCATTGAAGTCCCCCCCAACCACCAGAAGCCCCCCCGGAAGGTCAAGGAGGAGGCGCCCTAGGTCTGCAAAAGTCGTAGACTGTAACCCCGGTGGGACGTACACTGATGCAAAGACAACTACTTTACCCTCCATTCTCCCCACTAAGACAGTGTAGCGTCCCCTCTCATCATGGCGCACCTCGTCTATTTCCAACGGGAGCGAGTTCTTCACCATGATGCCCACCCCCCGTGAGCCCGACGTAAAGCCCGAGTGGGCCACCAAGCGATAGCCACGCCGATTCATGGCACAAAAGGAATTACCAATAAGGTGTGTCTCCTGCAGAAAGACCACATCTGGCGAAAGTCGTTTCAAATACTGCAGGACCACACCTCGCTTAATCCTATCCCCCAGTCCGTTAACGTTCCAGGACAATAAAGTCAGGTCCCCTACCCCCCATCACATACAGAAGCCATCATTCGTCCCCCCGAGAGCACCTTGAAAACACCAATACAATAAAGGGTTTGCCTTGCGGTAAAAACGAACAACACCCCACCCCAACCCACCCATCCCAACAGAACTCCCCCCTCCCTGCACCCCTGCATGAGCCCAAACAGCCCCCCCAAAGTGCAGTGTGCCTGTCGCCCCATGAATGATTAAACTAACTAGTCCCCCAGAGGAGGAGGGAGAGCCCCCAAGAGACCCCGTGCCACCTCCACAGGAGGGAGACTTAACGAACAGTCAAAAATGACGACGATGTTGTCCAGAGCGAGGCCTACTATTAGTCCCTCAGTCCTGATCCGGCGAGCCCTCCCCTCCAACCGCGCCCCCCCCACCCCCCCGGCCCCGATCCCCGGGCAAGGAGTCCAACCAGTCCCCGGCCGCCTCGGGACGATCAAAAAAGTGCGTGCGGCCATCCACCTCCACCCGCAACTTAGCTGGAAAAAGCATCGCATACTTGAGGTTCAAGTCCCGTAGACGACGTTTGACTCCGAGAAAGCTCAGTCTCTGCTTCTGGACCGCTGGGGTGAAATCAGGATAGAAATTTACGTCCATATTGTCAAGTCTGACCGGTCCTTGTTGCCTAGAAGTCTGAAGGATAGCGTCTCTGTCCCGAAAGTTGAAAATCCGGGCAATGAGAGGCCTCGGAGGGGCTCCGGCCTTAGGTCTTCCTCCGGGGACCCTGTGGGCACGTTCCACCGCAAAGAATTTACTCAGCCCCCGGGGCTGGAGATGGGTGAGAATCAGGTCCTCCACAAACAGGTCCGCCGCCGCCTCCTCACGTCCCTCCGGCACCCCGACAATGCGGACATTGTTCCTCCGGGCCCGACCCTCGGAATCCTCCAGTCGACGATCCATCAAGGGCGCTCGCCTGGCCAAGCCGGCGCACCTCCTTTTGGAGGGCCGCCACGTCCGCTGTAAGGCCCGAGGTGGTGTGGGCCAAAGAATCGACCCGGTCATTGGTCTTGGATAAATCAGCCCTCACCAGGCCAACATCCACGTGGACCGAGTCAATCTTTGGCGCCAGTGTGTCAAAGCGCTGGTCCACCGAGGCCTTCATCTCGGCGATAGCGCCCATGACATCTCGCAGGGTCAGATCCGCGGGCTGCGCAGGAGCATCAGTCGGGCCCTCAGGGGACCCACGCGGCACCTCGGGAGATCCCTTCTGGAGGGTGTAGCGGTCCATGCTGTTGGACTGATGGGCTGCGCCACGGCGGGTCGATTTCACCTTTGCCCGGTCGCCATCTTGCTTTGTGGACATGGTTTCAGTCCCCAAATCGTGCCAATCACCTCGGAAAAGGCCGACAAACCAGTTCACGGGCTCCGGGGGGGGGGGCAACCACAGGTCCGCAGGACGGGTCACAGCCGGCGGGCCAGCAGGGCAACCCAACGAGGCCACCACACCGCACACCGCCCCGCAACCCAACCTCGCCTACACAGCAAGGAGGGTGCAAAAGTGAAAGTGCGGGGTACGCGAGTCGCCCAGCCCTGCCCGCCGCTGTTGATCACTTTGTCTCCGGATCACCCCGCAACTCCAATCCGGGGGGCCGGCGTGGAGAAGGCCGCAAACCTCAATCGGTGCTCCCGCCGGTGTCCGAGGTCCAATTTGGAAGCGGAAAACGGATGACACCTCAGCTCGGGCTCACCAACACAGTCCCCTCATCTAGGACAGGATATTTTCAGGATTTATGTAGGAGGTCACGGAGGTCCTCGGGAGCCTCGCACCTACGCGGCCATCTTGGTTGCGCGCTAGGCTCCTCCTCCATTGCTCAGCTTCTTAACAAGGAAGAACTGAAATGGATCCTGAGGGCTGGAAGTATCCATACAGTCCTCAATCTTCTGGAGGATTGGACCTCACTAATCTAATTGCTACTTCTTTTGAGTATTCTTGCGCCTTTGGCCCTCTTCACAGACCTTTATTACTATAACTGCCCTGTTTTGTCCCCCTGTTATTGTCTAATGTGCCTTTTTAACTTTATCACTGTTTTTGCCGCTGGTGAATTGTACTGAGGTTCGTCTTGCTCCTTTGTGACTAGATCTGCCACTTCTGATAAACTTTTCTTCCTATTTTTTTATTCTAATTTTTATTCTGGTTCTCAACAACTTTTTGCCATGCACATCCTTCATAATTTAAGATGGCCACCTTTTTGGCAACCATGAGTCTCTTTCATTTTTACTATCCCCGGTCACCTGACCAACTTCTTCCAATACAAGTCTCTTTTACTATCCCCGGTCACCTGACTCACTTCTTCCAATACAAGACTCTCTTTTACTATCCCTAGTCACCTGACCCACTTCTTCCAACAGGAAGTTCCCATTTCACTCAGTGCTGTGACCGGCAACACACATGTTGTGACAGACTGAAGACCACATACGGTAAGCGGGATTGATCTGCACACTCATCTCCTTTATTACAGGTGATGCTCTAATATCCTTAATTATCCCCTCACTTCTTCCTTTCAACATTGGCCCGGAACTCGACTTGAGACCACAAAAGCGGCTTGGTTAACATTGCAATATGTTCACATTGGAACTCCCCTAACCGGTAAGCGCGTTCGCCATGCACCCTGCGGTCCCTTTACCCGTTTCATCCCCTATCCTTAACCACCCCCTTGCTCTTTCCTTTCAGCATTGGCCCAGGAACTCCGTTTGAGACCGCAATAGCGGCTTGCTTCATATGGAATATATTCACACTGGAACTACCTTAACCGGTAAGCGCGTTCGTCTTGCACGCCGCAGTTCCCTTCTACCTTTCCGCCCCACCCTTAAACCTCCTTCTCCTTTCCACCCACTGCAGGTCTTTTGCTTCCCGGTGCGAACTCCCTCGTACCAATACCAAGACCATCACTTCTAAAGGTCCCACGCTGGTGGTTTTCTCTCTTGATTCCCAAGACAGTCAGGGTAAGCCGACCTCTTGACCGCTACCCTTCACTTTACCTCCCATGTCCTCCACGCGCTACCTTGGACACGCAATAGAATAATAGCGAATTCTTAACTTTCAGCATTACTGTTGTTTCCTTGTATTTCCCACTTACCACACAGCTACCAGTATAGTTATTTTCACTCCTTCAACACCTTCGCCAGATCTCGCTTCCATCTTGATCGTCGGCACTTTTTCTCCATTTGTCTATCTCTTTGCATCACCTTTTCTAGAGATTTTCACTGCACGTTCATTCCACGTGCCTGTTTCCATATACAGGAGCCCCACGTATCGAACCGAAAGCACACTAAAGGCAATCTCATGAGCACTTTTTATGAATGTCGAATTCCCCTTGTCTGTAAATTAACTCCAATTTCCTTTCTCCTTTCCTTACCTTCGAATTTTTCCCATGGTTCTAGTAATTAAAGTCATATGTAACCAGGCATGCATATTATAATGTCCTGAAGATGATCCCAGCATTTTCTTAAAGGATCAAAACGCCATCGACACCTTGTACACCATATACGCTTTTTGAAAATGTTCTATTTTTTTGTGTATTGGTGTCTCTTGTATACTCTGTTTGTTCTATAAGAAATGTGTTGAAAACAAACCATTTCCCTTGCCTTAACCCCTTATTTTATGTTGTACGTCTTTCTTGCTAAAGTGGGATGCAGGCTTGTGTCCCACTTAAACTGCTCTGTGTTTACTTTCTGTAACTATTGAATTGATTGAATAATAAATATCTGTCCGGCTGGACAGATGTCTACAATATAGCACTGATTGGGCCTATATTTATTGACTATAACTTATTGTCTGTCTGGGGACCACTGTCTTTAGAAAGAGTTCAGGCCAAGGTCGGCACCGAGAAGAGGTTTCTAACGCTCTGCCTTTTGGCTCAGCACTGAAACACTCTGACAAGCCTTCCGGCTCAGCACCGAGTCGGCCGAAACCCATTTCCAAGCCAAAACCTTCAGTCTCTAAGCATAAAATGGGCATGGAGCCGAAACATTCAACGCCGAAACCAAAGAAGCATTCCTCGGTGCCAAAATCTTTAGCGCTGAAAGGACATTCCAGCTCGGCACCGAAAGCTGCTAGTACCTCAACCAGATCCAAGCACGGACATTGTACCACCTAAATCGTATCCGAAACAGAAAAAACTTTTTATTAATCCAGATACTGGGCATATTCACGCTAAACTGCCATCCAAAAACAAGCTTCCGGATGACGACAGCTCTACAGATCCATTGAAGAAGAAACATGTGGGGACTAGTCCTTTCCACACACTACCATCTCCTCCTCCTCCCTCTCCACCACAATTTAATCCCTTACACATTACACCTAATCAGTCTCCTCTACCTCACCCTGATGCAGGTGACACTGATGATGATGACACAGTCACCAGTAGATCCTTGGAAGGATTATACCATTGATCCTCCACAGGATACAGACCCAGATCTTTACCCTGCCAGACCATCGCCACCTGGTGACAATCTGTCATATCAGGAGCTCATTGATAGAGCTGCACACTACCATGGGGT
Source organism: Triturus cristatus (assembly GCF_964204655.1). Lineage (NCBI taxonomy): Eukaryota > Metazoa > Chordata > Amphibia > Caudata > Salamandridae > Triturus > Triturus cristatus. The sequence goes on along the minus strand of NC_140584.1, from coordinate 701,210,178 downwards.
AGAGCTCCATAAAGAGTCATTAGAGGAGGATTTTCTATTTGAAACTTTAGCAACACAAATCCAGTCAGACACTATGCTTAAAGGTATGTTAAGGCACACATACGACATCTTTAAAGATCATGTACATCCTAGGGTCCTCATTCCTAGAGTGGATAAAAAATATAAACCTTCCACAACAGACCCTATTTTTATTCAGGGTCAGTTACCACTGGACTTTGTAGTGGTATCCAGTGCTCGAAAGCGAGCTTATTCTCAAGCGTCTGGGGCTGCTCCTCCCCCAGATAAGGAGTCAAAACTGATTGATGCTTCTGGCTAACGTCTAACTGTGCAAGTAGTTATATTGGCGTATTGCTAACACCCAAGGTCTCTTTGCAAGAAATGATAGAGCCCACTGGGACGAAATAAAACAACTTCTACAGTTGCTCCCATATGAGCATAAAGCCAAAGCACAAGATTTAGTTCAAGGAGGTAAACTAATTTCCGACACTTCCATCAGATATGCTCTAGATGTGGCCGATACTGCAGCTAGGGGGGTACAAACTAGCATCCTACTCCAGAGACATGTCTAGTTACGTGTTTCAGGGTTTAAACCTGAAGTCCAGCGATCCATTCTAAATATACCCTTCGACAAAAAACATCTTTTTGGTCCTAAAGTTGATCGAGCGCTCGAAAAAGTAAAAAAAGGTACAGATGTAGGAAAATCCATGGGAGCGCTTCAGTCTCCCTCTAACAGGGATTCCTTTCGGCGCTCCTTTTACAGGGGAGGGTTCAAATTCACAAGGACCGACCAAAATGCTTCCTCTTACAAAAACACTTCCCAATCACTTTTACAAGAGGATGTTTCAGAGAAGGCTACAGGGGAAATAGTCCAAGGGGCAGAGGTAAAAACACCACACCCCACAATTCCCCTTGCCCACACTTCCCTCCGACTATTCGACACCTGTCGGAAAAAGACTTCAAGACTTTCTCCCCATTTGTGAATCAATAATATCTGCCTAATGGGTGATTGCAATTATCTAACATTTTTATTGCCTGGAGCTTACCAACAACCCTCCAAACATTCCACCTCGATATCACAAATTATCACCAGACCACCAACACTCTCTATTACTCAAAGGGGCTATAGAACCAGTCACATCTTAGTACTAAGGGTCAGGGGTTTATTCCCTTTACTTTCTAATTCCGAAAAAAAGACAGCTCATTAAGACCTATTCTAGATCACAGAGAGTTAAACAAATGCATACTGTCAGAGCACTTTCAAATGGTAGCTCTTCAACAGGTACTTCCTCTTTAACATCAAGGCGACTTTGTTTACTCTGGACCTAAAAGACGCCTACTTTCGCATTCCAATTCATCCAGCTCATTGTATATACCTCAGATTTATGATAGCAGGCAAGCATTACCAGTTCAAGTTGCTTCCATTTGGCGTCACCACAGCCCCCAGAGTGTTCACCAAATGTCTCGCAGTAGTAGCTGCTCATCTCAGAAGACAATGTATCCATGTCTTCTCTTACCTAGACGACTGGCTTATCAAAGCGGGCACTTACCACAGCTGTACTACACACGCAGGCAACAGTACACCTACTTCGTCAGTTATGTGTCACAATCAATGTACAAAAATTTCTTCTGTGCCCTGCACTAGTGCAATCATATCTAGGAGCTTTCCTCAACACTCTCAAAGCTCTAGCCTCTCCCAATGTAGCCAGGATTTGCAATATTCAGACTACAATAATACAATTTCAACCTAATCAAACCTTACTAGCCAGTTTTTATGCAACTGTTGGGAATGATGGCATCCTGCATTGCAATCGTACCTCAAGCAAGGCTTCACATGTGTCCTCTGCAGGAATGTCTAGTGCGTCAGTGGAATCAGTCACAGGGTCAATTAACCAAACTAGTGTTGGTAGACGGCCTCACCCATCGCTCTCTGCAGTGGTGGAACCCTCAAACCTTATCAAAAAGGCGGCCCTTCATAGACCCGATTCCACAGACTACTAACAGTAGACGCATCTTTGACAGGTTGGAGTGCTCATCTCCAACATCACACAGTTAGTTCAAGAGCTGTGGTCAGACAATCACAAACCCCTCCACATCAACTACCTGGAGCTTCTAGCAGTGTTCCTAGCACTCAAAGCTTTCCACACTCACCTTTTAGGCAAAACTGTCTTAGTCTGCACAGACAACATGACAGCGATGTATTATCTGTAGAAACAGGGAGGAACACACTTTCTCCAGCTGTCACGCCTGGCACAAAGCATTTGTAATTGGGCAATTCATCAAAAAATGTATCTACTAGCGGAACACCTTCCAGGAGTAGACTATCAAATCGCAGACCTGCTAAGTAGACACAGGCAACAAGTTCACAAGTGGGAACTTCATACTTAAGTTCTTCTTCCCTACTTTCAACAATGGGGATTTCCGCAGATAGATCTGTTTGCTACAGTACACAATGCAAAATGCCCAAACTTCACATCCAGGTTCCTACACCGTCTATCCAAAGGCAATGCCTTATGGATGAATTGGTCAGGGATATTTGCCTTTTCCACCTCTCCCACTAATTCCATTACTGGTTCGGAAGCTCAAACAAACATCCCTCACATTGATCTTAGTCGCCCCCCCCCCCATGGGCTTGTCAACCCTGGTACAACACCCTGTTACAACTTTCAGTAGTGCCACATCATAAGCTATATCTCACACCCAGTTTCCTCACTCGGAGCCATGAAGAAATCAGACATCCAAATCCAAGAGAACTCATCCTAGCGATTTGACCCCTGAAGTCAGAGTTTGATTATTTAAAACTACCAATAGACGGTATATTTTCAAGGAGGCTAGAAACCCTACCACTAGAGCATGTTATGCAGCAAATTGGAAACGGTTTGTTATCTATTGTAACATCATCATCAATCCACTTGATGACTCTGTCCAAAATATTATTTCTTACCTGTTGCATTTACAGCAATCTGGATTGGCTAACACATCCATTCGGTTTCCCTAGCAACAGTAGCTGCATACTTGCAAAATAGGCAACACTTTGCTCTATTCAGAGTGCCAGTGATCAAAGCCTTTATGGAAGGGTTAAAAAGGGTGATACCACCAATAATTCCCTCTGCCCCAGAGTGGAACCTAAACATAGTCATTACAAGGCTAATGGGTCCACCTTTTGAACCAATGCATAAATGTCAGTTACAATTCCTCTTATGGAAGGTTACTTTCATCATAGCAATAACCTCACTAAGGAGAGTTGGTGAACTTCAGGCATTAACTATACAAGAGCCTTTTTTTTCAACTTCACAACCAATCCTAAATTTCTGCCTAAAGTAGTTTCAGCCTTTCATATCAATCAATCAGTTGAGTTACCTGTGTTCTTTACTCAACCTGATTCTGTAGCAGAGTGAGCTTTACACATACTTGATGTTAGACGAGCTATACTATTTTATGTTGAACGAACTAAAGAATTTCGAACAACAAAGCAACTCTTTGTTGCTTTTTCTCCACCACACAAAGGCAATCCCATATCTAAGTCCGGTATTGCAAGATGGATTGTAAAATGTATTCAAACATGTTATGCTAAAGCAAAACAAACTCTAATACCCCATAGAGTACATTTCACTCTCAAAATAGGGGGTACTATGGCTTTCTTAGTAAATATTCCCCTAGCTGACATCTGTAAGTCAGCAACATGGTCTACACCGCACACAGTCACCAAACACTATTGTGAAGATGTGTTTTTGCGAGACAACAAGCAAATGTAGGCCAAGCAGTACTTATAACACTATTTCAAACAACTACAACCACTACAGGTTAACAATGTCCCTTGTTAATCTGCTTTGGTCAGTCCCACGCATGTTAGACATAATACACACACACAGCTGCACTACTGAAAATCGAGTGCTTTTATTATGGCATGGCATGCATGTTAGGCACTTCAAGAAAAACATTTCCAGAGAGAAGAGCTGTGCTTGAACGGAGATGTAAATTTATGCACCTAAACCTAGAGGTAAGGGGTCCCCCCTGACAAAGCCCAGAGGTCTTCTATTTCTATAATAAACTAGTTCCTAGCACGGGGAGGGTGGCAAGGCACGGTAGTCCTTTCTCCACTAACTTTATAAAATGATATCCCCGTTTATTTTTTGTGGAATTGTAACAATGCTTACTATCTTGTGTATATGCATTTTGCTGCTAGTATTGACTCGTATACTGCATTATAAAGCACGTTAGTTAAAATAAACATTTAAAACTATACAGTGTCTCTAATTATTCACGTTGTGGACAAGCATGAGTGAGTGAACAAAAGAGTGTTCTTGTTCCCGCGATTCCTGGAAGGATCTGAGTTACATGTTTTAGGATTTCTAATCATTGGTAGCATGGCTGTAGTACGGAGAACGAATGAGACACTCGTCGTATTGAGGTTCCGGGCGCTAAAGTGGGTTTTTGGTATACCACAATACACTGAGGTCCTGGTTTCCTGCGTATAGTTCTGTATATGTGGAGAATCTCTGCAACATGGCGCACCTAATGTTTGGTCTGGTTCTTATCTGCGAGACACTGTAGTAGTGCTTGTCCACGATCCCCTTGCATCTGTTTCCGGAAACAGCTGTGACGGTGTAACCTTCTATATTGATGTTTATATAGGTTTTGTCAAGCTTGATATTATTAAAAGGTATTTACTTTTTATTGTTAACCCTTTATTGCGCTGCCACGCCTTAGGTTGTTATACGTTGTTTGACTTCATAGCTGAAGTTGATATTCCGCCGCATAGCCGCGTGGCGCTCCGTCGTCATTTGACCGGTTATGGAGTGCCTGATGCGGGTGTCGCTCTTATCTTTGTGGTTGGAGCTGACCCGGCTTACCACTTTGAGGTAGTTTATTCTTGAGTCTCCTTTCCGGCAGTCGATGGAACCGACAATTTGTTCCATGTGTACACTTCTTCGGCCCTTCCTAATGTGTATCGGCTTTATAGGACTCTTGAAGTTCCGTTGTCGGCATGGCAACACCACATTTGGTTTAATGACGCCCTCCCTCACCCACTGACTCCGATCCGTTTAGGTCCTTTATCAATAGATGGGGCCACTTGGTCCGTTTTGGCTGGGTACACACCACATCCACAGCATCTAACAGTTCCTATAGCGGAGCTCCGCGTCTTGCACATCTCCTTGATTCGGGTGCACAGGGCTCTTATACAATATGTCTCTCGCAACGTTCGGGTGGGACCACCTGGAGTTGCTGCGCAACCAGCTGGACCTGGCGGTGTGACTATTAGTCCCGTTCTGGCTTAATTCGGTAATGGGCAAGCGTCCACTAAATAAGGATGATTTACCTTATTGGCTTGCTGAGAAATTTGACCAGCTGGAGGCGGTATTTCCGAATACCTCTCCTGTGAAAAAACACAGGATTTTGACTATTAGTTTGCAGAAAGACTTAATCCCAGAGTTAACCGATTGTAACAATTGGGGTAAGGTGTTTGCAGCAGTATATGCGAAGTGTTTCCCCACTCCCTCAATGACCGTACTCTCCTTCGTGATTAAGAGTGTTCAAGATGAGCATGGCCCTGAAGCGTCAGTTGAATTGGGGATGCGGTTGGTGGGGGTGTTCGTGGTTGCTGATCGCATCCTTGCAAACGTAAAGGGGGATGCAGTGAACTTTCAAGTAGCTAATGCTTTGGCTCTCGTCCCAGAAGCTGAGAAGCCACGCGATTTACCAAAAATTATTGCTCAGGCTTATAAAACCATTGGCCGCAATAGTTTGGGTGTTCAGCCTTTTGCTAAAATACCACCACAAACGCAAACACAACAGAAGTCTCAGTCTGATAAAGACGAGCGCCCAATCATTTCTGCGAAAAATTGGAGAACTAAAAAACAGGGAAAGCAACAACAGAAACAGGGGTCGCGTGCTGTGTCACCGACACCAAAGTCTTCTAAGTGCACTTATGATTTGCGCGACCACGCGAGAATTAGGTCTCCTGATAGGGGAACGCCAGGATCGCGGCAGAGGACGGGGTGCACCACAAGGACGTGAGCAGCCTCGTCAGACTTACGGAAAGGGAAAACAAGTCGATTTTCCGCGTCAGTACCCACAGTTTCAGAAAACAGAAAGTTGCAGCTTTAACAGCGATATATGCCACAGACGGTGAGAACCTGCCTCCTGAATTTAACATGGGTAGTAACACTGCTAGACAGTGCAGTGGAAGTTACCATAGTGCAGCAAGCACTGCGTCGTTTCTGGAGGCGACAGCAAATGACACTTTCATTACAGTTGAAACCGCTGACACTCCAATGGCTCCCCCGACAGACTATCAACCAAGGGTTTGTAGAGCGCACTAATCACCCGTGAGGGTCTGAAGGCGCTAGGGAAGGGGTCAGTTCCGGATCAGTCGCCGCCTCGGATGACTCGAAGAGCCAGGTCTTGAGGTCCTTTCTGAAGGCACGGAGAGCTCGTTCCAGGTCTTGGCTGCGATGTAGGAGAAGGCTCTCCCACCTGTTCTAGTTCTGCGGATGCGGGGGACTTGTGCCAGGGCGAGGTCAGCGGAGCAGAGGTTCCTATTGGGTACGTGGAAGGAGACTCTTGTTGAGGTATTTGGGTCCGATGTTGAGGGATTTGTAGGTGTGGGTGAGGAGCTTGAAGGTGACCCTCTCCTCGACGGGGAGCCAGTGGAGTTCTCGCAGGTGTTTGGTCATGTGTTCGTGGCGCGGAGCCCCGAGGATGAGTCTGGCGGCGGCGTTCTGGATCATCTGGAGTCTGTGTAGTAGACCTCTGTTGATTCCGGCGTATAAGGCATTGCCGTAGTCTAATCTGCTAAGAGCGTGGGTGACGGTCTTTCTGCAGTCGGGGGGGGATCCATTTGAGGGCCTTGCGGAGGATGCGCAGGCAGTTGAAGCTGGGGGAAGTTATGGCGTTGATCTGGCAGTTCATGGAGAGGGAGGAGTCGGATGATGCCGAGGTTTCCTGTGTGGTCCGTAGGGATGGGAGGGTCCCTGAGGGCCACCAAGTGGTGTTCCAGGCGGACGTGTGGGGTCCAAGGATGTGGACCTCAGGCTGCCACGTTATTCATTCCTTCCTGGAAGCGGGGTCTGGTGTCTTTGGGTTTCTTCGTGAGTGAGAGGATGAGCTGGGTGTTATCGGCATAGGATACAATGCTGAGCCCATGCTGTCTTACGATGGCGGCAAGGGGGGGCCATGTAGATGTTGAAGAGCGTGGGACTGAGCGAAGAACCCTGGGGTACTCCGCAGTCGATATCGGTGGGTTTGGAGATTAAAGGAGGGAGTCTGATCCTCTGGGTTCTGCCGGCGAGAAAGGATCGGATCCAGTTGAGTGCGGCTCCATGTATCCCCACGTCATGAAGTCTGGCTGCGAGTGTGCGGTGGGAAACTGTCGAAAGCTGCGGAGAGGTCTAGGAGGATGAGGGCCGCGGTGTGACTCTGGTCGAGTAGCATGCAGATGTCGTAGGTGGCAGCGAGAAGGGTGGTCTCTGTGCTGTGGTTGCTGTGAAATCCAGACTGCGAGGTGTGAAGGATGGAGTGCTCTTCGATGAAGGTCGTCAGCTGAGCGTTCACGAGTCTCTCGGTGACCTTAGCCGTGAAAGGGAGGAGAGAGATGGGCTGGTAGTTTTTCAGGTCAGTTGGGTCGGCCGTGGGTTTCTTGAGGAGTGTTGTAACCTCTGCCCGTTTCCATTTTTATGGGAAGATGCCGGACATGAAGGACGCGTTGATGGTCAGTCTGAGTTCGGGTGCGATGGTGGAGGCGACCCTGTGGAATATGTGCGGAGGGCAAGGGTCCGTTGGGGCACCTGGGTGGGTTTTCTTCATGGTCGCGGTGATGTGTTCGACGGTGGCGGGATTCCAGGTCATAATTGTTGGTTTATTGGCAGCGTAAGGCAGAGATGTGGTGTCCTGCGTCTGTTCGCTGAAGTTGTCATAGAGGGCCTTGATCTCAAGATGGAAGTAAGAGCTGAGCTTGTCGCAGAGTTCCTGGGATGGTGTGATGTCGGTTGCTTAGCTGGGGGCAGTGGTCTTCAAACTTTTTAATTCCGCGCCCCCCCAGTGTTGAAAAAGAAATCCCCGGACCCCCCCCCCCTCAAAAATGTTCACAATTATTCTATTAAACTGGCAATGTTTAAATATGTCTAGACTTATTTAAACATTACAGCTAAGTTCTGCCACTGTATTAGAAATGCAATCAATACATGTTTTCCAAACCTACTATTCTGGTGAGGCAAGCCTTACTAATGTGTAAAAGTTTCCACAGTGTGATTATTTGAAATGGTAGTGTGCGTTTGGGAGAAAACAAGGAGTCCTTTCCCTTTGGACACCTTCTCCTAGCCAGGATTTAAATGACAAAGGATAGTACTGATGGCCCATTACAGACGTGCTTACTGCCGCTCATTTTTTCGGCTGAAAACAAACCATAATGTTTCTTCTGGCCAAAGCCCTGCGCCCCCCCCCCCCCCTGGGATCACTTGAGGCCCCCCTAGGGGGGCCCGCCCCCCAGTTTGAAGACCTCTGGCTGGGGGTTTAGTGAACTGCTGAATGATGTTGGAACAGTTCCTTGGTGTTGGTTGTGTTGGTCTGGACTTTGTCTCTGATGAAGGTCCGTTTGGTGGTGGTATTCCTTCAGGGCGCTCCTGTGGTTGGTCCGCGCTTCTGTGGTTTTCAGGTTTCGCCAGGTTTTCTCTAGGCGTCTGCAGGAGCGTTTGGCTTCATGTAGTTCAATGGTGAACCAGGCGGCCTTCAGAGGGTGTTGTTTGGTGGGGTGGCGGAGGGGTGCGAGTTAGTCGGCGCAGCGGGAGATCCAATGATGAAGTTCTGTGACTGCGGAGTTGGTGTCGGTCGTGGCGCTGGGGGGTCTGGGAGGAGGGTGGTGATGAGGCGTTCCTCTGTGACCTTGCTCCAGTTCCTACGCGGTGGTCACGGAGCGGACTTGGGTGCGGTGGCGATGTTTAAGGTGAAGTGGACGCAGTAGTGGTCCGTCCAGGAGGGCTGGGTGGTGTGGCTGACCCGAATGTTTGTTCCTCCCGCGAAGATTGGGTCATGGGTGTGTCCGGCTCTGTGTGTGGGCGCGTTGATTAGCTGCTTCAGTCCAAGGTTGGCATTGACATAGTTCTTTTAATTGAAGGTGACTGTGAGAAGTTGGCCGGGTATATGCTGTCCACTAGTTATAGTGGGCACCTTGTACCAGTCCAAACAACCCTTATTGATTAATAGGTTTAAAGACGACCTTTATTGAAAGCTATCCTAGTGTTAGCTATGGAGAGCAGCCTTCAGGCTAAGTCTTGAAGAAGTGTAAAGCAGCTTGGTTTATCAGATTATAACTTCTTGAATCAATAAATGAAAGGAGAACCACACAAGGTTTATATAAAATATATGTATTTATTTCTAAACACTCACTACTAATCTCTTTATGAGATTTGAGTCCAAGATGCACAATAATACAGTTCTAAAACGACAGTAAATAGCACAATATACAATGGGCCCCAGGGGCGAACCAAACCATATATTAAGAAAGTGGTATAAGAACCACGACTTGACTAGACACAGTGCCTAGAGCATGTAGAATCGCTGGGACCCCAAGCAACCACCCAAGGTAGTGACACAGGAGACCCACGGGGGACACGTGCAGTGTGAGAACACCGGCGCAAGCCCCGTCGCGGTTGGAATTTTAGAAGTTAAGGACACTTACGAGAGGACTTTGAGCAAACCCCTAAAGACTTAGGGGGTTCTAGGGCCAACACCCACAGGAGCACCGGAGTACTCGAGTTACCTCACCCAGGGAAGTCGGGTGCATAGGTGTCAAATGGTGTCGGGAATCGTCGTTAATTTTAATGGCTATCCGCTGCAAAGTGCTGCTGCCGAGAAGAAGAAAAGTGTCCGGTGTGATCCAAGCCTGGATCGAAGATCAGAACAATCTGAAAGCAGAGGGGACAGAGTCTGGGTCACTTGCCAGTGACCAGGGGCACGATAGACGAATGCCCACCGATGTCAGGTGTTTCAGGTGCGGAGAGGTGAAGCTTGACTCTGCAGCCACGAGGACCAGGAGGCGTTGACGACGACCAGGAGCTGGATTCGAGCTGTCCCACGAAGGATGTGAAGTGCTGCGGTGTCGGTGCTCGGATTGAACCCAACAAGCCTTGGCAACAGCAACCCACGCAGGAAGAGAAAAGATGCTTTGGTGCGGACCAGCAAGGTCCTGAGGACTCCCCAAGCGATGGAGGGTCAGGGCACTTCTGGAGCAACCAGGTAAGCCCAATTAAAGTGAGAGTTGCCTTCACAAGGAACCACCAGTCGACAGACCAGGGATCGCGAAGGGACCTCGAGAGGAATCACACAATACCAGCCCACGGGACACTCGGTGAGTGTAGGCCAGTAACCTTCGGTGGAGACACTGCTCGGGGTGTGGACTCCAAGTAAGCCAAAGCACAGCCTCAAGGATCGACGAGAAGCGTATGCACTTGCAAATGTGAACGATGTCCAGGGGTTCCGGTTCCACGGACCCCACGAGGGCTACAGGTCTCAGCTTTGCTGGGAGCTCGGGTCAGCCTCTGGGAAGTCTGGGAACCCACCTCCTGTGTTGCAAATTCTTCGGAGTCCGGCGGGAGCTTCGGAGATGCAAACTGCTCAGATGCGTCTTAGGTGCCTGCCTTGCAGGGGAGTAACTCCTTTACTCCAAGGGAGATTCTTCAGTCATCTAGCGCCTTGTAGATCGTCGAGGTTCCGGGATTATGAATCAGAGTTTCGTCCAGGTCAATCTAAAGTCCTGTAGCCAGGGGTTCCTATCTTATACCCAAGGAAGGGGTGGGACAAACTCTAGGGACCCACCTATGGGAGGGTCAGGAAAGAGGGGGCATTTCCTTTGTCCTGTTTCGTGCCAGAGCAGGGGCTGGTAGCCCCTGCAACCAGTTTGAGTTGGACTATGCACAGGGACACCAAATGTGCCCCCAGTGCAGACTTCAAAGCACTCTTGGAGTGCACCCACCCAGCCCCAATGCACTAACGCCTGTCTGGGAGGTGGTGACCCCTCCCTGTGACAGGAAACCTATTGTCCAGGCCTCCCCTGCCGGAGTTTCGTCCAGCAGCAGGAGGGCAGACTCATGTCTGTGGCTGGCAGCATCCATTTTGTGATGCCAGGGTCTGGTATGCTGGTACCGGTTATATTGGTGCTGTCAGGTCTCTCCCTCTAGAAGAGTGGGATCATACTCCCACACCAGTTACTGGTGTGGGGGTATGATTCCAAGGTGTTTGACACCAAACACGACATGTTTCATGCAGCCATTCCAAAGTTAGCATTTACCATTTGGTCATAATGCACTCAAGAGTATATGGTCAGGCTGCATCACAAACAACCCTGGAATAAAGGTTCCGAAAGCTGCAGAGGGGCTCTGCTCATGCATGGGCACCCTCTAACGTGAAACCCAGCACCCTGCCTTCAGGATTGTTAAGGCCTGCCATAGGGGTGACTGATAGGTTTACATGTGTAGTGATATGGAGAGATATAGTGAACCTATATCTCAATAAGGGGTGCATGCACCACCTTACCCAGGCTGCAGTAGCAGACCTGTGGTGTCATTTTTTAAGGCTTCCCAGGGGTGGCATAATACATGCTGCAGCCCCTGGTAGGCTGCTGGGGTACCTATGCCCTGGGTACGTAGTATAACATATACTGGGGACATATAAGGGTACCCCAGAATCCAATCTGGAGTGTACCTAAAGTACTGGTAATCAATTTAAAGAGGAAGCAGCTATGCTGGGGTCCTGGTTAGCAGGGCCCCAGCCAGACTAAAGTCGAAAAACAGTGAAACTTCTGCAAAAAGTGGGGGTAACCATAAGCAGCAGATCCTACTCTTTGGATGACCGGCATTTGAACTCTCATTGTCGCACTTTTGCTGTACAAAATACCCACAGTTCTGCTCTTGTAGACAGTCTTGTTCGTAAAAAATATAAAACTACACTTGACATTTCCAATGGCTTTTTCAGTCACAACTCTTCTCTGGCATGCAGTCAATGGACCGCATTCACAGCCGGCAGTAAACAGAAACAATTTAGCCGACTAGGTATGGGCTACAAGAACAGCCCTGGAGTTTTCGCCGCCCGTGTTGTCTCTTTGCTGCACAGCATAGACCCTGATGCTTACTCGTACGTTGATATATATCTCATGGATGACGAATTATGGCCGCATCTGTGCCGAGTTGACTGCGTCATTATTATGTTTCCGGACTATGGTTACAACTTCATCTTTGCAAAATCACACATTGCAGAGTACACAGTGTTGTTTTTGGGCTATGAGCTCAATAATGAAGGTAGAGGCTTAGCGCTTCCTGGAGAAATGCGCACATTTACGCCCTCCTACAACCCTGAAAAAACTTCAATCATTGCTGGGATTTTTGAATTTCGGTCGTACTTATATTCCCGAATATGCCCAGCGTATCAAGCCTCTTTATGCTCTGATACAACAAACATTTTCTAAATCCTGCTGGCTTCCGGAACATTCAACTATCCTGCAATCTTTGCAGTCTGATCTTCTTGAATCTAAATACTTGTTAACTCGTGACAACCACGCAAACCTGGTAATAAGAATCGTTCCAGGTGCAGTTGGTTTCACTTACTTGACATTTAATGAAGGTGACACAGTACCTATTGCTTACAAATCACATTTATACACTTCTGCCGAGTTGCGGTTTTCCACTGTTGAAAAGGTCTTGACAGCTGTACAGATGGCAATCCTGAAGGAACACGCACTGGCACAGGGGAAACGCATTTTGGTGGTGACACCTTACCCTGCACTTGAAGCTGTGACTAAGGCAAGTGTACCAAACTCTAAGGCTTTGCACCCCCATTGGATACAATGGGCGACTTCTTTGAAGTCTCCAGACGTGATATTTATGTTTGACTCCTCTCTTCAGACTCAGGAGTTCTTGCAGTATGAGTTTGTTCACCCTTCTCTTTTGTTACTGTGTCCACTTGAGGAGTACACTTGTATCATTTACACCGATGGTTTGACGCAACCGGCCACCGGGTCTAAGCATGCTTACTCGGCAGTCTGTACCAGTGAACGAAGAGTTCAAGTCCAGTGTCGTACATACACAGGTGCTCGGAGTCTGTACCGCTTAATTGGCCGAGCTGCGCGCTTTGGTGCTTGCTCTCGAGTTTTCTGATCCTAATGTCACTGCTCGCATTTTGAGTGATTCTTATTACTGTCTTCAGTCTTTCAATGACAACTTATTCTTTTGGTACAGAATGACTATCGTGATTCCAAGGGCAGTGCAATTAAGCATAAGATGTTTTGGGTTCGAGTGGCAGATCTTAAAGAACCTCTGCCTCTCACACAAGTGATTCACACTCTTGGCCACCAGCGTTTGGGGACACACGCTGTTGGTAACAGTTTGGCTGATGAAGCAGCCAAATCACCAGCAGCCACTTGTCTAGGTGCAGCTGTTACAAGATCCATGACTCATATTGATAATGACTTTTTGGCAGCTGTTGCTGCTACTGAGAAGGATTGAAATTACCCTCAAGGGTTCCCTTCAAAGTACTCTTATCATTTAAGTCCCGACCAAGTTCCTTATGTGAGAATAAATAACGTTGGTTACAGGTTGATTCCCAACGCGGACCGCAGACTTTCTTTGATAACAGTCGCACACGAAGGCATGGCTTCGGCACATGCTGGCGTGTCTGCGACGGTTTCTATTTTGAGCAGCGTTACTGGTGGTGTGGTTTTTATAAACAGACCCGTAATTATGTACTTTTTTGTGACATTTGTCAGTAAATAAACCATCTACGGTTACACGTTCACCGCAGACACAGCTCTGCATTTCTAATAAGCCTTTTGGCTGTGTATATCTTGATCACTGCGTTCCTTTTTCTTCAGATACTGCTTATAAATACATCTTAGTTGCAGTTGATTTGTGCACACGTTTTGTGTGGATTTGGCCACAACGCATTGCTGATGCTCGAAATGTCATCAGGGAATTGCTTGTCGTTGTGGGAATTTTTGCATGGGCACCTTCCATTCTGACCAAGGTCCAGCGTTCGCCTCAAAGGCGTACAAGGATGCGATGAAGTCTTTGGGGGTGTTAGTGACATTTTCGTCTCTATACAGGCCTGAGGGCAACTCAGTGGTGGAGCGAATGAACCGTGACTTAAAGCAATCCTTGACAGCTAGAGTCTTAGGTACTGGCAGGAACTGGCTAGCCCACTTGTATAGCATGCAACGTGCACTAAATAATCTCCCTAGAAGGTCTGTGGGTGGGCGGACCCCATACGAAATGCTCTTTGGCATAAAAACGTTTGTTCCAGACCTTGATGGTTTAGACATGGCGGCGCAGCTGCCATCTTTGACTTAGATAATCATTCTACTATGTTACAGGACTTACAAGAGACCCGTGATAGTCTTGGAAAAGAACATTTACCCTCGGCCACTGATGCTGCACTACAGATCCCGGTAATTGCCTGGGTACCGAAGGTTGGAGATCTGGTCTGAGAGAACGGGGAAACAAAAAAGAATTTGGCCCCTCTTATCGTGCACCGGTTCCAGTGCTTGGCATGAAGGGTACTTGTTCAGTCATTTTACCACCACTTCCTGGTCGCAAAGACAACAGATACAGCTCAGTGGACAATGTCAAGCGACAACATCTGGTCGATTCTGAATAGTATAACACCGGCTGCATCTTGTCTGGCGATTTCAAGGACTCTTGTGATTGGCGCATCTGAGACCGTGCAAAACGACACTGTCATTGAGATTAACTCTGTTACTAATCCCTTACTGACCCCAACAGCATCCACCTGTACTGAGGAAACTGAATAGGCTTATCCCACAGGCGAGTCGTTACCTGGTTTGCAACCAACTACACTCAACCAGTCACGTTTTTCTTTTGACTCGACATCCACCTCATCATTTGACCCTACAAAATTCAGTATTTTTGTCTCCTGGTTTAAACAGACTTATTTGGTCCCTCCTTGGACATTCATCTGGTTGGTGCTGATCCTAATTTTTCTGTTCATGTCCATTGGTTTTGTGACAGTATTTTTCTTACTCATCAATGGTCACTACTTGCCAGAACACTCTGCTGTTCAGTCTGTAACTGGAACTTTGGCTCCGCACTTGTCTTCCCACATCATGAAGCGAGACCAGACTCTTGACAACATTTCTGCCTTTCCAGTCGCTGATGGCATAGTCTGGGACGCTGTGGATCTCCAAACTCATGGCCCAACAGAGATTATTAATGTACCAAATGTACTTTGCGTATCAATGGGTGATGTAGTGAAACAACATTCGTTCAGAGGATTGGGATGTGCATGCTGTACAATCTTTATTTTCAGATTTGAAGTATTATGCTGCCTTTGATGCTGAAGATTTGTATTTACATACTGCTGATTTTGCCGATTTATATTGTTACTAGCATTTTGGACACCATTACCTGCATAAGGCTAATACATTTAGAAATGTTTTTAATTACACACAATGGGAACATTGCCCTACTCCATTAGAAGGCAGCTCCAAACCCCTGTTAAAGAAATTTACGTATTTTACAGATTTTGATAGGTCCAACCCAGAGTCCTTTTATTTTAAATTAAACATTTCGTCTACTCCCAAAGTGATGTTGACTGACACGAAATTGTTGTATTTTAATTTGTTTATAAATAGCTTATCAGTGGGTGGCTATGAACATTGGAAGGCCACCATTGATTTGAAATCTGTCTGGGGTTCTAGATCCTGGCAGGTTCGCAGCACTGAAGCATTACATCGCGCATGCCTCATCCCAACACAAATTCTATTTTTAAATAATTCGATTTATCAAACTACTTGTTTTGGTTTGGCGACTGCCAAACCAATGAATGCCCCTACCATTCCTACTCTGGCTCAATATCATAACTGGAGCTTGCATACTGATTACTCTATTGAGGAACTGCAAGCTTTATTTCAGAATAAGACCTTTAATGTCTCCAGTTTAGTCCCACTAGGTTGGTTAGTTTGGCAGTCGACTTCTGATGCCTGCCAGTTACGTTTCCATAACACAGTCCCTGGTTACAAAGAGGTTATATACAGGTTATTCGGTTACCACATATTCTGTGGGTAAATTGTGTCAAAATTGGTTACAGCAATCATCCCTATCGTCCGTTAAACATTTATCGTTATCCAATAACCTTGATTTGGCCGACTTTATCAAGGGACCTGCTGGTCCTAGGAGAAAAAGATTTATATATGCTGCTTACAATGAAATCTGGAAGCTGTCTCAAATTGAAGCTGCATCACGCTTAAGGGAAATAGATCAAGCTAATCTAGAAAAGGTGCTTGCCGTCGTTGACAGTAGTATTAACACACTGTCATCCCGCATTTACACATTGGATATCTGTGGTGGATAGTGTATAAGATGATGTGTCTGTGTTATATCATGGTCAAAATCCATTGCATTCAGTAAAGCGGTTTGCGTGGACTCTGCAAACTCTGAAGATGGGAAAAGTGTAATGAGATTATTTAAACGCATCTGCTTTGTTTCGGCCTTTTATTTTGACTGATAAACAACAATTTATGTCCATGAAAGATGCAACATACACCCTCTTGCATATTGAAAAGATAGACCCTTTACCCTTCTCCGTGGCTGAAACTGACTCTGCTGCCTGGCTCGTCCACGGGGTTATCTCTTTACCATTCTCTTTATTTAAATTTGGCTCCTGTATGAAGTATTACCCCATAGGTCGCTACGAAACCCTAGGCAGTGCTTTCCTGCATGAGGTGTGGTCCTTTCACGTACAGAGGTTTGCAAGATGACAAGGAAGTACATCTCACAGGGGAATCTTGTGATTCTACGATAGGTCATTCTCTTGTCTGCAAAAACAGTTACACGGGGCTTGCAGTGTCACCACCCCAAATCTTGCGATTTGTTTTAAAAGGTATTCCAGTACCAGCTATCAAACCCTCTTTTACCCTGCTTGTTAACGGTAGCAATCTTCTTTTAAATAACGAAGAATGTTGTGGTTTGCAGGCTGGCATACCGTACATTGTAACAGTTTCACACCGCGTGGTTTGCTGTAAAAATGTGCTTTTCCCGCCCCCGCATGGGAAGCTCGATGCCTCAATTTGGCCTTGCATCCCAACTTATGAAAACAAACTTCAATAAGTTGAGCAGAATAAAAGCGCTATTATTTCAACAGAAGGTCCCGCTCACTTCTGCGGGTGAAACATTCGTCCTGCAGATAGCGAGCACTAATTCGGAAATTCAGGCCCTTTTAAATATCAACCTCCCACTACATTTCGGTGTATTAATTCATTATATCTTCAATGCGCCTGGAACGCACGGACTGGTACATTTTTTTTTTTAATGGTTGGCTCTGGCCTTGTGACTTCTTACTTCTTTTCAAACTATATTTGGTGTGATACCAACCTTTATTGATTTTATTTTTCCAGAGTCTTTGGAGGCTTACCTCTGTTGGTCACCATAGCCGCTGGTGTTCTTCTATTGATTTGCCTGCTACGCAATGGCTGCACCTCTTGTGGTCCTACACAATCCAGATCGGCTACAGATGCTCCGTGACCGTATGCTTGAATGCTATGGTACACTGCCGCTGGCAACACTCAGTGTGGCTTATGGACTGTCTTTCCGCTTTGCGTACTACACTTGCGTGCAACCTGTCTTCTCCTGCTTGGAATGCTCCTTTCAATGGGCATTGGATCTCTGCCTCTCCAATACATTATCTCCCGACCTGGATTACGATCTGTTGGGTTCCTTAGTGGCCCATGAGCAAGAATGCTCCAGGGTTGGTTTCATGGCATGTGTGGCTGCGCTTGGAGTGTTGGCACAATGGGATATCTGTGCGGCTGCGCAG
This sequence comes from Triturus cristatus, assembly GCF_964204655.1. Taxonomy (NCBI): domain Eukaryota; kingdom Metazoa; phylum Chordata; class Amphibia; order Caudata; family Salamandridae; genus Triturus; species Triturus cristatus. Next base: position 701,192,367 of record NC_140584.1, on the reverse strand, counting down.
GATCTCCTAAAACGTAGCTACATTGAATATCACGCAAGTTGTCCAGCGGTGGTCCTGGAAGCTCCGAATTGTGATGAGCATGCTTGCTTCTTCTGCTTGCTAAATTGGATGGCATCTTTTTTCTACCAATGATAATGACTTCCTATTGGAGGCCGTGGCAGCTTACTACTCATACACTCTAATGGATTAAAATAGCTGGAACACAACTTTGCCTATTTTTTAATGTTATTTTTTTAGGGGGCAACTCGTTTTTTGCACCAATTTACAAACCTATTTTTTTTATAAAAAATTGTATTATTATCTTGTATTTACCCCCATTCTTTTTCGAATTGGATAAACTACAGACGCTCGTGAACTCTGCTCACGCTTCTTGAACTCTTGTGTTCGTCCTATGTCTACATCCAATGGACTTACCAGGGGAGGGTGTAGTGAGGAGACTGGATTCACTGCGGACATTGCTAAGTTAGCATATGTTACTACACGATTGGCTGCCATGTTGCTGCTTTTGCATACGTTTCTACATGGCTTGTTTTCGCAACTCTGTGCTCGTTCACATGAGAACCATCTACCTTTCACGTTTCTAGCTGTACTCTGTGAGTTTCGTCTGCACATCGTGTTCAAGGTAAAAAAACAATGTCCCTTGTTAATCTGCTTTGGTCAGTCCCACGCAGTTTAGACATAATACACACACACACAGCTGCACTTCTGAAAATCGAGTGCTTTTAATATGGCATGGCATGCATGTTAGGCACTTCAAGAAAAACCTTTCCAGTGAGAAGAGCTGAACGGAGATGTAGATTTATGCATCTAAACCTAGAGGTATGGGGTCCCCCCTGACCAAGACCGGAGGTCTTCTATTTCTATAATAAACTAGTTCCGGGAGGGTGGAAAGGCACGGTAGTACTTTCTCCACTATCTTTATAGAATGATATCCCCATTTATTTTCTATGGAATTGTAACAATGCTTACTATCTTGTGTTTATGCATTTTGCTGCTGGTATTGGCTCGTATACTGCATTATAGAGCACGTTAGTTAAAATAAATATTTTAAACAGTATCTCTGATTATTGATGTTGTGGACAAGTATGAGTGAGTGAACAAAAGAGTGTTCTTGCTCCCGCGATTCCTGGGAGGATCTGAGTTACATGTTCTAGGATGTCTAATCATTGGTAGTTTCGCTGTAGTACGGAGAACGAATGAGACACTATAGCTAGTCGGTTTGGGGTCCCGGGCACTAAGGTGGGTTTTTGGTACACCACAATACACTGAGGTCCTGTTTTCCTGCGCATAGTTCTGTATATGTGCAGAATCCTTGCAACAAGGTTAGCCACCGCTTTGGGTGTATACTGCTATATAGTCAATGCAAAGAATGTGATCTACAGCTCACATGCCTCAAACGGAAAATGTTACTTAGCCAGTAAGCAGCTGCTCTTGGAATGTAGAGCTGTAGATTCACATGAGCCGACCCGCCTCCCTGGTCTCCTGTGGTGGTTGTAGTTCTTAATTTACATTCATACGTATGGACATCTCTATTATACTCTTACTAACTCAATTCTCATCCTTGCGGAAAAACAATCTAACAATGGAGTTGATGCCCATGCGCACTATCAACGAAAGGAGGAGTCGCCTCACCTCGTGACTGGAAAGTCTTCTTCGAAGAAAAACAACTTGCAAACATCCGGACCCAACACTAGATGGTAGGAGTATGCAAAGCATGTCAATCTACAGCTCTACATGCCCAGAACAGATGCTTAAAGGGGAAGTAACATTTTCCTATCCTGACTGTCTGGCCCCAGCAGCCCCTCCTAAACCCTACTCTCTTAACTAACTTGTTCTGACATGGGGAAGAAGAAAACTGCTGATTATGGCCCTGTCCCTACTCCCCCTGCTAAATCTACTTCTATTGACTACATGCTTGGACGCGCCACTTGACCCTACCACGCTGCCACACATTCCAAGCCCGTCGTGAGGGGAACGGCCAGCTTCAGGTTTGCACCTGCAACGTCCTGCCAGCCCTTAACTTCGCCGTGAGGGGAACGGCTTTGCAAAACTACCACCCCCAGCATCCCCAGCGCCCGACGCCTGCCGCCGCTGTCATCAGGCAGCGCCGGGGCGCTACTTGAGGCGGGAAGCTGCCTCGCTGCGCGGGACGCGCCACTTGACCCTACCACGCTGCCACACATTCCAAGCCCGCCGTGAGGGGAACGGCCAGCTTCAGGTTTGCACCTGCAACGTCCTGCCAGCCCTTAACTTCGCCGTGAGGGGAACGGCTTTGCAAAACTACCACCCCCAGCATCCCCAGCGCCCGACGCCTGCCGCCGCTGTCATCAGGCAGCGCCGGGGCGCTACTTGAGGCGGGGAGCTGCCTCGCTGCGCGGGACGCGCCACTTGACCCTACCACGCTGCCACACATTCCAAGCCCGCCGTGAGGGGAACGGCCAGCTTCAGGTTTGCACCTGCAACGTCCTGCCAGCCCTTAACTTCGCCGTGAGGGGAACGGCTTTGCAAAACTACCATCCCCAGCGCCCGACGCCTGCCGCCGCTGTCATCAGGCAGCGCCGGGGCGCTACTTGAGGCGGGGAGCTGCCTCGCTGCGCGGGACGCGCCACTTGACCCTACCACGCTGCCACACATTCCAAGCCCGCCGTGAGGGGAACGGCCAGCTTCAGGTTTGCACCTGCAACGTCCTGCCAGCCCTTAACTTCGCCGTGAGGGGAACGGCTTTGCAAAACTACCACCCCCAGCATCCCCAGCGCCCGACGCCTGCCGCCGCTGTCATCAGGCAGCGCCGGGGCGCTACTTGAGGCGGGGAGCTGCCTCGCTGCGCGGGACGCGCGCGGGCCGCGCCCGGGCGAAGCCCGGGCCAAGGGCGGGCCCGTCCTTGCCCTTCACTGCCCGGAGGTGGCCGGGGCGGGGCCACCCCTCTAAACGGTGTCTTTCAACATCGGTATCCCCAAGGTACTGTGGACTTTGTTTTCTAACTTATTGCAACCTTTTATTGGGTCATTATCCCTGGTTGTTAAACCCTGTTCCTTCCTGCAACAGTTCTGCGGAGCTCTGCGGCAGTAGGCCCCCCCTCGCTGGTTGCCTACCTTGTTTTTACTCTGAGAGTGTAATGTAGTCACTGTCCATTGTCTATTGTATAATAAGGTCTATTTCGAGAACATGCAAATCTACCGGGCGTAGCCTGTGCCTGCTTGTGTTTGGTCAGAGCCGAATTTGTCCACACCCTCTGGCCTGTCATTCACATTATTCTTGTGTTCGTTACCACCGCAGGCATCTATCTATTTATTACAATAGTCCGGGGTTTGACAAAGGTTCTGCCGTTTTACTCTATTTTAAAATGCCTCTAAGGTCAGGTAAAGACCGCACTGTCCAACTACATACTTCCAAGGGAATAGTTTCCGGCCCATTAGATGCCTTTATAACTAGAGCTACCGGGATCCTAGAAAAAGAAATAGCACTGACTGAGAAAAGGCTCTCTTTAGATTTAGTCAGTGGTAAGCGTTCCTCTATAGGAACACTGGCTTTAAGCTCTAGCCCCGCAGCCCAAGCTCCGTCTAATTATTCACATTCCATAACGACAGATGCACTGATACATGTTGTGGGAGACGGGGTGGATTCTTTACATTTGTCACATAACCTTGACTCGAGCCCTGATGTTATCCAACCCAACGGGTCAAACACTAGTGGCACGGACAGAGGGGACACAATTAATAACTCGGTGTCGAAACAAATAGAAGTGTCTGACCCTGTTACAAAAAAAACCAGCAAAAGGAAATATACCCAAAGCAAACAAGGGGGGAGAGTACAGAAGTTGCCCAAATTAAATGCTGTTAATCAAACCAATGCTGCTGCACCTCAGTCTTACAATGCTGTATACCCCCCCATGATACATCCCAACGTATTGTGCCCCTCTTTAACCACCATTGGTTCATCAGACCCGTGCCCCACTTGCTGCAACAGCGATGAAATCCTTCTGGTAAAAATGGAGGCTATGTTCAAAACCCTTTTGCGCCCCGTCCTGGAGCAAACAAGGTTGATGACCATCAAAATAGAAGCATTGGAATCTGTCGTGAACTCGAATAAGCGCCTACTCCACAAGTTAACTGCCCCCCCCGTAGTAGCGGGGGCCCCCATCTCCCAGCCAAACATAACTAACAACACAGATAATATATGCCCGGGTACCACAATGGGGGTAGTAAAAATATCTTCGGCACAGGTGGTCCCTAAGGATATAGACAACACCGCCGGTGCTGATACCCTGGCGCAGGAATCTAGGAAAAACGCCGCCAAGACAACAGTGCAGCGAGCTCAAACCACGAGGGTGGACGAAAGGGTAACAGTTGCACATAGCACCCCATCCTTGCCCCTTTTAGGAAAGCCAAATACTATCCGTAACCCTACAATTCATAACGGGAGAAATATTGTTAAGGGCGCCCACCCTTGCATTGACCTACCCCCAGAATCCAACCAATATACCATTGTGCTAACTGGGGTAGTGCCCGTTAAGGAGGGTGTCAAAGAGACAGATAGGGATCTACGTAATAAAGTAGTATATTGGCTGAATAAAAATCGCCCTCTCCCGCCATCAATTTCAACTGAAATCCTATTAGTGAGGAGAGTTGATTGGGTGGGCTTTGGGACCAAAGACTTAGAGGGTGATTGCATTTTAGTATCGTTTAAGGATCCATGGGTAGTAGAGTCCATTCGAAGGGTAGCAAGGTATGCAAGAATGGGGGATGTACAAACACTGGATCTTGCTTATTTTTACCCCGATAGACATCCTAAACCTATACCCGGCCCCCGCCATAAGCGATTATTAGACAAGAGGCATCTGATTGTGAGAACACCTTGTCACTCCCAACATCTCCAACTCTTCAATCGATACGGCCCTCTTTCTGATCTTGAGGCTGTCGATTGACTATACTTATCATGCAAGGAGCACAGCACAGTGGAGAGCCATAGGAATGTAATACCTGTGCCCGGCGGGGTGGATCTTTCTATGGGGCATGTTGTTGGGGGGAGCCCACTGTCAAATCTTATGGAGGGGTCTGTTGAAGCTACCACAGAGGACATTTCAGAGGAAACCAAGGGGTCGGTTGGTGCTTGTTTGACCCCAAGACTCGAGTTACGGGCTGAACCTGAGAAGGTGGTGGAGACGTTCGTCCCCACCGCGCCAACGATCCAATCATATCAAAATAACGTAATGTCCCCCCATGACTCTCTTAAGGTGGCCTCCTGGAATGTGGCTGGGATCAAGGGCCGGCTACTCTCCGAGGAGTGGCTGGAATTCATAGATTCCTTTGATATCATATTACTCCAGGAAACCTGGGCTACGGCCCCAATCCACAGGGTTGGGTTCATTAATTTTTGTAAACCTGCGATCAGAGGTAACAAAGGGCGCGCTTTAGGGGGCCTACTGATCTGGGTGAAGCATTCCCTGGGAGTCCAACTAACAGAAATTTTCCTTGAACATCAAGACCTCATGGGCATTAAGCTGAGCAAAGCCGCCCACAGGGACCTGTTCTTCATTAACATCTATGCACGAGGCCTACCTGGAGGCCGCTGCCCTGGCATTGTCGATGTAGTTGATAGGTATCTTGACAGTTCAGGTAGTGATAATTTGTTTATCCTTGCGGGCGACTTGAACTGTACCTTTGAGCCGCTCCAGGCAGTCGGGGACAGTTGGGGGTCCTCTGAAGATGCAGTTTGGAACATTCCTGACCTGTCAATAGATAAAATCGCCAAAGGGACAGAGGCAGCTTTGAATTGGATGGCCCTATGTTTGACCAGGGGCTTAAGGGCAGTTAATGGCCGCTCCCTATCAGATCAATGTGCCAGCAATACTTTTGATAATGGTTTAAGGAAAAGCCGTATAGATTATATCTTGCTAAAGCTGGAACTTTGGCATTATATGATCGATATGGAAGTGGTTTCCCGCCCAGAAAGTGACCACAACCCCTTGTCGCTTAGTTTAAGGTTTCTGGGTTCTGATAGATCAAAGAACCCAGATAATGTTACCACAGGCGATCTCACCTTGACCAATGACAGAAGACGGCTGAAATGGTCTAGGATAGTGGGTGATGCCACCCTCCATGAAAGTATCACACAATTGGTTACCCACTCGATGAACGAACTTACGGACATTGTGCCTGAGGGGGCTGGCCTTGATCATGTCACCAAGACCCACGAAGGTTGTTTTGAACAGCTTAAAATTCTTTTATCCAGTCCATACTTGGCAGTCCCGCCAAAAAAACTATGTTCCCGGCAGAAATGGTATAACGGGAAATGCAGGGAGGCTTACAGCCAATTAGTCAAGGCGGTCAAGTCACGGGTTATGGTAGACATTAAGCTAGCCAGGGCCCAGTATAAAAAAATCCAGTGGGAAGATAGGCATTGGTCCGATCTTTTGGATGCTTCGACATCCAATAACCAGACGAAATTCTGGGAATTGGTCAAATGGGGCAGGGACCCAGATTTGAAAATACCTTCTAATCATGTCCTCCCCGGAACTTGGGTGGACTTTTATGCATCCCAATTTAGGTCTGAGATCTCTGCACCCTTTACCCTGCTAAGTGATGAGTACACACTGTTGGACCACGGTGGGGTCCTGTTCTTTTCTGAACAGGAAACAGAATTAGCATTGGGTTTGACTGAGTGGGGGAAGGCTCCTGGGATGGACCTAATCCCCGTTGATCTGTTTAAATCCAACCAAGGACTCTGGATCCCGTACATCACTAGGCTAGCAAATGCAATTGCCCAAGGAGCTAGAATCCCAATGAGCTGGAAGGGGGCCGAGATCCTCCCAATATATAAAAAAGGGGACCGGTCCAACCCGGGCAATTACCGCCCGATCAGCCTTATTGATTCTCTCCAAAAGGTCATCGCTCGAATGATCTTAGGCAGAGTTCAGGGATGGATGGTTTCAGAGTGTATTTTGTCCCCTATGCAAGCAGGCTTTAGAGCTGGTATCAGTACTATCGACCAGGTGTTTAGATTTTGCCTGATGTACTGGAAGGTGGTGCTGTTAGGTGGGGGGAAGATTTTCGCCGCTTTCATTGATCTAAAGGCTGCTTTTGACATGGTTCCGAGGGCCAAACTGTGGTGTGTCTTGAGAGACCTAGGTTTACCCCTGGAACTTCTGGATTTAATCGTCAAATTGCATGAGGACAATTTTGCCAGGGTTCGATGGGGCAGTCAAGGACAAGTGACGGACAGTTTCCCAGTAACACGCGGGGTTCGTCAGGGTTGCGTCCTGGCGCCCACTCTTTTTTTGCTATTTATTGACCAGGTAGTAAACTTTTTCAATACTTTTCCAACAGACGCTCCCTCCCTGGCCGGGAAGAAGTTCCCCATGCTCATCTTCGCTGATGACACTCTGCTCCTCTCTAAGACCAGAAGCGGTTTACAACGGGCATTGAACCGCTTCGAGGAGTTTTGTGTCATCAGCGACCTGAAGGTTAACGTGAGCAAAACTAAGTTCATGGTATTCACAAGGAATGCTCCGGTTCGGAGCTCGGTAATGATGGGCGGTGCCAACTTGGAACAAGTAGACCATATGTCCTACCTAGGGGTTACATTAGATTTTCGCCTGCGATGGAAGGAGCAGGTAGTTGTACAGCAGCTTAAACTGGCCCGGCTAACTGGCTGTCTCGTCAGGGAACAAAAGAGATCCATCACTAAACGAGTGCACCCCGCGCTAAAAATCTACGATGCAAAGATCAACGCTGCTATTTTATATGGAGCGGATCTTTGGGCGTACACAGATCTATCTAGCCTGTTTAAAGCACAGTGCAAGTTCCTGCGGAATTTAGTGGGGCTTCCTCAATCAACCCCATCTATACCCCTTTGTTTGGACTTGGGATGTAATCCAATCAACGAGATGGCGAGGTACAGATTGGTGGCCCTTTGGAGACGGATTTGGTCTTCCCCCGACCTGGTCTCATTTGCTAAGGAGCTTGCCGAAGTCAGGTCCCTGGAGGGATCCGGGAGAATTCCATGGCTATGTACGGTTAGAACCATTTTGGTCCAAATGGGTCTGGAACAGTTGTGGTTGTCTCCTGGAACTAATGTGTTTCCCTCCAAACCAGAATTTAAAGCACTGTACTGGGCCTCGGTCAGACAAACCCTAGTGTCTGCTTCCAGCTCCACTAGTCTAACTGGCAGGTTCCTGGCTAACAAGCTGGACCCTTCCCGCGAGAACTATTGGGACATTATTACCAGGCCGTTGGATAAGAAACTCTACCACCAGTTTCGGGTGGGTTCTCTGCCCCTGAATACATTTGTTAAAAATTGGGGCACAGGAACAACCGAATTTTGCAAATGGTGTCCCGGCCACAAGGAGTCAGAGGGCCACCTTTTATTTGCCTGCCCCAAGTACCACGACCCTCGCAAAAAATGGTTAAAACCTTTGTTCCAACGCTTTACTTGTGGCAGGTCCGCTGAGGCTATTCGGGTACTAAAGACCAATACTTCAGAGTTGTTTGTGGTGAGCACAGCGAAATTTTTGGGTTGGGCTTGGATTATTAGAGCCCAAAAATAGCAAGGAGTTGCTTGATCATACGATTCATTTTTAAAAGTTTTAATCTAAAATTGGATATTGTACAGTATTTTAAGATGGTTTTATTCATTGATTTTATGTTTTAATAAGGAACTGTATACACAAACGGATCGTCTTAATACAAATGGGATGTTTAACTGGGATTATTTTTTAAATGTATAGTTTTTATTGTGTGTAAATTGGTCAGTATGTGGTGTTTATAATGTATGACCTTAACTGTTTGTGTAAACCTCGTTGTCTTTTGTGATTTTATTATCGAAATAAAGACTTTAAAATCTGAATCTGAATCTGACTACATGCTTGAGTGAGCTGTGAGTCTCATTAATATAGAAATTGCCCTGCGGTGCTGGGCCTGGTTCCATGAATTCACCATGGTTCGATCTCACTCGTGTACCAATACCCAACAATCCGTCCAGTCAAGTCACAACATCTGTTGATATTGCGAAGTCACCCAGCCATACTCCTGTGGCAAGCAGTACTACTACCCCTAAATCTGTTGGCAAATCCAAACATGACGCCTGCCCAATCACTCGTGTGTGTTTTTTTTTTTTTGTCTAAATTTAAAGAGCCTCAGATCCAGAGTCGATCTTCCAGACCTCACAACATCCACACACTGCACATTAGGTAGATTTTAGGTGCTTTCTGCCCAGCCCGTGTTTTGGGAATTATTGCTCATGGTCTTTTTCTAACAGGGACTCGTGTACATATTTTTTTGTTCTTGTTTTCGGCCTAGATTGTGTTTTTCGAATGTTGGCCTTTGTTTCGTTTTTAACAGGACATCTGTGCGCATGTTGGGCTTTGTTTAATTTATGTGCATTTTATACCAATTAGTGTGCATCAACATGTCCTCCTCCGTGACGTAAGCTGTGTGACATCAGGCACACAGGCTGCGGGGAGCACGGGTGACTCACCGTATCCGGGTTTCATTAAATCGAGCCTAGGCAGCATGCATGCGCTGTCGGAAAGACCTGTAGTATTCAGTAAACTGAGGTAGCTCACGCCTGCTGCTTACTACTTGTTCGAGGCAGTGTCTGTCTGTCTTTGCCGTGTAATTGGTTTAGGCAGCCAACGTCACTTCCGTTTTTTTTCCTCTGCAGCACCGACCAAGTACAGGTTTGTTATGCTTAGACAGCGTAACTGTTATTTGGGGAACTCTTTTTTGTTTATTGCATTGCTTCATGCTTGTGGTAGTGCTCGATGCACGTCTGCGTCGTCCTCCCCACCGTCGTCCCCCCGCACCACCACCCGCCCTCTGTGTGCCCCCGCCCATTGCTCCTTGTTTATTTCCTTTTTTTGTCAGCGTTCTGCACGCCATTCTCTCGGTCCTAGCTGTTTATTGCATTGCTTCATGCTTGTTCCAATTGTTGCAGCCGTCCCAAGCTGCCCTTTGTCTTTGAGTATGGCAGCCGCACCTCCTTGGTTTTGTTCTGCCTGGTGTGGCTCGCCCACCTCCTCATGCAGTGGATACTGCAGGGGGCATGATTTTCTCACATTGCCATTATATCACAACGTATTCACACACAACCAGACCCCCGCCCCCGTACTTGCATCTTCGGGCATCTAGTCTCACCTTGTGGTTTCAATCAATCAATCAGGTGTTTGTTAAGCGCGACTACTCACCTGTAAGGGTCTCAAGGCGATGGGGGTTCGCAGGTTCCAGTCCATCAAGGAGGGGGTCTTTCGAAGAGCCAGGTTTTGAGGTTTCTTGCGAAGATGGGGAGCGATGTTATCTGTCTGAGTTGGAGCGGAAGGTCGTTTCAGGCTCTGGCCGCACGGAAGGAGAAGGAGCGATCTGGTCTTTCTGGTGCGGGGGACCACGACGTAGGAGAGCTGATCATAGGGTCCTTTGGGGTGCGTGGAATTTGAGTCGGCTGTTCAGGTATGCTGGTCCGGTGTCGTGGAGGACCTTGTGAGCGTGGGTTAGCATCTTGAAGGTGACTCTAGCTTCGATGGGGAGCCAATGGAGTGTGCGCAGGTGCTGGAAGATGTGGCAGTTTCTTGGCAGGTTGAGGACCAGTCTTGTGGTGGTGTTATGGATGGTCTGTAGCTTGCGGGTGAGGTTTTTGTTTATTCCGGCATAGAGTGTGTTGCCGTAGTCGAGCCTGCTGGTGACCAGGGCGTGAGTGGCGGTCTTTCTGTGTTCGAGGGGCATCCATTTGAAGGTCTTATGTAGGAGGCGGAGGGTGTGGAAGCAGGAGAACGAGACGGAGTTGATCTGGCGGCCCATTTTGAGCTCTAAGTCCAGGATGATTCCCAGGTTGCGTGGTCCGTGGCGGTGGGCAGGCTTCCGAGGGCGGGGGGGCCACCAGGTGTTGTTCCAGACGTCGGGATTTGGGCCCATGATGAGTACTTCCGTTTTGTTGGTGTTTAGTTGTAGGCAGCTGTTTTTCATCCATTTGGCGACGGCTTCCATGCCTTCTCGAAAGTTGTGTCTGACGTTGTAGGGTTCGTTGGATAGGGAGAGGATGAGTTGAGTGTCATCTACCGTATGACCCAATGTTGAGTCCATAGGTTCAGACGATGGGGGCGAGCGGAGCCATGTAGACGTTGAAGAGCGTGGGGCTGAAGGAGGGCTGAGGGAGGACCCCTGGGGGACTCCGCAGGTGGTAGGTGTAGGGTCCGAGAGGAAAGGGGGAGTCTGACCCGCTGCGTTCTGCCGAAGAGGAAAGAACGGTTCCAGTCGAGGGCCATGTCTTTGATCCCTGCGTCGTGAAGCCTGTGTATTAGGGTGCGGTGAGAGACTGTGTCGAACGCCGCTGAGAGGTCGAGTAGTATGAGGACTGCTGTTTCTCCTTTGTCCAGTAAGGTATGGATGTCTGTTGCGGCGAGGAGGGCGGTTTCCGTACTGTGTTTTTTTTGCCTGCATATATCACTTAATCTCCCCATAGCTTCCGTCCTCCCCTGCATCGCTACTTTCATTTTATTACTCCCTGTGCTCTCCCGTGACCACCACCGAAAGACCCTCGCTGCTCATCACAGTAAACCCCTCCTCCCTCAGATCCTCCTTTAACCATTTTCACAATAAGCGCTTGTGTTTAACAGCTCTGACGGCCCATGTAGGGTTTTATTTTTTTCTTGTAATCCTCGTTATTCATTTTGTGCCACTAGTACAGCTGAGACTTAAGCTGCATTATGAAGAGCAGCAGGGAAGCAGCATATTTGGTGCTTTAAACCGCCAAGCGCCACCCGTCCTGTACACTATAGGCAGGTTTACAAAATCTATGTTAGATCTGTCAGCGAACGCTGAGTTGTACTGCGAGCACAAGAGGGATTTTGAGGAAGGAACACACACAAAGGTTAGACATAAACAGTGCTTCCAAACAAGACGACCTTGAATTAAATTTTATTCATTCTAGGTGGAGAGTTCTGGCTTTTTTCCTACACAGAACGACGGTACGCACAAAATAGGGCGAAGTGAAGACAGCCTTAGGGCATGGCGTTGCAGCTTTTAATATTGGCAGATTCAATGCCCCTACTCTATAGTTTTAGCAAGATAATTGACACTGACCTACTTGAGCTAGGAGGTTGTGCAGCAGAAAGCACAACACCGCCTCGTACATCTGCAAACGCTCTGCTACTATATCGGGTGATTTTTCTCTGCCACAAGTATCCACTAACGTTCTCGGCCTTTTGGCTCCGATCAAGTGTAGTTCACTTGGTGGTCCCTAGAGGGAGATCGGTCAGCTGGGATGTAATCATTGCACTTTGTGTGGCAATGAAACTCTCGAGCACGATGATGGAAAGGTGACGGTAACGTCATCGTTTTTTAGTAGCTGGACGGCTGGACTGCTGGGCGGCTCACTGTGAAGTGGGCTGACTGTCAGACTGGCTGGATGGTGATTTTTTACGTAGGTCGTGGGTTTCGCTGGACTGCTGTGCAGGTCAGCCAGGACTCACGGCCAGGCTGACTACCTCGGTGGAACGGCGGGCCCGAACGGCATGGCTGGAAGGCTAAGTCGACCCCCTGTCTGGCAAACCCCTCCTAGGTCCGACCAGCGCAAGGCTGACCGGCTAATGGCTGACTGCGGATTGGTTCCCCGCAGTTCGGCTGGGCTGGTTGGCTGCTGGAGGGAGGGCAGAGCTGGACAGACCGGGGAGGCTGAAAAGATAAGCCATGCCTAGTACGCCGAGTGAGTTGGACGGGAGGCTAGGCTGGCCGGTGTGGCAGACTGGCTCAACTGGCCAACTGAGGGCTAGACGGGTAGATCCAAGAAAAGAAGAAAAAAAAAAAACAAGTATCCACTAACCTCTGTCTCTGGTGTGCTTTTCTTTGCCAATCCGGTCTTTTCTGTTCCACCCCCTCCCCAGCCTCTAACCCGCCCTGGTTTCATATCCTCCCAGTCCCCTTCATATCCTCCCAGTCCCCGTCAGCTTTGCCAATGGGACGAAAGCTATACGCTTTGGTAATATGCTGTGTACTGGCAAGAATTTCATTTCCTATTAGCTCAGCAGCTGAGGGTGACCAGACGTCCCGGATTTCCCCGGACGGTCCGGGGTTTTGGAGAAGTGTCCCGACACTTTTCTTCAAGTTGGAGAAATGTCCGGGTTTTTGGGTAGTGCTTGTGTTATTAAAAGAAATGTCCCGGTTTTTAAGGGAGGGTCGGGTGAACCTGCAAGTTAATTCGGGTTATGCAGGCTCACTTTCGACCTTTCCTCTTAGAAACGGGGACAGAAGTTCACTTCTTTAAACTCTCCTGCTGTGCTGCTTCGCCTGATTTAAGCAGCACAGCAGAATTTAATGAGGTGTGAATGGGGCTGCAGAGGCCACAGGGCAAGGCCAGGCCCAGCAGTAGCCGGACCCTGGAGCTCTTCGCAGAAAGGGAGGTAATGTGAAAATACATTTATTTTGAAGAACACAAATATATATTTGTGTTCTTAAAAAAAAGTTTTTATATATACATGTGTGTGTGTGTGTGTATATATATATATATCTGTATATAAGAAGCCCTGAAACATAATAGATCATTTAGTCCTTTTTCTAGGCTTGTGCCCGTCCCGGTTTTTAATTCTGAAAATCTGGTCACCCTATCAGCTGCTGCAAGAACAGAGTATATAAGAATGACGCCCACATTCTCACTTTTTTGCAGCAGCTGAGCTGAAAAGAAAGTACATTTACCAGTAACCAAGACCATGATATAAACGTGTTTTCCTCTACTTTACTGTTGCATGTCAGATAGATGGGTGATCCCTCGGGGCTACCTGATAATGGGATTGACAGGTTTATGTTTCTCCCCCTAATAAATATCTGTCGGAACACGCCCGTGTATTAATTTGCACAGAATAGCTATAATTTTACTGCAGAATATCCGGTTTTGTTTATGCAACGTTGTCTGTATTGTTTTTTTCCAGTACAAAATTGGAAAACCATGTTTTTTTCCAATACATAATCGAAAACCATAGCAACAGCTATAACGATGTTTAGTTTTGTTAACATGCACTGCTGTATTCCTTAAGAAGACGGAGACAGCGCCAATAGCGCTAACTCAAGCAAATGTGAGCCCTATTGTATTGCAAATGCTTGTTTTTCAAAAGCAGGCGCGGAGGACGGGGGGAGGCGGGGCACCGTGACAATGGTAGGATCTGGAGCGCTGGCAGCCAGCGCAGGTTAGCATCTAAAGCTCAAGCAGGCCTCTGCTGCCATCATGTATTCATGTACCATATGTCTTAGATTTCCTTTTACATTAATTTGATTGATGTACTTTTTTGCTTGACATTAGAGCAGTATTCTTCAATCTGTGGGGCGCGCCCCCCAGGGGGGGCGCGCCACTATTCCAGGGGGGGCGCGCACTCCACACGAAAATCTGATGGCTGATATTCGGCCCTAACAGAGGTTTTGAAAACGGCGGGATGGCAACCCTCACACCTTCAGCCCTTGAGCTGTTAAGAGGTGCTTGAAGGTGACTAAGAGGGAGGGGCTGCAGCTTCAGGCGCAGGGGCATCTATTCAGATGCAAACAGCCCTGAATGCGTCTCTGCAATTTAGAGGGGCCTCACACATTCCCTTTCTGCCCAGAGCCCCAAACATCCTAGAACCGGCCCTGATTACCCCGAGGCAGCAGTGGTTCTCTTCACAGAGCTTAATTACTGTCACTAAATTGTAAGCAAACCTCGGTTCTGCAAACATGCAGTCTATAATTGGAATAAAATAAAGAAATGGCACAATCGCACCCACACGGATTAAACAAAGTATGGAGGACAATCAGTTAAATCGGTTATCTTGGAGTATCTCCTTTAAGTACTGTACATCACAGTGGGGGATGGCAAAACTAACATTTTGGAAAGAGAGCCTGTCTTCTCGTTGTCTTGTCCAGGAGGGGGTGAGGAGCCCTACCCCTCCCTGGAATACTTGAAAACTGCATGCCCACCCCTGTGCCCACCCTGGTGGATCCTGTCCAAGTCCTGGAATGGCTCCTGCAGCGAGGGTGAAGTTCTTGATGGGCCTCTTCTCAAAAAGGCTCAGCTCGAAATTAATATGAAAAGGTGGGCGAGTGAGTAAGTGAAGGGATGGGTGGATGGCTGGATGAATTAGTGAAAGGGTGAATGGATGAATGAAAGATTGAATAGATGGAGAATGAGAGAGGATGGATGGATTGATGAGTGAGTGGAAGGATGGATGAGAGAAAAGGTAAATAGCTGCATGTATGGGTGGAAGGGTGGATGGATGGGTAAAAGGGTGGATGGATGGGTAAAAGGGTGGATGGATGAGTGAAAGGATGGATGAGTGAAAGGATGGATGAGTGAAAAGGTGGAGGATGAGTGGGTGGATGGATGAGTGAAATGTTGGATGGATTGATGAATTGATAAGTGCAAGGGTGAATGGATGGAAGGATGAGTGCAAGGGTGAATGGATGGAAGGGTGAATGGATGGAAGGATGAGTGAAAGGGTGGATGTAAGGATGGATGAGTAAGTGAAAGGGAGGGTAGATGGACAAAAGGGTGAATAGATGAGTGAAGGAGTGAAAGGATAGATGGATGAGAGAAAGGATGGATGAGTGATAGGGTCAATGGATGGATTAATGAGTGGATGAGTAGATGGATGGGTGGGTGGATGGATGGATGGATGGAAGGAAGGATGGCTAAGTGAAAGGGTCGATGGAGAGGGAAAGGGAGGATGGATGGATGACAAAGGGTGGATGGGTGGAAGGATGAGTGACTGGGTGGATGGATGAGTAAGTGAAAGGATGGCTGGATGGGTGAAAGGGTAAATGGCTGGATGGATGAGTGAATGGATGGGTAGAAGAGTGAATGGATGAGTGTACAGATGGAGAGGGTGAAAGGGTGGATGGATGGATGATGGATGAGTGAAAGGATGGATGAAGGAATGGTTGAGTGAAATGATAGATGGAAGGATACGTGATGGATAGGTTTGCAAATGGTTGAATATGTTTGGATTTGGCTGGGCTTACTTATATACTATGGCGTGGCCTCCTCTGATGTGTCTGTAAAACGTACCTATTGTCCTGAAGTTTTGTCCTGAATTTTGACCTTCTGTCCTGAATTTGTGTCCTGAATTTTGACCCTTTGTCCTGAATTTTTACACTCACCGTTGGCAGTAGCAAAAATCCATCCACAGATTGACCGTCTCTGTGGTGAAAAACAGGCACACCCGTCACATTAATGTTGGTGGTGTTATTATCAATCTGTCATGTGTAAAACAAAGCATCCTAGTAAAAACAATTTGCACACATTTTATCTTGGAACATTTTGTTTGTTTTGAGCTGTGTAATAAGCCTGTCATTAACCACACCCACTCACAAATCTACAGTTCACTAAACTCCCATTGCGTTGAACATTATTTGCCGGATATGGCCCGGGATATGCGGGTGTCAGTCAATTATGTAGTGTACAAGATTCCAGAAATTTCTGTCAGGTGGTGGGGGGGCCCGACATTTCAAAAAATTCAGTCGGGGGGGCTCAACCTACAAAAGTTTGAAGACCTCTGCATTAGAGCAATGATACAAGCAGGGAAGCAAACATCCAGGTGAGAGGCGTCTCTTTCCCTATTTTGGGTGTGTTTGTGTGCGGGCCACTGTAGCCTTATTGCTTTTACTAGCAGGTTAATAACAGCAGCGAAGCACTCTCTATCTTGTGTATCTTCATTTGCAGGTTGAGCCTGTAACTACGAGAATGGTAATTAACAGCTGTTAAAGCCCGCAGGTACGGGCAGTAAGGCTTAATTAAAGGTTTTTGCTCACCAAAACTAATTACCCTTTTTATGTTCTTCTTTTCAGCTTCCAGAGATGCTCCATGGTGAAGTTGAGAATGAAGAAAATGGATTTTGTCCCGTGGGACAGTTCCTCCTTCAGAACTTGGGCCTACTTTTAGGATTTGCCCTGATGCTGATAATTGCCCTCTATGAAGATAGAATTGTGTTTGACTTTAAGCTATGACATTGTCCGCCATTCACTGTGCTTGCAATGGTGTTACTGTATGTGTATCGATCTGATCCATTATATTCACAGTTTACTCGGAAGCAGAAAGTAGTACCTTGCACTACTATATATGCATAGTGATGCAGATATCTGTTTTTCTTGCTGACACTCCCATGGTTCTTCATTAACGTAACAGACAAGTAGTATGAATAGCAACATGGTACAATGACGCTTGACTTTAAACATTAATGCAAATCATCCACTGTGTCATCTGTGGAGGTGGAATTACAACCCATTATTGTCTCGATACTAAGCACTAAAGTTGGAACAGCCTTGCAATAACACGTTTTACAGTACTGTAAAGTGTGATTGTTTGCTGCTCTTTCGGGAAAAATATACTGTATGGTGTAAGCACAGAACATTCTTATCTCCAGTGGTTAGAAATAAGTAACTGCCACATTTCATGACATGTAGTGCATGTGGTAACCACAGTGTACGCATAATGTATAATGCAAACAGCACACTCCCATGGTGGATATGGTATTTCAGCTTCCCTTTCTTAAAAGCTAAAAATGTCATTGCTTTGTGATCTCTAAGTTAATTTATATTATTTACTAAATTGTTTCTCTGTGCGGTTTAAAAAATGAAATCACTGGCAATAAAAAGTGTATGTTTGATTGCAAGGAGGCTGGGAAAGGAAGCCACGCATTTCTGATCATTCTAACAACTTTTTGGGACAAATAAGCATGAATATTTTGGTGAGGCAAATCTTTGAATACATTGTCCATCTGTATTTTGCTAATTCCCAGAAACGCTTTTGAATGTATTTTTAGAACGGACCTGAACCATTTCCTATCTGCAGGATGCCTGTCAGAGGTGTACAGGAGATCTATATCTAAAGCGAGTTCCAGTAAAAATCGATTATATTTTTTAAAGGGCAATAAAAGCACAGGGCGATTTTATTTTCTTAAATTACCTGTAGAAGGGTTCAAACAGAAAGTGTGTTCTCTTCTCAAAATTACGTTGCCATTGGAAACTGTCAGCTAGGATGTTTAGCAGATTCACTGGAATATACTATTGTTTACATATTGTTGGAGTTCAGGTATATGAGCAATATATATTGTGCTTGTTACAAATGTTTTAGACCTCTAGGAGATACTTTTACCTCTTTTGTAGGATGTTCTCCTTTGAGTTTTAACATGACTCCTAATCCGTCCTCTAATACCGCAAGGGTCATGTAGGCACTGTTATGACATTACATAGAAAATACCTTGCTGGTGGATGCATGTAGACTGGTTATTTGAAAAGTCTTCCCTAGCCACAATAATATTTAGCGTTCTCCTCTCTGTTATTCTTCAGTTGTCAACTAACTATGGGTTAGAAGACTTGCCAAAGACTACCAGAAAGTAACCTTTAAGCGAGACCGCGATGGAGATTCCACCTTTGTGCATCCAACTGTCCTAATATGGATCTTGGGTATGCATGTGGGGTGCACTGCCAAAAAAAATGACCCATGAGTGCCAGGAACGTAGTATCCTATATTTTCAGTTAAAATAGCTGGGTGATTGCGTCTGTCAATTTACATTGTCCCAAATTTGAATTTACGTCTTAATACAAAATGATGCTTTTCTGGAGTTCACTGATCTTGAAAGTGCTTACATACCTCTATCCTTGTAAAATACATCGATAAGGTGCCTACTTGTGTATGTACAATTGCTTCAAAAGTGTCCTTGGTTTCTAGTACTACTCCTTATGGGCATGTTCGGTATGTAAATTGTAAACACACAATTATGGTAGTGGTCACAGTGCCTCCCTTTTCTATGCGACAAGCTTGCCTTCTTTATTTGCACAGGCATTTTCAAGTGAAGTATGAGTTGGACAAAATAAGTGAAATAACCTTAAGCTGAAGATTGTTATATTTGGGCAAGTGAATGTCTCTGCTGCCTGTTGCATCGATTTGTGAAGACGCTCAGTGGTACCTCAAAGTGACGAGCAAAAATAGCAGTTTACATACACGAAATGTCATAAGGAGAAAATTCAAAACATTGTTTAATAAATTGTCAGTCTGAAGCAGTTTGTACAGAGATAGACACCGCTTCGTTTTACATTGCCAAAGGAATGCAATGCAAACAACAACATCTTGACACAGGACTATTCATGTAAGCCAACATGTATCATTCATTGCTGTTAAAAAAATGAAGCCTGATGCTTTAACGCAGGCTAGACAAACCTGTTGTCTTTCCGCGTGTTTCAATAGGCTTATGAACATATGTAGGGTTCTTGTAACCTTACATGTCAATCTGGTCTGAATTCTTTGGGTTGAGAAAAGTAAAAAAAAAAAAGATATTTTTTTACAAGCAAAAGCATAAACTCTGCTAATGCTTTCAGCACGTCATAGAGTTGTGTAGTACTGGCATGCACCTTTTGGAAATACTGCTGTTTCATATCTAATGCGATTAACAGGACAGCTCCTATTGATTGTATACAACCATTTCTGTTTGTAAGCTTTGCAACCCATTGTTTCAAAATGTACGGTTTCAACCATACCTGAATAAGGGCCAACAATGTTTCTATTCCATTGTAACTTTTTTTTTTCCAAGCAAATTATTGACTATTTATGATCTTAAGTGACTATCTTAATAAAAAAAAAGTTTTTTTTATACGGGTAGTACTTCATTAAGGCATTAATAGGTTCTACCAGTATCTGTTACTTTCACAGTATTAAAAAAAATATGTATTGCTCCAATTTAGTTAGTATAGAAAACGCTTACCAGGACTCCTGTTCAGATACTGCAACAAGTCTAAATACTTGTCTTTTGAACTGAGGCAATGTCTGTTTAAAAAACATTCCTTTTTTAAATATATCCTACATAATGCTCAACATATATATATATATATACGCTTTATTTGGTAGAGTTTTAAAGCCAAAACTTTTGGAAAATAACAATGTTCAGTAATGTATTTTGCAGGTCATCAAACAAATGTCAAAATGTACCAGCACATTTGTTGTTTCCTATAATCAGAATTTGTTTTACCTCCTCATCACAATGATAAGTTGCAGTTTATCTTTCTGTGCCAACTGCTGCCTATGTAGCTCTCCAGTATGTAACGGTTCAATTTATGTTTGAAGAAAAAATATCCATTATCTTGGACCAGTAAACAGAGTTCCTTAGTTTCAAAGAAGATGATCCTAGAGTGAATAATGTCAGCATCCAACAGTACAAGAATTAGCAGACAGATGAATCAAACTGCAACATTCAAATAGCCTCTTTAATTGACTCATTATGCTCAAACGATTTCTTCTTCTGTTGTAGTTTATCATTAGCTTTGATTCATGCTCATTTAAAGGAACTAGAGCGCCTCTAGAAATGTAACTCCACCAAAATGGCTGTTTAATTCACCAGTTGCAGTTTATTGCATACCCACCGTAGTTCTTCTACTAAACGTTTTTAGTGGTGTTAGTGAAAAAGTCTGGAATCATATTAGTCACTGTGCCGAGGAAGGAGTTTCAGGGTTAGAGACTTGTTTCTCCCACTGACCCTTCACATGGTCTTGACCTCCACCTCACCATATTTGACTATGATTTGCTGGTGTTTTGAAACTGGTTCACCTGTATGACAGACTAAATAGACCATTTTTATTCAAGGGAACGGTCAGTGTGCCACGTGTCATTTGTAAAACTCTTTTTGACAGCAGTTCATAGAGGGCAAGATAACTGCCTGAAAGGTGCTTAACATTTTTTAAAAGTATTAGCTGAAAAGACCAATGGGTTATCAGCCTATTAACTCTCCTTGTTGACTGGACTGGTTCAGAATCCATTGATGCGTCCAATAAGGTGACTCTACTATTCTCATTGACTGGACTAGTTCAGGATCCATGTGTGTTTCTAATAAGTGATGTCAATGATGATCTGAAATGCTGTGCTTGTTCCTGGCTCAAAAATTCTAATCTACTTGAATGCAAAGTCTTGTTCAAATTCTCTGCTATGGAGGTTGTATATGTTACCTGTATTACACGCTGTCACTGTGTGACATCGATATGCATTTCAACGTTGCTTACATTGTAATCACCCCACTGTGGTTACGCCTAGCAATGATACAAAGATGCAGTGTGAGTTTTTGTTTCCATTACCATAATGTCTGTGTTTAAGTGTAATTATGGTCCTTAACTTAAGCAAGGTGCTACCCTGCAAAGTAATCTAAACCATTCTGTTTTTGTAATACATGATGCTGAAAATTATAAATGGTTACACTGTTCATTGTCAAGACTTGTGCTTCTTTTATGTACAGTACGTTCCCTGTAAATAAGGCAAAAAAATAAAAATCTCAAAAGTGTAACATCTTTACTGGTTGATTTTTAAAGCATTTATTTAAAAACATTTTATGGTACAGGAGTAGGAGTCACCACTGAAGACACTTGAATGGTATTTAAGCATCACATATTTCTTGCATATACTCTCGAGCAGCAATATAATTTATATCTTATACAAACAGGAACTAAAGTTATGAGTTCAGCTGGCACAGCAATGCTACTCCCCGTCCTATCCAGTGTTCCTCAGGTTTGTCGGAAGGGAGAGTCATTGCAATCACAAAATTTGTTGAATGCCCGGTGGTCGAAAGAGTTCCTCTTCTCTCACTAGTCTTGTAAACTGGAGCAAGATATGATGGCCGCTTGGGAATATCTGCCCTTTTACAAGGCTTAAGCCACATCTGAAGAAAAACATTAAGAGAAATAATTAACTGGTATGAATTTTAGTTCATAAAAAATCCTCCTATGTTTTATATGTGCCACAAAAGTTTTAGCACTGCTTAACCCGTGCACAATGTTCTATTCAGTTGTGTACATTTTAGCAAATTAGAAGTGAGGTAATATTTCAAATTAAGTACTTCATAAGCAAAACAGGATAGTAAAAATACGAAGACAGTCTCTATATATAGCTTTAAATTGTGCGAGAAAGGTGAGTTTCAAACAATATACATAATTTATACGGCATCAACAAACTCATCTCCCTTAACCCCTTCAGTGCCACGCCCTTTCCCCCTCCTGTGCCGGGCGTTGCACTAGTGGGTGCGGTTCATGACGAGATAGTCTCGTCATGGGCACTGAAGAGGTTAAAGATCAAGATGGCTACACTGGCCAAGCACCAAGCTTACCGCCAAATGAAAAACCTGTGTTCTCTCAGTAGATATGTAGGATTAGCTCTTCCTATTGACTTTCTGTGAAGTAAACTGTACGTTCATTTAAGTTATTACGTGTTATCAGCACATTTCCATAAGCGATGCTGGCAGGACTGTAAGCGTCCTGCTTTACTATGGGTTGTTTGCTTATTCTTTTGTAGACGATTGTCTTAAGATTCCTTCCCTACCTTTGTATCACTTTCACATATAGGTTCTCTGAAGTGGAGTGCTCACGAAATAGCATTATGTTGTCAGTTGGTACACCTTGAATGCAATATAGGATTATATTACCTTTTAGGCATCCTCTATGCACTTGAGAATAAACCTGATAACTAAAGGCTGAGTGGTTTGTAAATGTAACCAAGATCCATCAGAATGACAATCTAGGAACATGTTACACAAAATATCCGTTGTGTATTATTTGTTACATGGTCAATTTGGGTGCAATTGACACAAAACAATGTTTTTCATATAAGAAAGAGTAATTGAAATCAGTAAGTTAAATGCTGAACTGCACATTTTGCTTGGGGGTAAAAAGAAGAGAAAAGTGTCTAAGTACTTAAAAATAAAAAGTTGCAGCGAAAACCGGCTTTGCTTTCTTTAAATAAAATTTTTAAAAACAGATCATTGGGCTATAGAAGTTAGGGCTTATGTCAGGAATTGTTGGTCAAAAATTCAACAAACAAAAAAAACGCCCCAAGTAACAGATGTATGATTTTACCACTCATGGTAAGTTTACTCAAGGTAAGTAAATCCCTACCCACCCCTAAGTCCTAAAAAATACCATTACAACTCTATACTGCTACCCACACATAAACCCTAAAATGACACTTACTATTGTATACCCCAACCCACTCTTAAAGAACAAGTTACTTACCTTCGGTTACGCTTTTGGTAGAGACAAAATCTAGTTGCAGATCCCCAGGCATCAGACTGGATCCAGAAACATTTGCGTGAGCAGTACCACTGTGTGCTGTCGGGTGGCTCCGTTCAGCTTCGCGTGGCATCGTTGGTACTGGATGCAACGTCGCAGTCACCTATATGGGTGCCACCCAGGCACACTAACATCAGTTACTTTTCACTTTTCCACGCCAGAAGCGTAGAGCCATGCAGTGAACTGACTAGTGTGTCTCAAAACTAGGGCCCTGTAAAGGGAGCAACCCAAGCCCTATACATGAGCCAGCAGAGCGGGACGCATGGGTGGGTCTGTAAGGAATCTGCAGCTAGATATTGTCTCTACCAGATAAAGCGTCAAAGAGGGTAAGTAACTTGTTAATCTGATAGAGACTTCTAGCTGCAGATTCCTTACCTTTGAGTAGATACCCAAGCCATACTTTCTGGCGGTGGGCTGAGGACAGATTACTAAACTAGAAAGTGCTGCAGGACCGAATGGGCGAAATGCCTGTCCCTGCGGCTCTGACTGTCCAGGCAGTAGTGTTTAGCAAACGTGTGCAGTAGAGCCCACATTGCAGGCTGGTAGATATCCAGGACTGGCACTCCACAGGCCAGCGCCGTGTTCGCAGCCTTCCCCCTGGTGGAAGGGCCCATAAGCCCTCAGAAGGCTGCTTCTTTGCCAGGGCGTAGCAGATCTTCATGCAGAAATGGTTAATTTTTTTCTCCCACATAAGCCACAAAGAGTTGGTTGTCCACCAGGAACTCTTTTGTGCGACAACATTCTTTTTGGGTCCAGACGATGGAGTAGCTCCTTTTCCTCCGTGGAATGTGGATGAGCGTCTCAAAGGGAGCGCATGTGAGAACTTGGTTCAGATCCCACTGGGGCATAATGAAGGGCATAGGGGGAAAACATATGATGTGTACAAGCCCCATATGATAAAGAATTCTAGCTGCAGATTCCTTACCTTTGAATTTCCCAGGCGTCAGGCTGGATCTGGAAACATTTGCTGAGCAATACCCCTTGCGCGCGATGTCTGGTGGCTCCATTCGGCTCCGTGTGACGTCGTTGGCGTCGGTTATGACGTCGTGGTGCCTACATAGGCGCCACCCAGGCGCGTGGACTTCAATTCTTTTCTTTCCGCGCCAGTTAAGCACCGATCTGGGAAGAGCTCACCCTCTGCCGCTTTTTGGCAGGCTTTTTCTCGATATTTTTGACAACTTCGTCTGAGATGGATGTCGGGTAGGAAGACAAGTTTTAAACTGTGTGGGACTTGTTCCCGCATGATGTCGGTTACCGATCCCCACCGCGTATGTCTGTGGTGTCTTGAACGTGACCACGTTTCGAAGTTGTGTTCAGACAGCCGGGAGATGGCTCCGACGACCTTGTGGGAGCAGGCAATGAAGTTGCTCGCGGCCCGGCATTCGACACCGTCTAGCGAGACTCCGTGGAGGTCACGATTCTGTTCGCGGAAGAGGAGATCGCGAGATCGCTCACGTAGCCCTAAGTCCTCTTCCTCCCATTCGACGTCATCTGGACACTCGGGGAAGATGCACAAGAAGAAGTCCAAGCGGACTTCGACTTCACCTCAACCGGCGTCCGTCATCGAAAGAGGTAAGGAACACTGACACTCTAGGCACAGTTCTGCGGAGCTGTAGCCAGAGTCGACTTTGCGCCTCCTTCCATTTCCGGTAGCCGGAGCAACTCCCTCTCAAATTAAAGATTTTTACGAGGCCGTGCGCCACGTATTTGAGCGGAACGACCCCGTTGGTGAGCCCTCGGGCCCCGCGGGGTCGGATGGAGCTCCATCAGGTTCGACACCATCGGCTTCAGCCACACCGTCGGTGGGGCCTCAGGGATCCGTTTCGACGCCGGTCATACCAACGCGACCTTCCCCGGTGTCAAACCGTAAGTCAGTGCCCGCGACGTCGCCGGCGCCCTTCAGTGGCGCAAGCCCCATCCTGCCCGATGACACGGAGCCGGAACGGCGTAGTGCGATGCCGATTCCGACGTCGACTGAAGCCAGGGGTTGTATGTTGTCACCCGAGAACTTTGTGGACGTGCTAGGCTCAGGAGAGGAATGGGAGGAGTCTGGAGACCCTCTATGGAACCAGGATGTCTCTGAGGAGACAATTAACTGGTATGGGGGACTTGGAGAAACCAGTGCTCTGGATACTTCCCTAGGCACTGGCATGCTCTCTCCACCTACAGTGGCTACGGAAGAGGAGGCATCCTATGGCTTGGTGGTTAAGAGAGCAGCCGAGGTCCTTGGACTGGAGCTGCGCTCAGTGCAGGTCAGGACTAATCTGCTGACCGAAGTGCTTCACCCTGGGGCTTCCACCTCTGAACCCCTATTACTTATTTAATGAGGCACTTAAGGATGTCCTTCTAGGAACATGGTCCAAGCCTAGCACAGGGGCTCCTGTGACTAGGACGATTGCACACAGCCATCGCCCAGCTCTGGGCGGCCCAAAGTTCCTCAGCCAACACCCCACCCCAGAAAGTTTGGTGGTGCAGGCCTCTACTTCCCAGGGTGCAGTAGTGTAGTTCCTATATCTCTGATAGGCTCTGCATATTGAAATAATATACACTAGAGATTTGACATAGGACTGAGGTCAGTATGTCTCTATCGAGTACATTAAACTTAATTACTTGTGTGGGCCAGCTAACTCAGAGGTCACTAGAAATCTCTTGAATATAGAAGAAGGGATTAGTTTCTGAAAACCACATAAACATGACATCTTTGTTTCCCTTAGAGTCGGAACAATCTCAGAACCGTGGAAACAACAGAAACAGTTTCACTCAGTCAATCGTGCATGCTTCGTTTCTACAGAGTTGCACAGAAATAGGGCGTTTCAATAAAAAGGGTTTATTAAACAGTCTTATTTCTCATGCAAGAGAAATTAACTGCTACAATCGTGAGACAGGCTGCGAAGTACAATATGTACAGAGTTAGCAGTAAGATAAAATAATACTGCAATAGCATGGTTTGTAACTATGACATATATTAATTAAAATACATACATAAATAACACAGGCTAAAAATGTGAATACTCATCTGATGCTTCTAAATAGTTCTACCCCAGTGTACCTAACCTAAGTGTAGTACGAGGTAAGAAGTAGGTGTTGTTTTCTAAAGTATAGCTAGCTATAGCTATAGTTTTAGTTTTGCCAAGAGTTGCCAAAGGTTTCTCTAAGTTCTAGTGTGCTCCATACCTTAGAATGTGCGAGGTTGGAATCTCTTTTCCGGGACTCGATATCTAACACCCCGCAAGGGAAGTCAGAAACACTGGAGCTGGATTCTCTGCGAGGAGGATGATGCGGCTGGAACTCGATTGCCCTCCGAACTTGCCGTGGCGAACCGCAAGCAGGCAGTCGAGCTGGATCGTACTGGAACCGTGGTTTGCCAGGGCAAGTGCAGGTATATTTATACCTTGAAGGTGTTTAGGAATGCCTGTATTGATGTAAAAGTCGGGCATCGGAACGTCATGAATGAACCCCTAAGGAATAGAAGTTCATGCATAATAAATGAGTTCTTGGAGAAATCAATATCCCAGCAAGGGAAATTCCTAAATGCTTAAGAGTCTGGTTTTCCAAGAACTCGTTGTGACGTGGATGGACGGATGTAGGAGACCATGCCTGTATTTGGTTAGCATGGACAATGCCTAAATAAGGGCTGGATTTTCTATGCCTAAATAAGGGCAATATGAATTGTACCTATATAAAGGCATAAATCGGGAAACCTAAATATGGAATCTAAATCTACACACAACAGCGCATTACCTTCCGCCCCTCCGGATAGGGAATCCAAGAGAGTGGACTCATTTGGGAAGATGTTTTCTTCCTCCAGTCTGGCATTGCGGTCGGAGAATACTGCATGCTTATTGGGCCGTTTCTCCCACTCTCTTTGGGAGACGGTTGCAGAGGTGCTGCCACAGGTCCCGGGAGGCCCGGGCTGCGCTCTCCCAGGCTGTCAAGGATGGGAGAGATGCAGCAAAATTCGCCATACGGTTCGGTTTGGATATGACCGATTCGCTGGGGAGAACTATTTCAACGACAGTGGCCTTGAGGCGCCACGCCTGGCTTCGCACAACTGGCTTCTCAGGAGATGTCAAGGCCAATTTGATGAAAAATGCCTTTTGATGGAACCCGCCTTTTTGGGGAAAAGGCAGACTCGGCCCTGATCAGGTTCAAGGACTCCCGAGCTTTGGCCAGATTCTTGGGCCTCTCCTCCACTCCTCGTGGCCAGTCTTTCTTTCGCCCCTTTCATGGCAGCGGAAGGGGTTACCAGCCTCATCAGCCCTATCCTAGCTACCGTCCTGCTTAGACTGCCCAAGTCGTGCTTGGACGCAGTACATTTCATCCTCGGAATGGAGGCCAGAAGTCGTCTACCACACTGCCTCCAGCAGCCGCAACCTTCAAGAACTCCTAGGTGGATTCTGCTGGACCACACTACTCCAATGGGTGGGAGAATTCGTCACCATCTCCCCTGCTGGAGATCTATAACAGACAAGTGGGTCTTGCAGATCGCCCAGGAGGGCTATTCTCTTCCTTTTCTTTCTTTTCCTCATACTATTCTGCCTGGTCAGGAACTACTGGCAGAGGATCATTTAAAACTGCTCCAGGAGGAAGTTACAGCTTTTTTGGCCAAAGGAGCTACAGAAAGGGTTCCAGCTTCAGAAGAAGGAAAGTAGCTGTTTTTCCCGCTACTTTCTGATTCCGAAGAAGAACAAGGGGCTTCGGCCCATTTTGGATCTTTGAACCGTCAATCTCTTCCTCAAAAAGGAGAAATTCAAAATGCTCACATTGGCTCAGGTGTTGTCTGCCTTATACCAAGGAGACTGGATGGTGGCGTTGGACCTCCAGGATGTGTATTTTCACATTCCCATTCTGCTGGGCCACAGGCGTTACCTGAGGTTCAAAGTAGGCCATGAGCACTTTCAGTTTACTGTGCTCCCCTTTGGCCTTACCAGTGCCTCTTGGGTGTTCACCAAGGAGATGGCAGTGGTTGCAGCTCATCTGCGCAGGTTATTGATTTCAGTCTTCTCCTACGTCAACGACTGGTTGTTGAAGGCATCATTGACCCAGGCAGTCATCTCCCACCTTCAGACTACAGCGGATCTACTGCATTCGCTGGTGTTCTCTATAAACGTGCCGAAGTCACACCTGACTCCTTCTCAGACGCTCCCTTTCATCGGAGCTGTTCTGGACACAGTGCAGTTTCTGGCTTATCCTCCCGAGCAGCGAGTCCAGAATATTCAGGTTATGATTCCGATATTTCAGCCTCTATCCTGGATTTCGGTGGGGTTGACTCTAAGGCTGTTGGGCCTCATGGCCTCCTGCATACTGTTGGTAAGACACGCGAGATGGCATGTGTGGGCTCTGCAGTGGGACTTGCAGTTCCAATGTGCCCAGCATCAGGGAAATCTCACCGATATGGTTCAGATCTCGGAAGGAACTGTGAAGGATCTGCAGTGGTGGTTAACAAACCGAGATTGGGTCAAAGGCAGACCTCTCTCCATTCCCCAACCAGATTTCACAATTGTGACGGATGCGTCACTTCTCAGATGGGGTGACCACTTAGGAGAAATGGAGATCAGGGGTCGCTGGCCTCCGACTGAGACGGGGCTCCATATAAACTAGAGCGATTCGCTTGGCATTGAAAGCATTTCTTCCCTCTGTCAAGGGGAAGTTGGTGCAGGTGTTCACGGACAACACCACCAGCATGTGGTACTGCAACAAGCAAGGCGGGGTGGGGTCGTGGACCCTTTGTTGATAGGCCCTGCGTCTCTTGACATGGCTGGAACAACAGGGCATAACCCTGGAGGTTCAACACCTAGCAAGTTCTCTGAACGCCAGGGCAGACGATCTCAGCCATCGATGCCTAGCGGATCACGAATAGCGTCTCCAGTCAGAGGTGGTGCAAGGTCTCTTTCAACAGTGGGGAGAACCTTGGTTAGATTTGTTCGCCTCGGAAGAGAACGTGCAATGTCAGCAGTACTGCGCGCTGGAGTTTCCAAGACGGCTATCGCTCACCGACGTGTTTCGTCGTGAGTGGAGCTCAGGCCTGTTGTAAGCTTTGCCGCCCATTCCACTCCTACCCAGGGTGCTGCAGAAGTCATCCTTGTGGCGCCAGACTAGGCAAGGGGATTCTGGTATCCAGAACTTTGGTGCATGAGTGTCAATCCTCCCATCAGGTTGCCCCTTCGGGAGGATCTTCTGTCGCAGCAGTAGGGGAGGGTTCTCCACCCGAACCTGTCAACTCTGCGCCTCTGTGCGTCGAGATTGAGCGGCAGCAGTTGATGGCTTTTGACCTTCCTCCCGAAGTCTGTAATGTTATTTTGGCGGCCAGGCGGCCAAACATTAAGTCGGTATACGCCTGCCGCTTGCAGAAATCTGTATTATACTGTACAGAAAGGTCTATTGACCCTCTTTCTGCTCCTCTTTCTACTGTCCTTTTGTTCATTCTTACCCTTGCCCCACAGGGCTCTGCTTGGGGAACTCTCATGGGTTACCTTTCTGCTCTGTCTGCTTTTTTGCAGCTGCCAAACCAGCCTTCCCTCTTTAAATATCCTATCGTAAATAGATTTTTGAAAGGGTTGGTTCATTTATTTCCACCTACACCCTTTGTTATGCCACAATGGGACCTTAATTTGGTCCTCACTTATCTGATGTGTGCTCCTTTCGAGCCTTTGCACAATTGTCCCCTCCGGCTGTTGACCATCAAAACAGCCTTCTTTGTGGCGATTACATCGGCCCGGAGGGTGAGTGAATTGCAGGCGTTATCCAGCTCGCCTCCTTATCTTATATCCTTTCCGGACAAGGTGGTGCTTCGCACCAGGACATCATTCTTACCAAAGGTTGTGACCCCATTCCATATTGGTCAGTCCATTACTTTGCCCACCTTCTTTGTTCCCTCAAATCCTTCTAAGGAAGACGAGCGTCTCCACCGACTGGTCCCAAAAAGAGCGTTGTCGTTCTACCATGACCGCACAAGAGAGTTCCGGGTGGATGACCAACTCTTTGTGGGGTATTTGGGAGCAAAGAAGGGAAAGGCAGTGCAGAAAAGAACCATCTCTTGCTGGGTTGTTCTCTGCATTTAAATCTGTTACGCCTTGGCGATGGAGCAGCCCCTTGAGGGATTAAGGGCCCTCTCAACCAAGGGAAAATCTGCAACTACGGCCTTGGCTCCGGGTGTCCCAGTCCAAGACAACTGTCAAGCAGCAACGTGGGCATCATTGCACACCTTTGTGAAACTTCATGCCTTGATGGTCAAGTGCGCATGTTCGGGCACTTTGCCCGCTCAGTCCTGCGAGACTTTTTTGTCTAGCCATGAGTCTGCAACCCACCACTGGGATGTATGGCTTGGGTATCTGATTCAAAGGTAAGGAATCTGCAGCTAGAAGTCTCTATCAGATGAACAAGTTACTTACCTTCGGTAGCGCATTATCTGGTAGAGACTCTAGCTGTAGATTGCTTACAGCCCCACCCATGCCTCCCCGCTTTGTGGACTGATGTTGTAGGTCTAGGGTTACGCCCCTTTCAGGGCCCTAGGTTTGCACACGTTAAGGTCAGTTACTTTGTGGCACTGCGCTTCTGGAGTGGAAAAACGAAAAGTACTGACGTCCGCACGCCTGGGTGGCGCCTATATAGGCACCGCGACGTCACGCGGAGCCGAATGGTGCCACCTGACATCGTGTGCAAGGGGTATTGCTCAGCAAAAGTTTCCGTATCCAGCCTGACACCTGGGAAATTCACAGGTAAGGAATCTGCAGCTAGAGTGTCTACCAAATAATGCCTTACCGAAGGTAAGTAACTTGTTCTTCAAGAAACTATTTACAGTAGGGGACTTGAATAACGAGGGTTAGTCAGGCAGCTGTTGGAAAGCGGACCGAGCAGAAAGATAACCCTTGAGAGTGCCCAGAGCAGAGCCCTGCTGGGCAAGGATAAGAACAAAGAGAAGAATAGCAGGAGAGGCAGATCAATAGACTGTCCTGAACAATATCTTTGCCAACGGCAGCCGTATACTGTTTTGATGACGGGCCACCTGGCAGCCAAGATCGCCTTACAGACTTTGTGAGGAAGTTCAAAATCTATCAACTGTCGCCCCTCAATCTCCACATGAGCAGGCAGAGAGTTGGCCAGTTCAGGTGGAGGACCCTCCCCTGCTTCTGCAACACAAGATCCTCCCGAACGGGCAGCCTGATTGGAGGATTGATGCTCATTCAAAGAAGCTTGTGATATCAGACGCTTCGTGCCCAGTCCAGAGTCACAAGAATGACTTGGGCCCAGTAGTTCTTGACCTTTTTGAAAACTCTGGGCAGAAGTGGTATGGGCAGAAAGGTGTACAGAAGGCCTGAGGTCAACTCATGATGAAAAGCATAGCTAAGCGATAGCTGCCTAAGAAACTCCAGCGTGCAATACTGCTGACATTGTGCGTTCTCTTCGGAGGCACACAGATTTAACCAAGGCTCTTTACATTGTTGAAAGAGACCTTGCACATCCTCTGACTGGAGACTCTATTTGTGATCTACTAGGCATAGACAGCTGAGTTTGTCTGCCCTGGCCTTCAGGAAACCTGCCAGGCGTTGAACCACCAGGGTTATGTCCTGCTGCTTGTTGCAGTACCACATGGCAGTTGTGTTGTCCGTGAACACTTGCACCAACTTCGTCTTGACATTGGGAAGTAATGCTTTCAATGCTAGTCGGATTGCCTGGAACTCCAACAAGTTGATATGGAGCCCAGACTCCACCAGAAATCAGACCAAATCTGATTTCTACCTCTCCCGGATGGTCGCCCCATCCCAGGAGTACCGCATCTGTCACAACTGTGGTCTAGTCTTGTTAAACCTTGGAAAAAGAACCCTCGAATCAAACATACAATACTTGAAAATCTACGCCCAATCTCCCTATTGCCTTTTGTAGCTACGATTGCGGAGAAAATTACGAATAAACAACTTACTGATCATATAAATAAATACAATTTACTTCACCTTTCTCAATCAGGCTTCAGAAGCGCTCACTCAACTGAATCGACACTACTCTATGCCACTGAAGCGCTGAGGAAACATGCCGATGAAGGGGACACTGCTGCACTGATCCTTCTTGATCTCAGTGCGGCATTTGACACGGTATCACATCAGCTGCTCCTACAAAGACTGGAAGCATGCGGCATTAGGGATAAGGCCCTGCATTGGCTGAGGTCTTTTCTCTCTGAACGCAGCTTTAGAGTGGCTCAGAAATCTCACATATCAAAGAGTATGCCCCTTGAACAGGGGGTTCCTCAAGGCTCGATATTGAGTCCCACCCTCTTTAATCTATATGTAAGCCCCCTGGCTGAGCATGTAGAACAACATAATGTATCAATTGTCTCATATGCTGATGATACGCAGCTAATAGTCCTACTGTCACAAAAGGAGGAACAAGCAGCTACTCGCTTCTCCAAATGTCTATCAGAGGTGGCGGAGTGGATGTCTAACCACTGCCTTAAACTAAATGGGAGCAAAACGGAGGTTATGATTGTGGGTAGACAACCAACCATTTGGTCATCAGCTTGGTGGCCAACTTCCCTGGGTCAACCACCCAACCCTAAAACTGAAGTAAAAAATCTCGGATTTTACTTTGACTCTGAGTTGAGCTTTATCAACCAAATACATAGGGTTGCAGGCAAATGCTATGGAGCTATTAAGATTCTGAGAAAAATTCTCAATCTCCTACCTTCCAATGCCAGAAAAACCATTGTCCATGCCACAATAACATCTCAACTGGACTACTGGTACAAAATGCCGCTGCCCGTCTAGTACTTGGCTTACCCAGAAGAGCAAATTCAGAAAAGGCCCTGGAAAAACTTCACTGGTTGCCAGTGGGGAAAAAGGGTCTTTTTTAAGGCTTTATGCTACAGCCATCGCATCTTTATGAAGTCCGGCCCCAAATATCTGCATTCCCTACTAATGGAATACATACCGGGGCGGACTTTGCGATCCTCTGGCATGGCCTTGGCTAAAGTACCCAGGCTATATAAAGCCAGATTAGGAGCCCGCTCCTTCAGATATCTAGCGGCAAAAACCTGGAATACGCTGCCAATAAACTTAAGAACAGAGACCTCCAAAACACTTTTCCGCAAAAAGCTCAAAACATGGCTATTCAACCGGGCGGCTTTCTCATAGACTCATAGCGAGCGCTCCTCTCTCCTGCAATTTCTTCTCTTGTGTCACAGCGCGGGGACACACCGAAACGGTGTAACCAGGCGCTTTATAAATGTATAAAACTAAACTAAACTGTGAGATGTGGTTGAGTAAAGGAGAGACGTCTGCCTGTGACCCAATCACAGTGCATTAGCCACCACTGCAGGTCCATTACAGTTACCTCCAAGATCTGGACCAGGTCGGAGAGGTTCCCCTGATGCTGGACCCACTAGAACTTCTGATCCCACTGCAGAGTCCACAGACGCCATCAGTCATGATTTACCAACAGGATGCAGGAGGCCATGAGTACCAGCAGTCCAGAGTCCTTCTCACCGAAATCCAGTACAGAGGCTGAAACATTGGTGTCATAACTTGAATATCCCGGTGTCGCTACTCAGGAGGATAAGCCCAAAACTGCACTGTCCTCATAACAACTCAGATAAAAGGAAAAGTCTGAGAAGGAGTCCGGTGTGACTTCAGCATGTTTATAGTGCACCCTGCGAGTGCTGGAGGACTGCCATAGTCTGGAGGTGGGAAACAACAGTCTGGGGCGAGGACGCCTTAAACAGCCAGCATTCGAAGTAGAGGAAGACTGGAGCTGCGACCCCCGCCATCACCTTGGTGAACACCAGAGGTACGCTGGTAAGGCCAAACGGTAGCACATTGAACTGAAAGTGTTCATGGCCTTCCTTGAACCGCAGGTAACGCCTGTGGGCCGGCAGGACAGGGATGTGAAAATACACATCCTGCAAGTCAGTGTAGGGACAGAATATCAATGCAAAAATATCGAATTGCACAAATATCGAGGTAAAAATATTGTGGGTCAGAAATATCGACAGACAAAATATCGTGGTCAGGAATATCGATTTTAGGTAAGTAATATCGATGATTAAAATATCGAAGTGTTTAATATCGTTTGCAAAAATACAGTTAAAAGTATAGATTTTTTATTACTGTGAAGTATTTTAGTGTATAATTTATCTTGTCTGATGTATGTTTTTTGTATAAGAATTATTTGTATTTTTATAATGTGTTAAAATAATAATAGTTCATCATTTTGTTCTATTTGAATTTTGCATTTTTATTTCTGTAGCGGGTTGTGGGTTTATAGGGGAATAGGGTGGGAAGTACTTTAATTATATAAAATTTACAGATTATTTTTAGCTTATTAGAATTTTTTTATTTGAATTTAGCATTTTTAGTTCTGTAGCGGGTTGTTGGTTTATAGGGGAATAGGGTGGGAAATAATGTAATATTAAATTTATTGAATAATTTTTTATTTATTAATATTTGTTTAATTGAGAAGTTAGTGTTAAATGTGTAACGTAATTTATAATGAAATAATTAATAATTTGTTAATCAATTTTAATTAATTGGCAATTAATTATGGTCATTGCGTAATTAGTTTTAGGTGTGTTGTGGTGTTTATAGGTGTAAATTGTGGGAAGGAATTTATTTTTAATTGATGAATTAATAATCAGTTGTTGATTCATTTTAAATAATTAATTAGTAATTAATTATGGTCAATGTGTAATTCGTTTTAGGTGTGTGTTGTGGTGTATATAGGTGTAAATGGTGGGAAAGTTGGGAAGTAATTTATTTTTAATTGATGAATGAATTATTAGTTATTAGTTAATTAGAAAGTAATTATGGTAATTGTGTAATTATAGGTATGTGTTTTGGATATTAGTGTTAAAGCATGTGTATTCAATTAATTTTCAATTTGTTTTATTAATAATATTTTTTAAATTGATTATGTTAATTATGGAAATAAATGTAAATAAAACTTTGTAAGTTTTTTTTATTGTGTGGTGTTATAGGGTAGGAAATAAAATAAATACATTTGTTTTAAATAGTTTTTTTGTTTAATATTTGCTCCTTTTGAAAAATTATTGTTTATAAATGTATTAATTAATTTTTTTTAATTTGTAGCTTTTTGTTCTATGTAATTTATATTCTAATATGTGTTCTTTTTATATGTTTAATATATTTAATCATATCTTTGTTTATTAGTTTATTTTTATGATTTTTTAAATGTTTTCTATTGTTTAAATATTATTAGTAATTTTTGTTTCTCCTCTATCCAACATTTTCCCTACTGTTGCACTTACTGGAGTTGGAATAGCAAATTGAATTCCTCCGCAAACCAACACTTTCCCTACTGTTGCACTCACTGGAGTGGGAATATTAATTTTTACCCCTCCGCTATCCAACACTTTCCCTACTGTTGCACTCACTGGAGTTGGAATAGTAAATGTAATTATTTTGCTAACCCATATTTTCCCTACTGTTGCATTTATTGTTTTGTGAAATGTAAGTTTTATTTTTTTTAAAATCATGTAATGTTTTAATTTATTATAGAATGTTTTTGATTTTAAATTATTGATATATTTTGTTTTTATATAATTTTAAAGTTTAAAAATTAAGAGTTAAATATATGTATAAATCATGTTTGTGTGTTTATATTTTTCATAAATTAAGTTTATTTGTTATAGTTAGCTAAAATGTATATTACATGTTATTTATTTTGTTAAAAATATTAATATTTAATATATGTTATTTTATATATACTTTTATATCGATATGTTTTACATCAATATTTTTGTACTTACCTGTTTAAGTATAGGGAGTCGATATTTTTGCATTCTAAATTTTCTTATCTATATTTTTGTTATCAATATTTTTAACATCGATAATATGTCAGTGAACCCTGCAAGTCCAAGGCTACCAGCCAGTCTCGATGGTAGAAGGCAGACAAGACTTGAGCCAAAGTGAGCATTTTTGAATTTCTCCTTTTTGAGCAAGAAATTGACGGTCCGAAGGTCAAGAATAGGATGAAGAACCTTGTTCTTTTTAGGTATCAGAAAGTAGCGGGAATAGCAACCACTGCCTACTTCTGAAGCAGAACCCTCTCTATAGCTTCCTTGGCCAGGAGAACTGTAACAACTGATCTGTGCAAAAACAAGATGATCCTCCGGCAACCTTTCTTGAGATGGCGGAAAAAGTAGGAGGAAAAGATAGAAAAGGGAGGGAGTAACCATCCCAAATGATCTGCAAGACCTATTTTTCCGATGTTATGGACTGCCAGAGAAGGAGATGATGTTGAATTCTCCCTCAAACGGGACACTCATGGTCTTGCAGAACCAAATTAGGAAGGCTTATAGCCTGCAGCTGCTTGGTGGGTGGGTGGTGGACGACTTCTGACTACCATTTCTACAAGGTCAGAATGCACCACTTCCTCGCACTTCTCAGTCTGTGGTTAAAAAACCCTTGCGTTTGCCTCAAAAGGGGCGTAAAGCAGACAGTGGTCAAGGTGTCACTGAGACCTGGCCGTAGCCTGTGAGTCCTTGAAGTGCTCCAGCACCGAGTCTGCCTTCTCTCGGAAGAGACAAGTCCCAAGGAAGGGCATGTCAATAAGCTTTGCCTGGACATAACCCGAGAAGCCAGATGTTCTCAGCCAGGCATTGCACCGCAAAGCCACCATCGACAAAACTTCTCTATCCAGTGTCCGTTGTATCCAAACCACACCTAATGGTGAACTTTTCTGCATCTCTCCCTTCTTTCACTGCATAGGAGAGCACACCCCGGGCCTCCTCGGGGACCTGTGGCAGCACTGGGGGGGGCGGAAGAAAACATCATTTTCCCAAGTGCCTCTAGCCTCTTGGATTCCCTGTCCGGGAGGGGGGGTGGAAGGAAACGTGCCATGCGACGTCGAGGCTAGAACCACCAAACTCTCGGGAGTAGGATTTAGACTGAGGAAACGTGGATCACCCAATGCAGGGCAATGACAGAATGTACCAGCAACGACCCCGAGCCTCTGGTCAATCAAGTTGTCGGGAATCAAAATGGGGCTGGCACCAGGAAAGGTCACATTGGTATGACTGGTGCCAACCCGAATCCTGGATTGTATCCATTCGACCCCACAGGCGTCAAGGTCGGAGCCATCTTGTGGAACCAGATTCGTCTCCCACTACCCTGCAGAGCCTCATGGCACACCAGAGGGGTCGGCCCATAAGATTTGAGTGGGGGTCATTCCCGGAAACGGGCTTTGCAGAACCGTGTCTAGAACGGCGATGTTCCTCCCTTTCTCGTCAGTCCGTGACGGACGCGTTGAAGTCTACTTAGACTTCTTCTTATGCCCCTTTCCCACAGTGTCCCGAGGACCTTGAGTGCAACGAAGAGGACTTGGGGCTCTTGAAGCAGTCCCGCAACCTTTTTGTCCTCTATCGGGACCAGGACCTTCGAGGAGTTTTGCGTGATGGCGTCGACTGCCGGGCCGCAAGAAACTTTGGGGCTCATTACGATGGCGTAGAGATCGCCACCGGCGGCGGCGATCATTACACCATCGTAATGAGAAATACCCTCCCCATATTATGATGGTGGGTATCGCAGCGGAGGCAAAGTCCGTCCACCGCTTTTCCGCCGGTCGGCAATCGTTACGATTGCCTGCCGTGCGTAGCTGGGCCACTGATATGGTGGCGGTGCCTAGCAGGCACCGTCAGCCATATTCGAATATGGGAAAGTATAGGCCTTTCCATGGCAGCGATGCCGCTATGGGAAGGCAGGCGGGGATTGGCTTTGGAAGCTTGTGGCGGGCGTCCTCTGTGGGGGTGGATGGAGGAGGGTGCACGGGGGGTACCCATGGTAGCCTCCTCCATTTCCATGCACAAGGTGGCAGGCACCGCGCAGTGCCTGCCACACACAACATGGCCATTGGACATCGTGGCGGGTGCTGCCGCCAGCAGAACCCGCCGCAATGTTTCATTGCCAGTTGCGACTGCCACGGTGGCAGTTGCATCATTATCAGGGCTGCGGGACCGCCACATGGCAGGCGGGAGGTCCCTTTACCGCTGGGATGGCAGGTGGACTGAATCCCGCCCGCCATCCTAATGAGCCCCTTAGTAGACGGCTCCCGCAAGGCCTTCAACAGCATGGCCCTGCAGTCCGAGTACGACGTCGAGCCATGGTAGTGACACCATAAGCACACAAGGTGAGGGTCAGTGAACAACATGGTGCAATGACAGATCAGCGCTAACTGGCACTGAAAGAAAATATCTGATGTCTGCGTGGCACCTATATAGGTGACAGTGACGTCACTTCTGGCACTAACAATGCCACCCAAAGGCACGCAGGGTACTATTCACGCAAAAGTTTCCGGATCCAGTCTGACACTTGGTAAATTCAGAGGTATGGAATCTGCAGTTAGAAGTCTCTATCAGATATTACCCTTAGCAGCCTATACGCCTACCCACCCCTAAACCCTAAAAATACCCTTACTACCCTATATCACTACCTACCCCCAAATCACCCTTATTTCCACGCTATAGCCCTATCCACCTTTAAACCCCAAATTATATAGATAGATATGTATTCACCTTGAAATATGCGTGGTCAAGACTGTTTTCCACAAATAACACAAAGAATACTGTGCCATTAAATGTTTGTGAACATTTGTCCAAAGGTGTCAGAATTTACAAGGACCAAAGTTGGTATGTTATTACATTAAAAAGTGACATGTCTTGGGACATCCCTTATAATCTTTGAATCATTTGCATCAAATATAGTACAGCCTGAATCTTAAGCACTGGTTCCTCTGGTTTAGTGCAAATTGGTCAAGGGGAACAGAGGTCTTAAGAGTGCAAAGTGGAATTTCCTATTATTGGAGGTATATCTACATACACATTTACAAGGTCATGGCTTTGAATGTTAAGAACTTATTTCATAGAACGTGCGTGTGTGTGTGTGTGTATATATATATATATATATATATATATATATGTCAACAATTGGAACGGGCTTACAAAATCAACTACGTTCAAAACAACATTATGAAAAGGACAGACCAATAGGTTTTGAAAAAGAACCCTCACCCACCATCTTAGTTGGTGGCATTCTTTATCATAGGGTTTCCACCTAGGAAGCAGAGTACATCCTAGGTGTGCTACGACGCCTGATTACAGCAGAGTGGTATTTTTTCTATTGGGTGACAATTTTTGATATAGAAGTGAATTTAAAACTATCTCCAGAGAATCCCTCCTAAATAGGAGAATTTTATTAATGGGAGCCTGGGTTAAAGATGGACTGTGGTTGTTTTTGAGGTATCTATGATCTCATACATCCTTCGACTGGTCTTCATGTTTCTGCCAAATAAGGTTCGATTAGAATGGCTTTCGTCAGGACCAAATAGTGAAAGTGACAAAGGAAATGTGACCTTTGTTGTGGTGAGAACACACGCACTAAGGTATGTTTGAAAAAGGAGGAGGATCTTCCTCTGTTATTTGGGTGAAACTGTAACTTACGGTTTTCACCTCATACATAATACCTGTAGAGAATTTTTTGGGGACATAATTATTGCGGTTATTACTGTGCAGTAAAGTTTCAATAATGCAGTTTGTGATGAAAAACCATCATCACACTTTCTTGTTAGTGCTTCTGCATGCGCAAAGACAAATCATCCCGGCGTGCCACCAGTGAGTTGACTACTTCTCAGTGCTTATTGAAAAAGTGCCATCAATGTCAATAATGATATGTTAAATAACTTATTATGCACAAGCTTTTCTCGTTTTGCATGCATCGGAAAATATGTGCTCAAACTTGGAATTATATTCCGTATGTAATATTTCCATGTATTTTTAAGTACCAAATTTGGGCGTGACTTCTTGAATATACAAAAAAATATTGTGATCACTTAAATGTAGTTGGTAAACAATCTTGCTCTGTCAAAGAAACAAATGGCTTAGGGGCCGATTACGATGGCGGGCGGATCGCCCCCGCCGGGCCAGAGGTGGTCACCCCTGGCCTGGCGGGGGCGATCCGCCCGCCATCCTGACTGCAAAGAACCCCCGCCATATTGCTTTTCCGCCGGTCGACTCGTCGACCGGCGGAAAACGGGATTAATATGGTGGCGGTGTCTGGAAGACACCGCCATCCATACTACGATGCAGGCTGTGATCAGCCTTTCCATGGCTGCATTGCCGCCATGGAAAGGCTGGCGGTCCATGCTGTTGCGGGCCCCCAGGGTGTTGGAGTAGTGGGGGGTGGACATGGGGGGGTACCTATGGTACCCCACTGCGTTTGCATGTACAATGTGGCAGGCACCGAGCGGTACCTGTCACATTGTGCATGTAAAAGCACAACATGTATTTTTTACATTGCGGTGGGTGCTGCTTGCAGCACAGCCCGCCGCAATGTAAAATATACAGGATGCGGGCGCATCATAATTGGTATGGTGGGACCGCCGCAACTATGGTGGGCTGTCCTTTTTGCAGTTGCGATCATAATCGGCCCCAAAGATATCATAATTGATGTGTAGAACAAATGTGTCACGTAAATCGAATAGCCTACTCGATTTGTTTCTTAAACGAGTTACATGGATCCCGGCTGGAGGCGGTGCCTGTAGTCACACTCTAAATGAAAGGTAGAGGGAAATTAGATGAGTGACCCCTGCCCGACGAGTGTCTTGTCTGGTTATTGCGAAAAAATCATCAGGCTCCCCCCCCATTCCCGCTTACTATATCAACGTCCACCGTCCGTGTTGCATACCTACTTTGGTCCTAACACGAGATCCCGGAGATTTGCCCCTGGCTTCTTCTTGTGTCTAAATACTTGTTGCAAGCCGGGTTCCGGGTCTGGTGTCTTACACGTGCGTAAGTGCGATGACGTCAGAGGTTGGCCTCGGATTTGTTAACCCTTTCAGTGCCAATGATTCCAAACGGTACAATTTAGACTTAGCTGTGCCACTGGGTTTCAGTTATCATTATCACTTTGAGATGCTATTTAAATGTATAAAGATTAGTTAATTCGATCATTCAGGTGCTAACTGATTAAATAAATGGAAGTTAAATCGACCTTGAACAAGTTAGTTGTAAAAGGCCATGACCTCTGTCATTGTTATCTGTTGCCCAGTGTGATAAAGACATCACCAAGAAACGAAAGAAAAATTGGCTTTTTTTTTCTATTTCATAGAAAAAGTGGTGGTTGGAAATGTCTTTGACAAAATGTTCTTGGTATAGTATCATTTGTTGGTACTAAAAGAAATTGTAAGTTATAATGATCATTTTATCAATGGTAAGAAAGAATCAGGTATTGGTAGAATTAGGCCACGTGTCAATTATTCAGAGCAGTACATGGGATGTTGTCATTTAATCCCTGCTTATGTTGGACAAGTGATCGATCTATCTTTGCTCTTTATCAAAAAGGTTTTGTACATTTTGTTCAATGACAACCCATCTTAAGTCATTGGTGGTAGCCCTGTTTGTAGGTAGTGGTCGGTCATTCATGTAGTATTCCGTTTGCATCTTATCTTGC
Source organism: Triturus cristatus (assembly GCF_964204655.1). Taxonomy (NCBI): domain Eukaryota; kingdom Metazoa; phylum Chordata; class Amphibia; order Caudata; family Salamandridae; genus Triturus; species Triturus cristatus. Next base: position 701,150,873 of record NC_140584.1, on the reverse strand, counting down.
TGCGATGTTCGCAAATTCTTGTTTTCACCTTTCTGCTGGTCATGCAGATATATCTTAGATCACATGGGCAGATAATCATATATATGACATTTATTGAATTGCAGTTGGTATGCTTCTTGAGGTGCCAGGTCTTGCCAGGTTCCAAATTCAGAGTCTTTGTCGAAGTTGTAAGATGGCATACACTGCAATTACTACAAGGATAGTGTCCAGTTGCGCTTGGTAGACCCCATGCATTAAGAACTGAGTTGGACAGATGTTCCAGTGGCTTTTTGGGGCGATATATGTATTATATGGAGAGAGAGAGAATAAACTTATCAGATAACCATGTAATATGGTCAAATATTGCCATTATGGGGTTCTGCTGACGACATGAATGAAAAGCCTGATGGGCGAGTGGTTTTTAAATGTCATCAGAATACCGATTCAGCAATGTAGGACCATATTATGCATTACCCATTTAGTATTTTTTATATTACATGTGTATTTTTGGGGGGTTAGATTGCTTAATCCTTTTTTTTTTTTTTTAAGTGCAGCTAATAAGGGCACTGAATGGAATTAGAATGTCGAGACTTTGTTTACCATTCATGAATAGGTTGTTGATAAAACAACAGAAAGAGTTTACCACATAACTATGAATTTTCATCGTTTCCCCACATAATTGTCAGACGTACCCCGAAGAAAAGCTGTTTTGATGGTTACCTCTAACCACAGATTCCTCTCCTTATGAATAATCCCCAGGGGTCAGAATGGCTATGGAAACGTTTAGAGTACTCCTCCTGCGCTCTGCTAGATTGCTTCGCCATGTGGCTTTGCTCCATCAGTGATGAGTGGAGCCACATTTAAGCACCATATATGTGCTCTGATATCAGTTTCTTTCTTTCACTGCCTTCAGACAGAGATCCAGAGGTTCTCACTGGTCTTTCACCAAAGTTTCAATTAAACTTCATCCAGTGTGCAAGGGAAATGTTGCTCCCTAAAACCACATGGTTTAAACTGTTGCAAACAGATGTCTATGATGGACTTTCATGAAGACTGTGGTGCCTAGAGACGGACCATGACTCCAAAGGCTTCGGCGACTGCACCCAGATAAAACCAAAAGCCATATGGGAATACAAAGTCAAACTCTACATCGCGAAACACAAGAAGACGCCAAGCCACAACTGGTCAAAGTGGAAAGGAATGTCCTGTTCCCGAAGCTGTTCTTGCTACAGGGTGTCATTGTGGTTGAACACTTCAGATAAGTCAAAGAAACACACAAGAAATTTAAGTAGGAAACAGCCCCTTCTCGCCACTCTCAAACTCTAAAGAGGGTTCAAGGTTGTCAACATGCCTCTCAGTCTGCATCCCAATCTCCAATGGAGCAAATTCTGAATCTGGTCCTGGAGCACCATGAGTTTCCAGGTCCCTAAGCAACGCTGCAACAAGTAGAAGCCTTCAGGGAGGTTATTATACATATTTTTAGCACTTTAGTGGCTCCATCTGGTGTGCCTACGGGCCCCAAGGATCCACAGGGGCTTTGAGTCCGACTTCCACTGGTGGGTCCTCCCTCTGTCCCTTGGACCAGTTGTGGCTTTAGCACAGACTCCTGTGCTACTCCCTGTGCTGGTACGGCTCACATCGATGTTGACGTGGGATGAGGATATACTCTTGTGCTATCCATCTACGAAATGAATCAACCATGGCCTCGACCGAAGTTGGGCCCTGTGCACTACCTCTTGGCAACCCATCTGATTCTGATAAATTGCCCTTACAAAATAGTGGCGCCCGGACTCATCATAATTTATATTGTACAGATTATAAAAAATGATAACAATGAAGACGGGGACAATTATGTTCCTCAGCATGAGGAGGACAACTGGTATGAGGCGCACCAGGATGCCAGTGGGATTGACCCTTTGCGTGATACTTTGCCTGATAGTGGCCTTGTGTCTCCCTCGGGTCTTGCTATTGAGGAAAGTGTCTCTTGCTGTTGTGATGCAAAGGGCGGTTGATGTATTAGACCTACAACTGCTAACCATGGAAGTGAAAATAATATATACCTGCATTATCACTTTAGTGTGTGCTTGCCAGTCACCTTATCAAAGGCAAAATACAATATTTCCTCAAAAGGTGTCACGCCATCATGACAGACAAGTGCTTCCTCCAAATTGTCCATCGAGGCTATGGCCTTCCATTCCATGTTACCCCCACAACTGCATTCCAGATGGCTAACTAAGAACCATCTGTCCGTCTTACAACAGGAAGTGCAGGCTCTTTTGATGGCCTCGGAAGTGGGAACTGAGTGTTACTCCTGCTGGATGGAGACGTCGTCCAATGTTAGTTCATCGCCCTCTCAAAACGTTCCTGTGGAAGGATACATTTAAGATGCTCTTGCTAGCCCAGTTTCTGTCTGTCCTAGAACCTAGAGATGGTGGTATTGGACTTTCAGGACACATTTTCAAATCCCGGTCCTGCAGGCTCACAGGTGCTATTTGTGGTTCACAGGAGGCTAGGATCATTTTCAGTTCACAGTGCTCCCCTTCAACCTCACAACTGCCCCTCAGGTGTTCACAAAAGTGACAGCGGTTGTCACCGAACATCTTAGGAAGTCGGGGGGGGGGGGAGGGGGAATACAGGTCCTCTCTCACTGTGATGACTGGCTGTTGAAGACAGGCTTGCCAAGGCCATTTTCAACCGCATTCGGACAACAGCAAACCTAACATTGCTGGTGTTAACTATCAACAATCTCAGTGCAGATAACTCTGTGGCTGCTGGGAATGTTAACCTCCTACATCATGCTGGTGATGCATGCTAGATGGCACGCGCATATGCAAGCTACAGTGGAACCACTACTGACACCAAGGTACACACTACACTTGTAAGAGAGTAAGTATTTCTTTGCTAAGCATTTTTGATTGAGTGTCAAGAGTCTAGTATAGCCCTTTCTCCAATCCCTGGTGGGAAGTTTAGAACCCTATGGTAGGCTAGATACACCCACACTACGCTAGTACCATGTCTTCTAATGGGGAATCCAGTCAGATTTAGGTGTCTGGGTACAGTGCCCTTAGGTTCCAGGAATTTAGGACCCTGTGTAAGGCTAGAAAACTGTTGATGGATATTAACCCTACTAAGGGGCTGAATACGATGGCGGGCGGATCGCCACCGATGCATTCGTTGGTGGGTTTAGGACTACTACAGAGGAATATAGGCTTACGTTTAGGGAAACTGAGAAAGATTCCTCACAAAACTGGGTTGACTTTGTAGACTGTGCACTTAAGTCTCTGAAAGGCTCGTTACATGGTAGTAAAGTGCATGACTATAAAGGGCTGTATAATTTGATCATGAGAGAGCACATCCTTAATAACTGTGAGTCTGAAACTTTGCACCAATACCTGGTGGACTCTGAGCTGACCTCTCCCAAAGAATGTGAAAATAATCTAGACAAATGGGCCCGCACCCGGGTGAGTAAGAAGTCTCATAGTGGGGATGACCAGAAGAAAAAGAATGAATCTAAGACCCCAGAGAAGGATGGGGAGAAACCTAAAGGCAAAGAGAGCGAGCCTTCTTCAGGTCCATAAACATCTTCCTCTGGGGTTAGGTCCAAGAAACCTTGATGCATTAATTGTAAAACAAAAGGCCATAAGTCTTCTGATGCTATGTGTCACTAAGAAATGCACCAGTACTGTTACTTCTTCTCCTAGGGCCACTAGAGGTAGCACTAGTAGCAGTAATACCTCCAAGAGTGTAGCTGGGTTAACCTTGGGAAATGCAGTGGCCTAGTCAGAGAAGTCACTGAGGCTGTCCTAGTATCAGAGGGTGACAAATGCAAAGGGAACAAATGATGGACGGAATGCTGAACAATGCAAACATTCACCCTTAGTCACAAAGATCCGGGTTTAATCCATTGTACGTTTGCTCACCACGTCACACTAGTTTGGACCCAGCCATATGCAAATCAGTCTTAACCTTGTTCCTTATGGGAACAGTCCAGTCAGGACCTCCCTGGACTGGAAACAAGCATCCTGGGACCGGTTTAGTAGGGGCATCACCCCTATCAGCCAGGATAGCTTGAATCCAGAGGTGCAATGAGCACGGGACCCATGGCTGGGCACATACCCTTCCCACTTAGGGCAACAAATGCCAAAAGAACAAATAATGGTTGGAATGATGAACAATGCAAACATTCACCCCCAATCACAAAGATCTGGGTTTAATCCATAGTTCAGTATCAGGGAGTGGCATTGACCTTGCCACTTTGGCTTCCTGGCCTCCTAATATGAGAAAATACAGGCAGTACCCACTCATTAATGGTATTGAGGCAGAAGCTTACAGGGACACAGTTGCCAATGTCACCATGGTGGCTGAGAAACTGGTGGCACCTGAGCAGAGTCTACTTGGGCACACTTACCAAGTAACCAATTCAGATAACATCACTAAGTGCTACCCCGTGGCAGTGGTAAATGTCAGCTGGGGGGAGGGTTACTGGCCCTAAAAAAGTAGTGGTATCCTCATCCTTTCCTGTAGTGTCTCATGGGCAATGATGTGGAGACTTCAGCCTGGGCTGAAATTGAGTTACAGGTCCATGCAGCCATACCGGGCCTCCCTTAGAATGTCTTTGTGACAACAAGAGCACAGGCCAAGAAACAGGGACAGCAAGAAGCACTAGAGCCTGAAATAATGGCCCAGTCAGCTATTAAAAAGAGAGGTAGGAAGGGTAACACTTATCTTTCACCCAGACTACAAGTGAGGATCAGTCTCCTCAGGGAGATGATCTTGCCCATGGTGAGGGAACTGCCTTAGAGGAGCCAAGCTCCTGACATGGCAAAGTTTCTGGGAGCGGGGGAACCCTATAGGGAGGAATTGAGTCTGGAGCAGAAATCCTACCCCTCTCTTAAGAGTCTCAGAAAGCAGGCAGCTGCAGAAGAGCCACGGGATGTCAGTTAACCCCATAGGATTTACTCCTTTATTCTGAGGCTAGGGACCCCAAGCCTGGTGCTACCAGGAGGTTGGTTGTTCCTCAGACCTTTAAGGAGTTCCTCTTAACCCTGGCACAATACATACCCCTTGCAGGACATCTACGGCAAAGCAAAACCTGGCTTGTTCTACACTTTCACTGGCCCCACATGTTTGAAGGCACCAAGGAGTTTTGTCGCTCTTGTGTCACCTGCCAAGCCAGTGGCAAGTCAGGTGGCACTACAAAGGCCCCCTTAATCCCACTACTAGTGGTTGGGGTTTCATTTGAAAGGGTAGGGATTAACATAGTTGGTCCCATAGACCCTCTAACAGCCTCCAGGATTAAATACATACTGGTGGGGGTGGTGGTGGACTACGCCACAAGATACCCAAAAAGTATTCCTCTTAGAACCACTACAACTCCTGCAGTGGCAAAGGCCCTCTTAGGAGTCTTTTCCAGAGTGGGCTTTCCTAAGGAGGTGGTGTCGGAGACAGAGGTGCAAGCTTCATGTTTAGCTACATGAAAGCTATGTGGAAAGAGTGTGGTGGAACTTATAAATTCACCACACCCTACCATCCACAGGGCTATGAGTTAGTTTAAAGATTCAACAAAACCCTCAAAGGGATGATTATGGGACTATCTGACAAGCTCAGGAGGAAATGGGATGTCCTAGTACCTTTCCTTCTTTTTGGCTGCAGAGAGGTTCCACAGAAAGGATTGGGTTACAGTCCATTTGAACTTCTGTTTGGACATCCAGTTAGGGGTCCACTTTGCCTGGTGAAGGAGGGACAGGAGCAGCCTCTTAAACCTCCCAAACCGGACATTGTAGACTATGTGCTAGGCCTACGCTCACATATGGCTAAGTACATAAAGAAGGCTACTAAAAATCTGGAGGCCAGCCAAGAGCTGCAAAAGTTAGGCATGACCAAAAGGGTGTTCTGACTATTAACCAGCCAGGGCAGAAGGTGTGGGTATTGGAGGCTGTGGGCCCAAGAGCCCTCCAAGATGAGTGGAGCGGTCCCCATACAATTGTGGATAAGAGAGGTGAGGTTACCTACTTGGTGGAGCTAGGCACTCCAAGAAGCCCCCATATGGTGCTTCATGTGAACTGCCTGAAGTCTTACTTTGACAGGGCTGATATGAGCTTGTTAATGGGCACTGATGAGGGACAGGAGGAACAGACACTCTCCCTGATCTCCTCTCACACAATCCAGTTAATGGTTCAGTAGATGGTGTAGGCTTTGCTGACAGCCTCCCTGACCAGTAACAAACTGATTGTAGTCAAGTACTCAGTCTGACTGGGTGTTAGAGAGAAGAGTTCTGGGAAATGAATACTTGGTGCACCCATGAGGTGGACACAGGTGACAGTCAATGTCAGGAGTTAAATCTACAGGCAGCCTGACCATGTCAGCGATTACATGAGGACAGAGGTCCAGACAATGCTAGAGTTGGAGCCTTCAGACAGCCTTTGGGGTAGTCCAGTAGTGCTCATAGCCAAGTCTCATTCCAAGAATGCAAACAGGAAATGTAGGTTCTGTGTAGACTACAGAGGTCTCAATGCAATGACAAAGACTGATGTCCATCCAATCCCCTGGGCACATGAGCTAGTTGATACTCTGGCTGCTGCCAAGTATCTCAGCACCTTTGACCTAACTGCAGGCTATTGGTAGATCAGGCTGTCAGAGGATGCTAAACCAAAGACTGTATTTTCAACTCTTGGTGGGCCCTACCAATTCACAGTAATGTCCTTTGGGTTGAAGAATGCACCTGCCTCATTTAAGAGGTTGGTGAATCAAGTCCTGTCAGGCCTGGAAGACTTCAGTGCAGCATATATAGACCGTATTGCTGTATTCAGTTCAACCTGGCAGGATCACCTGGTCCACCTCAGGAGTGTACTTCAGGCGGTGAAAAAGGCAGGCCTCACTATCAAGGCTAGTAAGTGCCAGATAGGGCAGAGCAAAGCTGTTTACTTGCACCACCTTGTAGGTGGAGACCAAGTTCAACCATTACAGAGCAAAATCCAAGCCATCATGGATTGGGTTGCTCCCACTACCCAGACTCAGGTCAGAGATTTTCTGGGCCTGATTGGGTATTACTGAAGATTTGTAAACTGGTCCATAGTGACAACCCTTAATGATCTTACCTTTAAGAGGATGCTTAAAAAGGTGAATTGGGTAGCTGTCAAGAGGCCTTTGATGCCCTGAGTAAGGCAATGTGTTTAGCTCCAATTTTGAAGATAGGAATAGGAGCAGTACTCTCCCAACTTAATGAAGAGGGACAGGATCAACCAGTAAATTTGATCAGCCGAAGGTTGACACCCCAGAGAGAAATATTGGTCAGCCATAAAGAGGGAGGCCTTTGCTGTGGTCTGGGCTTTGAAGAAGTTGAGGCCATATCTGTTTGGCACTCACTTCTTGTTCAGACAGGCCACAAGCCCCTCTTATGGCTTAAACAAATGAAGGGTGAAAACCCCGAACCTTTGAGGTAGTACATTTCCCTACGGGGGATGGACTTCTCAGTGGAACATAGACCTGGGAGTAACCATGCCAACGCAGCTAGACTTTCCAGATATTTTCACTTAGAAAATGAAGACTCAACTGGCCAAGATTAGTCTTATCTTCTTTTGTTGGAGGGTATGGAGGTTATGTAAGAATCTATGACCTTTCTGACATGGTTTCCCTCACTTTGTGCCTGGTGTCTGTTTGTTTTGACTGTAGTACACTGGGTTACTGCAAACTATGCTGTCTCCTCTAAATTGACTGGGTACACCCCACAATTGGCATACTGGTGTACACCTTTAAGTCCCTAGAATATGGTACTAATATACACCAGGGGTCTCCCATGTGCTGCAGCATGTATTATGCCATCCACGGGAGCCCAGGCAAAATGTGTTTGTAGGTCTGCCATTTCAGCCTGCGTGAATTGGTGCATGCACCTTTCACTTCGGATATAAAATTTACCTTATATCCTGGTCACTGCACTTAAAACCTATAAGTCACCCGCAAGGTAGGCCCTTCAGCCCACGAGCAGGGTGCATAGTTATAAGTGTGAGGGTACCCCTGCATGAGTAGAGCCCCCCCCTAAAAAAAACCAGACTCCATTCACTGAGCTTTGTAAGTGCGGGTAATCCATTTTAAGGTATGTAGTGGACAATCGCAAACTTGTGATGTCCAGCTACATAATGGTTTCACCGAACGTGGTCATGTTTGGTATCAAACATGTTATAATCATGCAACTATCCTGAATCTAGTTTTAGTTGCATGATACCATGTAATAGGGGGAGGGAGGGATCCTTAGAGGACCCCCTGTGAGAAGCTGGCTTGGTATATGGTGTGCACTTATATAAGTAGGCACCTTGCACCAATCCAAACAACCCTTATGGTGATTTTAGTGGTCTTAGACAACCTCAGAAAGCTCCCTAAGTGGTAGCTGTGGAGAGCAGCTTTCAGGCGTATTCCAGAAGGAGTGTAAAGCAGCTTTTTTCACCAGAACATAATCTTATAGGTATAGATTAAAAGAAAAGAACCATACAGTGTATTTATAAAAAATATGTATTTATTATAAGACACTTACTAACACATACAGATAATCTCCTAGCCGGAGATATACACAATTTACACAATACTTTTCAATAGAAATAGGTAAGTAGCACGAAAAACACAGTGGTCACCAGGGGGAGACAAACTATATACTATAATAGTGGTATGCGAACCACGACTCGAGTCAAGACTATACCCAGAAGACGGAGAAGTGCCGGGGACCCAAGGAACCACCTGAGGTAAGTTACTAGGAACCCCACAGAGGCCATGTTCAGAGTGGGAACACAAATGCAGGCTCAATACAAGTCAATGGGTAAGTAGCGGTTGCAATTTTAAAGAAGGACCCTTCCCAGTGGACCCTGAAGAAACCCAGTGGAAGACAGAAGAATGGAGAGCCACCCCACCCATGGATACCCTAGGAACCAGGATACCTACACCAGGGAAGCCGGGTGCAAAGGTGTGAAGTTGCGTCGGAAACCGCCGTAGAACCCAATAGAGGACTTCAGGAAGATGCTGCTGCTGAAGAAGGTAAAAGTGTGCAGTGGAACCTACAGGTGGATTCAGGAGGAGAAGTACCTGCAAGCAGAGGGGACAGAGTCTAGGCCACTCAGGAGTGACCAGGAAGCACAGAAGACAAATACCCACCCATGTGGAGTGTTGCAGGAGACATGATGGTGACCTTGGAGCTAAAGCTGTGAGGACCAGGCGACGCTGTGGAAGACCAGGAGCCATTCAAGAGCTGTCCCACATCGCATGTCGAGAGTTGAGGGGTCGTGTCTGTCGAGAGCACCAACAAGCCTTGGCAACTGCAAACAAAGTGGAAAGCGAAGAATGTACTGTCGGGACCAGCAAGGTCCAGGTGACTCACCACAAGCAAGGGAGTCGGAGCAGGCCCGAGCAATTAAGGGAGCCCACAGAATTCAAAGATGACCCTCAAGAGGACCCACAGGCCGGAGGCATTGGAGTTGTAAGAGGACCTTGAGCAGCTCACCAAAGATGCAGGCTCACGGTGCAAGTGATGCGGTGAGGACAAAGATCTTGTTCACAGGAGATGCTTGAGCATGGGGCTACTTGGAGCCCGAAGAACTTGGTGGAAGGAAGTCAACAAGCCTTTGCAACTCGGCGCGGTGCACAGGGGCTCGGTGCCTGCAGCCGTGACGAGGGATACTGGCCTCACTTGGTGAGAGGACAGGGCAAGCCTTGAGGGATGTGTAGAACCACCACCTGTGTTGCTGAGCCTTTCAGAGTCTGGGTAGCCCAGGATCAGCAGACCCATCACCTGAGCTGCGATGCCTGCAGATGCAGGGAAGGGACTCCTTCACTTCAAGGGAGATTTCTTCAAGTGTCTTGGATGCCCCCAGGCATTGGAAGGTTCCTGTATGCATCACAGGCACGGACATTGCAGCAGACGAGCAGGGCGGCGAGATCAGCAGCAGCAGGAGTCTTCCCAGTTGCAGCCTTGATGCCCAGAGCGAAGTCCAGATGGTTGAAGAAGTGGTGTCTGAATTATATCATGATCCACGACAAATCTTTGGACCCACCCTCAGGTTAGCCCTTAAGTACTCTAAGGAAAGGGTTGGGACGATTCAGGGTTCCCTCCCAGGGGAGGGGTCGGACAGGGGGGGGGGGGGGATTCTCACCATGACCTTTGTCCAGTTTCGTGCCACAGCTGAAGCCAGCGGTTCCCTGAGCTGGTTTGAACTGGACTATGGAAGGAGGGCACCAAATGTGCCCTTCAAGCAGACTGAGTGGCACTGGCAAGCACTCCCACAATACACTAAACCCTGTCTGGGAGGTGGTCACACCTCCATGTGACAGGATACCTATTGTTCTGCCTTCCCCCGCTCGAGCTTGGCTCAGCAGCAGGAGGGCAGAATCGTGTCTCTGGTTGGCAGCAGCAATGTTGTGCTGTCTGGGTCTAGAAGACTGGTACCGGGAGCACTGAGGGCTTCTCGGAGGAGCTTTACAGTGCATGGAATCATACCTCTACACCGTATATGGAATCATAACACCCACACCTTTTACGGTAATAATAAACCACATTTGTAAAGTGCGACCAATCACCTGTAAGGGTCTCTAAGCGCTGGGGGCCGTCGGGAAGATTAAGCAAGCTATTGCTCAGAGTCACATGGTGCTGGGCCAATCTGCCGCCGGCACCGGGAATCAAACCGTGATTCATAGATTCCGGAGTCAGTCACCCTGGCCGCGGCGCCACACCTCTTCCACTATGGTGTGGGAGGTATGATTCCAACATGTTTGATACCAAACATGATAGGGTTTGTTACAGTCAGTTTAGAGATGCTTATCGCATAATGACGCATGGCCACTCTATATATTGTAATGGCTGATGCATTTACAGCCCAGGAGAATGGACCCAGTAGGGGTGTCCTGCTCATGCAGGTGCACCCACACACTTAGAAACAAGCACCCTGCCTTCAGGATTGAAAGGCCTGGTTTAGGGGTGACCAATATCTTTCACAATGGCATGCCTGTAGTTACAGTTTGAGTGGTCTCCTATGGGTGGAATAATACATGCTTCAGCCCATGGGTGAAACCTGATGTACCTATGCCCTGGGTACCATATACTAGGGACTGATAAGGGTACATCAGTTTCCAATCTGGGATGTACCTAAGTACAGACTAGTCAGAAACAGCATAAAACCAGGCAAAAAGTGGGGGTAAACATAAAAGCAGATCCTACTTTCCTACACCCTCCATTACTGATGCCTGTGTAGCCTTGCAGAGTCTGCTGGCAAGCCAGTGCTGCCACCGACCCCAGACACTGTACTGCCCTACTGCTGATGAGCCTAACTCGGGCATGGAAAGGCAGAACAAAGGATTTCCTGTATAGGAGAGGTGTAGCCGCCTCTCCTTTAGAATTAGGTGTCTCTGGGTTAGGGTGGAGGTGCTTCTGAGCGCCACCAGACAGCTTTGCAGGGCACAGATTGTGCCCTCCTTGTATAAACCAGTTTGCTCCCGCGCAGGAGAACAAGTAACTTATCTTCGGTAACGCATTATCTGGTAGACACTCTATCCAGCTGCAGATTCCTTACCTTTGAAATTCACAAGCGTTAGGCTGGATCCAGAAACTTTTGCTGAGCAATACCCCTTGCATGTGCCATTGGGTGGCTCCATTCGTCTCTCCAGGACGTCATCAGTTATGACATTGCGGTACCTATATAGGTGCCAACCAGGAGCGCGGATGTCAGTACTTTTTGTGTTTTTTTTAACACCAGAAACGCAGAGCCACGAAGTAACTGATGCGGCCCTGTGCAACACTAGGGCACTGAAAGGGGGAGTAACCCTAGCCCTACAATATTAGTCTGAAAAGCGGGAAGGCATGGCTGGGGCTGTAAGGAATCTGCAGCTGGATAGCAGACCATATAATGCATTACCGAAGGTAACTTGTTCATCTGATAGAGACTTCTAGCTGCAGATTCCTTACCTTTGAATTAAGATACCCAAGCCATACCATCCTGGCGGTGGGCTGTGGACCGATACCTTAAACTAGAAAGTCCTTCAGGACCGAGAGGGCAAAATGCCCATCTCTGTGGACCTGACCATCCAGGCAGTAGTGTATTTTAAACATGTGCAATGATGCCCATGTTGCTGCCTGACAAATGTGTTGGACTGGGACACCCGCACCAAGGCCGTAGTCGCAGCCTTTCCCCTGGTGGAATCAGCCCTTTATCCCTCAGGGGGCTGCTTCTGTGCCAGGGTATAGGAGATCTTAATGCAGAGACCGACCCAGTGAGAAAGGGTCTTTTTCTGCACTGCCCTCCCCTTCTTTGCTTCCACGAACCCCACAAAGCGTTGGTCATCCACCCGGAACTCTTTTGTGTGGTGAAGGTAGAATGACAACGCTCTTTTTAGGCCCAGTCGGTGGAGACCCTCCTGTTTCTTAGAGTGATGCAGGGGAGGAAACAAGGTGGGCAACATGATGGATTGACCAAGATGGAATGGGGTTCCACTTTTGGCAAAAAGGAAGCCCAGGTGCGAAGCGCCACTTTGTCCGGAAAGGACATTAGCTAGTTAGGCGAGCAACATGAAGCCTACAACTCACTCATCCTCCGGGCCGATGTAATCGCCACTAAAAAGGCTGTTTGATAGTCAACAGCCAGAGGGGACAATTGTATAGAGGCTCAAATGGAGCACAGATCAGGTAGGTGAGGACCAAATTAAGGTCCTACTGTGGCATAACAAAGGGCGTGGGTGGAAACAAGTGAGTCAGCCCTTTTCAAAATCTATGTACAATAGGAGACTTAAAGAGAGAGGGTTGGTCTGGCAGCCGCAAAAAAGCAGACAGAGCAGAGAGATAACCCTTGAGAGTTCCCAAAGACGAGCCCTGTTGGGCAAGGGTTACAATGAAAAGAAGGATGTGGGACTTGGCCCTTTTTGACTAAAGTTCCCTAAACTTTTTGCTTTCCCCCTAGACCTTTTTTTTTTACATGGTGTTGCCAACGTAGATGCTTTGGGTACTTTGCCACTGCTGATCAGTGTCAAAGTGCAAGTGCTCCCTGTGTAAAGTGTAATGATAATTGGTTGTCCATGATTGGTATGTTTGCCTTACTAGTAAAGTCCCTAGTAAAGTGCACTATGTGGGCCAGGGCTGGTAATGCAACTGCTACTAGTGGGCCTGCAGTATTAATTGGGCCACCCACACAAGTAGTCTTAAAGAGGGAACTAAGGCCTGCCATTGCAGTGCCTGCGCGCAGTTTGTTAAAATGCCATGTTGTTCTGACAAGTGCACCTCAAGGCCTTCAGAGCCATGGCCGGCAGTCCGAGCACGACTCTGAGTCGTGGTCGCGCTCGAAACACCAGAGACTGACGAGATGGGGGTCGGTAACCGTCATTATACGGTGACAGGCACCCCTTGGCTTGAAACCGGTCTTTCTTGAATCCCTCACACACGAAGTTGGAATTTTTTTCGGAATTCGACAAAAGTTGAGGAAAAAAACCTGTCAAAAAGCGACAGAGGGGTAGCTCTTCCAGATCGGCGCTTAAGTGATGCGAAAAGAAAATAACTGATATCCGCATGCCTGGGTGGCGCCTACATAGGTAAAGTCCCTAGTAAAGTGCACTATGTGGGCCAGGGCTGGTAATGCAACTGCTACTAGTGGGCCTGCAGTATTAATTGTGCCACCCACACAAGTAGTCTTAAAGAGGGAACTAAGGCCTGCCATTGCAGTGCCTGCGCGCAGTTTGTTAAAATGCCATGTTGTTCTGACAAGTGCACCTCAAGGCCTTCAGAACCATGGCCGGCAGTCCGAGCACGACTCTGAGTCGTGGTTGCGCTCGAAACACCAGAGACTGACGAGATGGGGGTCGGTAACCGTCATTATACGGTGACAGGCACCCCTTGGCTTGAAACCGGTCTTTCTTGAATCCCTCACACACGAAGTTGGAATTTTTTCGGAATTCGACAAAAGTTGAGGAAAAAAACCTGTCAAAAAGCGACAGAGGGGTAGCTCTTCCAGATCGGCGCTTAAGTGATGCGAAAAGAAAATAACTGATGTCCGCATGCCTGGGTGGCGCCTACATAGGTATCGCGGCATGATAACAGACTCAACCAACGCTGCCAACATCACGCGGAGCCAAATGGAGCCACCCAATGACTCACTCAAGGGGTATTGCTCAGCAAAAGTTTTCCAGATCCAGCCTGACGCCTGGGTCCCGCTCAGGTGTGAAACTACAGAAAGGACAGAGGAGTGACCACCCCCCTGTCCTGCAACTCCCTCAGGAGGTGCCCAGAGCTCCACTAGGTCGCTGCTTGATTCTGCCATCTTGAATCTAAGATAGGCAGAGGGCTCTGGAAGCATCTGACTGATCAGTCCCACAGTCCCGCAGAGAAGCGTCCATGACCGCCTCTGATAAGTGGGTCACCGCAGAGGTGCCCAACCCTCTTTCTGGGTTACTTAAGGGCTACCCTGAAGGTGGGTCCTTAGATTCGTCCAAAGAAGGATTCTGCTGCAAGACTAGTCTTCAGTATCCTCCCAAAAGACTCTTCTGTTCCTGGGCACTGGACTTTCTTGCTGTGCCGGTGTCAAGACAAGACTGCTCCTGGTAGGAAAGCTCCTACTGCAACTTCGTCTCCATGCTTTGCAACCATTCTGCAACCTCCGTCGCCATGCATATTGCAGAGTCACAAGGACTCTGTTTGCATCAAGGACAGCTGGATGGAATCTCCCTTGGAGTGAAGGAGTCACGCCCCTGCAGCCATAGGCACCTCAACGTCAGTGACCAATCTGTGGATCCTGCTGTCCCACGGACTCTTAAAGGTTCTACAACACAGGTAGTGGTTTGCCAGTTATCCAAAGGCCTGACCTATCTTCTGTGCAACTTGGAAGACGGCAATCCCTAGTGGAGCTGCTGGAACCGCGTCTGTCTGCTTTAGCCAAGGCTGGTTGACTCTCCAGTCTGAAGATCTTCGAGCTCCAAGGAGCCCCAGCTTCAAGCATCACGCTGCTGCTAAAGTGCTGCCTTCACTACATCCCCTGTGATGTGGGCCTCCATCTTTGCTGTGCTGCTGAGGCCTCCTTGTGACACCCTGTGCCTGCTGCCAGAGGGTCTTCTTGGGTCTCCCATCGATTACTGCTGGCTCTCCTGCTTGCTGAGGGCTGGCCGTGACTTACCTGTGGGGGGTGAGTCCCTCAGCCCTTGCTAGTCTGCAACTAAGCATTTCTTCCTGGAATGCGCCTGCTGCATTTGCCATGGCTTGTTGGTGGTCCTGCTGGCCACTGACCCTCCTGCAATTCATTGACCATCGTGCATCAGCTTGTGGATGGCTCCTGTGTTCTGACGTCGTCACTTGGTCTCCACAGCTGTTACTCCAAGTCTCCATCCTACCGTGAAGTACCACCGAGAAGGGTGGGGATTGTGCTCCTGCACCTCCTGGACATCTCCAGTTGGTGTAGTCTCCTCTCTCCACAGGTGTGGCTCATCCAGAATCCATGCTTGGGTTCCACTGACCTTGTCCACGGGTCACAGCAGCAGCTGGACTTCGGAAGATTCCCATTGGCTTCAACAGGCAGTTCTGACACCACTTCACAACTATGCACCTGGGCTTTCTCATGTAGGTATCCTGCTTCTCTGGGTATCCACAGGTGGGGTGCTCTCCGACCTTCCTTCTTCCAACAGGTTTCCTCTGGGAAGGGTCCTGAATCATAAAAACTTCGACCGCAACTTCCCCCATGTTATCCTACGGACACTGACCAGGGGTATCACATATGCACATGGGTGCCTAGAGACTACTAGTTACTTACTTGTGGTGGTTCCATGCTTCCCCTGACCTCTAGATTCTTGTGTGTTATTCTTGTTTGAGAACTCACCTCGCATTCCATTTACTTAGTATATAGTTTTTCCCCCACCACAGGGGCCCATGTGTTTTATATGCTTTACTAACCTTGTAGGAAAGTAGGATCTGTTTTCATGGTCACCTCACTTTTTGCTGGCTGGTGTCATTATGTTTTTTGACTAGTCTGACTGGGATCCTGCTAACCAGGACCCCAGTATCTGTGCCTCTCCCCTAAATTGGACATAATGAGTACTTAGGTACACTCCAGATTGACTACTGGTGTACCCTTGTAAGTCCCTAGTTTATGGTACTAAGGTACCCAGGGCAAAGGTACCCCAGGAGTCTCTCATGGGCTGAAGCATGTATTATGCCACCAATGAGAGACCACTCAAATTGTGACTACAGGCACTGCAGCCTGTTTAAGCTAGTGCTAGCACCACTTACGACAGATATAAGATTCCTTATATCTGAGGTCACTGCATTTAAAACCTATAAGTCACCCCTAAGGCAGGCCTTTCAATCCTGAAGGCAAGGTGTTTGGTTCTAGTGTGAGGGTGCCCATGCACGAGCAGAACTCCCCTACAACCTTCGGAGTCCATACTCCTGGGTTGTAAGTGCATCAGCCAATACGATACATAGAGTGGCCATGTATCATTACGCAATGACCATCTCTAAACTGGTTGTAAGGAACCCTGTCGTGTTGGGTATCAAACATGTTGGAATCATACCCCCACACTGTAAACGGTGTGGGAGGTATGAGTAAAGCTCCTCCGAGAGGCCCTCAGTGCTCCCAGTACCAGTCTTCTAGACCCGGACAGCAGACCATGGCTGCTGTCGACCAGAGACACGATTCCGCCCTTCTGCTGCTGAGCCAAGCTCGAGCAGAGGAAGGTAGAACAATAGGTATCCTGTCACAGGGACCACCTCCCAGACAGGACTTAGTGTATTGAGACAGGATGGGGGTGCTTGCCAGAGCCACTCAGACTGATTGAAGGGCACATTTGGTGCCCCCCTTGCATACTCCGGTTCAAACCAGTTCAGGGAGCCGTTGGCTCCCGCTCAGGCGTGAAACTGGACAAAGGACATGGGAGTATCCTCCCCACTGTCCAGCCCCTCCTCTGGGAGGGACTCCTCAATCGTTCCAACCCTTTCCTTAGGGCACTTTAGGGCTTACCTGTGGATGGGTCCCTAGATTCGTCGTGGGACAAGATTCAGATCCAACACCACTTCAACTTCAACCATCTGGACACTGCTGGACTTCGCCTTGGGAACCAAGACTGCAACTGGGAAGACTCCTGCTGCTCATGGCTTCGTCCTCCTGCAAGTCTGCTGCAACGTCTGTGCCTGTGCTCCATACAGGGTCTTCACAAGGCCTGTGGACATCCAAGACACCCGAAGGAATCTTCCTTGGAATGAAGGAGTCACTTCCTTGCATCTGCAGGCACTGCAACAAAGCTGCACGGTCTGCTGATCCTGGGTTCCCACGGACTCCAAAACGCTCAGCAACACAGGTGGTGGTTCTACAACTCCCTCGAGTTCACATCCACCATGCTTAGGCATCTTGCCTATCAGCCATCTATCTTATGCTGATGATATAGTGCTATTAATTCACATACGAACAGGCCTCCAAATGGCGATCAATGAACTGGCGCTATTCGCCAAGGGAAATTTGATGGAAATCAATACTATAAAAACAAAAGCCATGATTATAAGTCGTCGTGCTCAGAAGCATCTGCCATTCAAAATCAGCAATACAGACTTGGAAGTGGTCAGCAGCTACAAGTATTTGGGAATGCTTATGGATAACAGATTCACTTTTCGAAAACATAATGAGACCCAAACAAAAAAAGGCAACAGGCTAATATCTGCCTTCTGCTCAAATGCAAGAAACCTAAAAGGTCCATTATTTACCCCGCTGTTAGTGTAGTCATCAAAGCAAAACTCCTTTCCACAGTGGCATACACAAGTGAAATCCAGTATGGGAATGACACGGCTACCTTGGATGTTTCACAAACAAGGGCCTGCAAGATAGTATTCTCTTTACCTGCGCAGGTGAGGTTGGAATTTGGGTTGCAGCAGCAGCACATACAAAGAAGATACATAACAATAAAAACATAGTACAAAATCTGGTCCAACAGGCAAATTTCAATTAATAATGCGCTGTGGAGGGCCCTAGACAATGATCCCCAGTCGGTTTACACTTATTACCTACGATCATCCTTAAAACTCACTAACACTACAGATCATTGGCAATTGAGTCTTCACTTTTCTACTTTTCAACAAACGCTAAAGAAAGCGGCCGTAAAGTATTCGCTAATGGAAGATGAAACAAGATTAAGCAAGCGAGCCCATGCATGGAGGGTCATTCAATCGTACACTAAACTGCAACCGGCAACGTATTTAGGTCAGACGCACTCCCCAGATTTAAAAACAGCGTTTTAGCACTACGTATTGGCTCAATTCCATTAAATGCCTACCAACCAAGCTGGCAATACAAAGGCCCGAAATCATGCAGCCTTTGTGGAGTACTGAAGCAGGACTTCATTCACCTAATTTACATTTGTCGAATCTTAAAACCATATCGTCTTTTGTAACTGGAAAAACATTTTAATATAAGGGGCATTCGCATCTGTAGATCAGCAACACTAAAATGCCTCGATCCAAATGAACCACAGCTCAACTGTAACCTAGTAAAATCTTTTACTTTGTATGACAAATCAGTAAAGCTTGGCCTGAGGGTTCATGTCTCATACAACAGACCATTTCCGGCACGCCTTGATTTTATTGTATCATATCAACATCCAATAAATACAGTGACCTGAGGTGGTCAGTCCAATAGGCCCCTCAGAGACTCCAGCTCACAAAACAGACTACTCGCTTTTCAGTCTTATCTTATACTTTGTCACTTTCAATGCGTTTAAATGAGTTGTGTAACTATTGCACTGTCGACAACTGATGTTTTAAAACGTGTACATGTTTCTTTTAAAACAAGTATAATTATTTTTACGAGTATATTGTTATGGTTTTAACTAACTAAAACAATAAAGAATATTTGGTTAACTCCCTTGCGGCCTGCACTGTCTTCTTACCGAGTTTGAGGCCAGTATACCTCGTTGGAACCTCTGGAACAGAACCCCTATACACTGCATTGGCTTGCCTTTGCAAAGGCTTGTTGACTCTCTCTTCCAGAGATCTTCAGGCTCCAAGAAGCTCCAGCCTCAAGCATCTCCTCCAACTAAGATCCTCGCCTGCACCGCATCCTTTGCACCGCAGGCCTTCATTCTTTTGTGAGCTGCTCAAGGTCCTCATGCGACTCCTGTGCCTCTGGCCTGTGGGTCCTCTTGAGGGTCTTCTTCGACTCCTGTGGGCTCCCCTGCTTTCTTGGTGCCAGCTCTGTCTTACCTGCTTGTGGTGAGTCACTTGGATCTTGCTGGTCCCGACACTGCACCTTTTTCTTTGCCTACATTGTTTGCCACTGCCAAAGCTTGTTGGTGCCCCTGCCAGACACTGAACCCTTGGCTCTCGACATCCGTTGTGGGACAGCTCGTGAACGGCTCCTGGTCTTCTACAGTATTGCCTGGTCCACATAGCTGCAACTTCGTCAAATTCTCCTGCATCTCTGAAATCGGTGGGCATTAGTCTCCCGTGCCTCCTGGTCACTCCTGAGTGCCATAGACTCTGTCCCCTCTGCTTGCAGGTTCCTCTTATCTTGAATACACCTTTGGGTTCCACCGGACACTTTCACCTTCTTCATTTGCGGCATCATCCTGCAAGTCCTCTATTGTTGTCTATGGCGGTTTCCGATGTCACTTTGCTCCTATGCCCCCAGTATCCACGGGTGAGGTAGATCTTCCACCTTCCGTCCTCCACGGCGTTTCTTCAGGGTCCGCTGGGAAGAGTCCTCCTTCTTTAAAATTGCAACTGTGAGGGGCGTGGCCAAGATGGCGGTCGGGTAAGATGTGTGCAGTTCGTCTCCCCGCTCTCATCCGCCCGCTGTGCTACCGACTGACACTTAAAATAGCTGAAAGTCCCCACGAGGGAAAGGGATGGTAGCGCACCCGCAGTGGTAACTTTTACGGAACAAGGACAGCACGGGGAAGCCATAAAGACAGGCGTTGAGGATCCTAGAGCAACGGACCAAGATGGCACCACGGCTCTGGAACTGAAAGCTGAAGGTGGATCTTGGGAGGCGCTGCGACTAGCGGGAGAAGGACGAAAGGGGTACCGAGAGCAGCCACGGAGCTGAGCAGGCAGCAGAGACGGGGACCTACCAGTAGTGAAGCACGAGCTTCATCACTAAGAGCTGGAGAGAGACCACACCAATGAGGCAGTATCCGGCGGAAGGAATGGAGGACACCCGCCCGCTCTGTAACAAACAGTAAGCACTTTGGAGAGCAGGGGGGGGGGGGGGGCGAGTGAAGCACCACAAACAGGCAGCCGGCAATAGGGAGGCACTAGCGGAAGTGCCCTTGGGCGAAAAGCTAATCCAGACGGGGCCCAGTGTAATCAACCCGAGTAGGGTGAGGCCTGAGCAGACAGGACGAGAGAGGGAAAAGGATAGAGACCTGCGAGGTATGACATAGGGGTATTCACCTCATCTGGCTCAACAGGAAATATAAGGCCCACGCTATCCATACATCGGTGAAAGGAAAGAAATGGGTCCGGAGGGAGAGGTGGAAGCCCCCGCAGAGTACAGGGACAATATAGGATAATAAGAGTCCCTGTAAAGGAGAACTCTCGGCGACCTATCTAAGCTAAGGGTTGGCGAAACCACAAGCTGACAAGGGACAGTCAAAGAGTGGGGCCGAACCAAGGGAAGTCGGAGACAAGCAGCGAGGTGCCCATCGGATCAATAGGTGGGGTCCCACGATTGAATCCTCTGAGCCTACCCCAGTATCAAAGCAATAAGGTCGAGGACACGAGACTGGACCAGAGCTGTTTACAGTGCGGGGGGAAAAAGACAGATCTGTGAAGGATATGCTAACTAAGATGACCTGGTCAAGGGGAGGGGATGGAAGAGCTTCGCCGACCGTGGCTGGGGGGCAAGACATGGAAAATGCAGAGGAACCGGTCACACGCTCATTCCTAAAGCAACTGTTCACCACACTCAGGGAGGACCTTCAGGCCCTTAGAGGAGACTTTTCAAGGGCGTTAAAAGAGGTCCACCAAGAGATCGAAGCAGTAGGGGAGAGAGTGGCTAGCATAGAAGACCACGAAGTGGCCCGGAAAGAGGAACTGGAACAGTTGCAGCAGGAGGTCATACACCTTGACTCCCAGCAGATCGATATACAGGCTCACTCGGAGGACCTCGAAAACCGGTCCAAACGAAACAATATACGGGTCAAAGGTGTGCCCTCAAAAGAGGAAGGAACGGACATAACGTGGAACTCATGGGAGCGGGGGGGGGGCAGCTATCCTCTCCTACTTGAAAAACTCGGAGGAGTATGTGTGACTTCTACAGGAGACACACCTCTTGCCCAAGGATTGGCACTGCATGCGCTCGAGAGCATTCCCCCAACAGTTCTTTTCCTCCACTGCAGAAAACAAAGCAGGAGTTGCCATCCTGATCGCTAAACATTGCAAAAGGGAAGAGAAAGACAAGGTGGCAGAAATAAAAGGGAGGCTGCTGTCTTATACAATTCAGTTTGGGGACCACCCTATGGTGATCGGATCGGTATATGCCCCTAACACAGGCCAGGAAGGCTGTCTAAAGGCGGCTGTGGCAGATGTAATGGTCCTGCAGACACGCATGATGCTAGTAGGAGGGGACCTAAACATTGTCCTGGATATGGCTAAAGACAGGTCTGGCAGTTGCTTTAATCAAAAAGGGGAGCTATCACGGAAAGGGAAGATATGGCTACAAGAAATGGGCTTGGTAGATTTATGGAGGGAGGCTCATCCCCAAACACCACAATACTCATTCTTCTCACACACTCATAGGTCCTATGCCCGACTTGATTATTTATTAGGCACAAATGAAATTAGTAGGGCAATGAAAGAAGCAGACATAGAACCCACGGCTCTCTCTGACCACGATGCCATGACGATTAGCTTACAGCTTCCACCACAACAGAGGAGGACAGGATGTTGGATACTGAAGGAATATATACTCCACAAAACGGCGGTGACACAACAGCTCACCAAATGTATCCAAGACTACCTGGAAATTAATGATTCCCCCGAAGTATCCATAGCTACAGTGTGGGAGGCTTTAAATATGGTAGTAAGAGGAGAACTAATAGCTATCTCTGCTGCAGACAACAAAGAACACAAAGAAAAACATGCACAGCTATCCTCACAGGTCCAAGAACTGGAGAGGGTGCATAGCCGGACTCGGGCGCCTACAGTGTGGAGGCAGCTAAAAGTAGCGAGGGCGCAACTGGCGGGTATAGACCTAGAGTATGCAGCGATAAGATTAAAGCACTCTTATTATGTCGGGGGGATAGGACAGGACGCTTACTAGCGAGCAAGCTCAGAGCCCAACGGCAACAAACAAAGTTACATTCGCTGAGGGGTCAGGGAGGGGAAGAAGTCACTACAGACGAGGAGCTAGCCCAAACCTTTCATGACTTTTATGCAAATTTATATAACAGAGAAACTCCACTCGAAAATGACAACCTCAGAGTGCACATATGTCCAGGAGAACTCCCGATCAAGCAGAATACCTGGACGCCCCCATAAGAATTAAAGAAGTGGTCACGGCCATTTCGAGGCTTAAACGTCTCAAATCACCGGGATCGGAGGGATTCCCGGACCATTTTTACAAGAAATTTTGCCATATCCTAGCCCCGATATTGACGAGATTGTATAATTCCTTTGGGGGTCCGTGAACGATCCTGCCTAATATGCTGGCGGCGGCGATAGTAGTGCTACCGAAGCCGGGGAAAGATAAGCAGGACTGCGGCTCCTACAGGCCGGTTTCCCTTCTTAATATAGATCTGAAGGTGCTCCCGGGAAAACTGGCCCCGAGATTAAGCCCGCTGATGTCGAATATAATAGAACCGGATCAGACAGGGTTTATTCAAAACTGGCAAAGTGGAGACAATTCCAAGAGGATCCTACATCTAATCGATAAGGCACATCAAACGAATATGGACGCGCTCTTATTGAAGGTCGATGCCGAGAAGGCATTCAACCGGGTCGATTGGAGCTTTCTGGAACATACTGTGTCACAGTTTGGTTTGGGGGATAGGTTTCGAGCATGGGTAGGATCTTGCTGCAGTGGCCCCACTGCCTCAATCAGGGTTAATGGCGTCTCTTCCCGTCCTTTCTCCATCCAACGAGGCACTAGGCAGGGGTGCCCTATGTCGCACCTCCTATTTGCACTCTACATTGAACTGCTAGCACAGAGGATCCACGACAACCCGGAGATTAGGGGGATCCCGTGCAGGGGAGGCACACCGCAGTAGCCTATACGCGGATGACATACTCGCATCATTGGAGAACTTCCTGCTTTTTTAGAGGAACTAAAGATTTTTGGGCAGGCCTCAGGATTCCGGGTTAATGTTGGCAAATCATTCACGCTTAACCTGAAACAAACAAAGCGGGTCTCAAGGAACAAGGGAATTCAGACTCAGGGGATTCGGGTGGTAGAGTCAGTTCCTCACCTAGGGATTGAGCTGGCAGTTACTATTCAGCAAACGGTTGCGCTGAACTATGATAGATTGGCACGGCAGATCAGAAAGGAATTGAGTGGGTGGGGACAACACCACCTATTACTTTTGGGTCGGGTAGCTGCAATAAAAATGTCCATACTACCAAAAGCACTGTACTTGAAGGCATCCTCACCTCATTGCAAGGAGATATACTTCAATTTGTCAAGACGGGGGCTAGGCCACGTATGCGCCGGTATTTAGGATAAAGTTGTCCTGAGAGCGGGGATTTGAGGATCCCAAATTTGTTAGACTATTTCAAGGCGGCTCAATTGAGATACTTTGTAGAATGGAATAGACCCGAGTCTGAAAAAAGATGGCTTTTCTAGGACAGAGCTTTAGCTGGGCTCCCTCTGTGGAAGCTCCCCTTTTTAAAGAAATCAAACAGACCCCTACGCCTACAGAGATCACCAATCACAATGAGAATGGAGAGTTCACTCCAGGAATTGAAGACAAGGCATTCCCAGCATGGCATGACAAACCATGCAGATCAGCAGGGCATTTGTTTAATGTGGAAGGCGTTATCCCATTCCCGCAGATTCAACAAGACTACGGGATACCGGAGACGAAAAGCTTGCACTACTTACAGCTTCGGCATTAGGTGCTCCAGCCCGGCATACACCCACAGGTCAGCTGCAAACTAACGCACCATGAAAAATGGTTGATTACGAAAGAGAATGATAAGGGACTGATCTCTGAACTGTATGCTATGCTTAGGCAGTCGGCTCCAGAGCAACCTACACCTAGCCAAAAAAGATGGGCGAAGGAACTTGGAAGGGACTTATCAAAGAAAGAGTGGGGAGGAATCTATTACAGGGCTAAACACACGGCACTCAATGTTGCCAGTGTTGAGACGCCCACAAAAATAGCTACATATTGGTATCTTACACCAGCCCGTTTCAACAGGGGCAACCCAGATAGGAGCCCAACATGTTGGAGGGGATGAGGGGAAGAGGGGAAGAGGGGACCCTCCTACATCTGTTGTGGGATTGTCAGGCCCTGACGTTATATTGGTCCAGAATTCTGGATGACATAGATCAACAATTTGATACACAGATCTCAAGATTGCCGGTGTATGTGGTGTTGGGCTTGCCTAGCCCAGTAACATTTCCACTTAAAAATCTCAGGGGAAGACAGATGGGGCTAGCTTTGTGAGCAGCTCTCCAAAATATTCTGATACCTCCTGAACATCATCATTGAAATGAATTTCGATCAAACCACCCAACTACTGGTGGGACTGGACATAGAAAGCCTGTACACCAGTCTCCCACAAGATGCCACCCTGCAAGTCCTACAAGATGTACTGATGCAAAACCCCTGGATGTACCATACACCACGGCAATTCATCCTTGACTGTGCAGCCCTAGCCCTCAAGGAAAACTACTTCGAGTATGATGGCACTTACTACCTGCAAACCAACGGAACCTCGATGGGCAGTGTTTTTGCTCCTAGTGTGGCAGGACTGTATGTCCACAATTTCGAGCAGGAACACGTCATGTCAATGACCAACCCTTACTCAAAAAATTTAAAGACTTGGCACAGGTATATAGATGACATCTTCCTGATTTGGGAAGGAACACAGGATGTACTAAACGTCTTTCTCACTTGGCTTAATGAGCGTGACCCTTACCTACGATTCACGTGTACCTCCAGTGCCACCGAGCTGACCTTCCTGGATCTTAACATTCGAGCAGAACAAGGGACTCTGCGCACCACCACCCACTACAAACCAACAGCTAGGAACTCACTGTTGCGATGTGACAGCTTCCACCCCAGACTATTAAGGGAAAATCTACCATTTGGGTTATTCCTGCGCATCCGCAGAAACTGCAGCCACCTAGAGGACTACAAAAGACAATCCCGCACCTTATCACACAAACTACAGGAACGTGGATATCCCAATGCCATTATTTCCAAAAGCAGCAACAGGGTACGCAATATAAACAGAGAATCACTATTGGAAACAGCAAAAAAAGACCAAGATCCACCACCCATGAACTGTGTGACCACCTATAATACAGCGTCAAATCAAGTTTCCAGCATCATCCACCAACACTGGAAGATAATCAATTCCGGCACCAGAAAATGGGAGATCCCGCACTTTGCATTCAAACGTGCCAACAACCTTAAAGACAAACTAGTGTCAACAAGATCATGTGTGTCAGGAACCTAGTGAACGTCATTTCTGTAATGGAGAATCAGAATTGCAATCGTAGGGTTATTGTGAAGCCCTCTAGTTGCAATTGTTGGGTAAACGTCTAGGCGGAATTGACCCCTTTAAGATGGCCGCCCTATTTGCTAATTCTTCTGATGTACTTGTGCTAAGGCATGGATATCGCGTGATCCGAGATTTCATCCTCGGCACGCGCGCATTCCATTGCGCACTTCAATTTGAGTCTTGACAGGAGTAGAAGTTTATTTTCGTGTCGCGCTACAGTTTTTGTCAAAACTGGTAGCGTCCCTCATAGTTAATGCACATTCTCTTCAGAAGAGTAGAGTAGCATTCAGACTAGTACGTCCTCATCACAGCTCCTCGTTTTGGGCAGTTGGTCAACTGTGCTGCCCCTTCCGCTGAGAAGTTCAAAGCTTCCCTCTGCTCGTCGAATTCCTGAGAAGCTCCCTGCTGTTTCACGGCTCCGGTAGGCTACCGTCAAATACGAGGTGAGCCAGTGGAATACCGTTGTGACCAGAGACAAGTAAGAGCTAGACTTTGTAAAGACTGCGTCGTGAACACAGCAAGTTACAACTCTGTGATAATAAATGCTCAGTCTCCTTTTTTCCCCCGCCTTTCATGCGTGCTTCCCTTTTCTTACCTCCACCCTTTTTTCCTACCCGGCTTCCTTTTTGCGCGTACAGTCCTAGGAGCTGAGCATAAGGAAATCTGCTTTCATTCCAAGGCTTCGCCTTCCCTCCCAGAGATTTGGAATGCAATGAGAAGTACTGACTATCGTTTCATCAAGAAGACTACTCAAACTGCTGTATGTTGTAAATCAGACTCCTCCATTGGGTAGTCGCAGAATTAGCGAGAAGGTAGGAAGAGAGGCCCATAGAAGAATTAGGGAAGTAGGTTAGGAAGGGAGTTTAACTGTTACTTTTCTCTCCCATGTGCACTAGGAAGTAGCTGTCCCTCAATCCCAGCTGCAATCTTCTGAATATACAGAAAAAGAAAAAGAGAAGCAATACTCACGCATAACCTGGTAGGATTCAAAAGAGAGAGAGAGAGAGAGCTCGATAAGGAGGAAGAAGTCAGAAGTAGGTACAAGTGTAGTATTGAAGTGTTGTCTCCCTCTGTGCATTAGGTGCTCCCGTATCATCTAAGAAAGGCGACGAAGGAGTTCAGGTCCAGCACGAGTGTCTCTTCTCTGTCCACTTCCCCTTTCCCCCGGCCTGGAGAAGCTGCTTAACGCAGTGAGCTCCGGGAGGCGGGCATTGGGAAAAAGCAACATTCTGCCTCCGTGGAGATTCCAGCGCACCCCTGACAGATTGAAGTGCCCACGAATTTCCTTCACCCAGGCAGAATGGCTGAGGGATTTAGCTTAAAGGCTTTAGGAGAAATGTTAGAGGGAATTCAGCGAGAAATGGGGACACTTAGTGAAGACAACAAAAATTTAAGGCAGGATATATTAGCTTCCCGTCAAGAGACTATGTTACTCTCTAAGAGGGTTAGTGAAATCACGACAGGAGTTCCCATGTCCCAGTCCTTGTCTAGTAACATTCCAGCTGACCAAGACCAACGCACAGTAGCACAGGTAGTGCATTCAGTTTCTCCACTCATTCCTTTGGCCCCCCCAGAAAGATTTAGTGGAGATCCACAAAAGGCCCAGCTTTTTCTCACGCAGTGCTCCTTACATTTTATGTGTCGTTCTACTCTCTTTCCTGATGCTCAGTCACGAGTAGCCTTTATATTATCCTATCTGAGTGGGGATGCTGCAAACTGGGCCATGCCTTTAGTTTCACGGGATGATCCTTTTTTGTATGACTTTGAACGTTTTAAGGCTGAATTTTTGAGGATCTTTGATAGACGCAGAATCTCCCAAGCTACAGATAATGAATTGTTAGAGTTGCGTCAGGGATCCAAAGACCTTATAACATATTTGACTCATTTTAATAAACTTTTAGTAGAAACAAACTGGCCAGAGGAAAAAAGATCTGCCCTATTCTATCGGGGATTACGTGATGACATCAAAGATACATTGGCACAGATTCCGAATCGGCCTACAGAGTTTTCAGAACTGGTGGACCTGGTGTTGGAGATTGATTTCCGAAGTTCAGAGAGAAAAGGAGAAAAGAGGTCACGAGATATACGATGGAATATTCCACGATTCGATAGAGCAAGAGCTGATCAGAGTAAGAGTTCAGGAACTTCCATGGAAGGTGAACCCATGCAGATAGGATCTGTTCGCGGTCCCTTGACCCGAGAAGAGAAAGAACAAAGAAGACAAAAGAAGCTCTGTATGTATTGTGGGAGTGCTGGACATTTTGTGAAGGAGTGTCCTAAGAGACCTAAGACCGTAGCTTCGGGAAACTCCCAAAACCATCTGTAGGCGGAGTCGCTCAGGTGGTGCAACAAGGGAATCAGACTCCTGTGAGCCATCAAATTATGAATACCCTTCAAACTCTAAGTCCACATTTAACTTTGCAAATGACTGTACGATTCAGCAAGAAAGAAATCACAGGAGTGGTCATCATGATTGATTCTGGGGCCACTGGCAACTTTTGCGATATTAAATATGCCAGAAAGATGGGAATCCAAGCGGTGCTTAAGGATCGTAAGGAATCAGTTAGAGCAGTTGACGGAACCAACCTCTCTTCGGGCCCTATTACACATCATACAGAATTGGTGGAACTCATTCAGTCCAACGGCCACCGAGAGAATATCCAATTCAATTTAATTGATGCCCCGCAATTTCAAATTATCCTAGGTATTCCGTGGCTCTCCTTGCATAACCCTAATATTGATTGGGAAAATCGGACAGTCAACATGGATTCATCCTTTTGCTCAGAACATTGTTTCCCTCAAGCTGAAGAGATTTTGGAGCCCTCGCTAGCAACTCTGTTGTCCTATGGGGGAGGATCCATTGGAGTTATCGATACCCTGGAAATTCCAAAGGAATATGAAGAATACAAGGAGGTATTCAGTGAACAAGAGGCTGAGAGGTTGCCACCACATCGTTCTTATGACTGTGCCATTGACTTGGAACCAGGAGTTGCGCTGCCTTGCAGTAGGATTTATGCTTTGACCGAAGCAGAGAACGGCTACCTTAAGGAATATCTCGATAGATACCTTGCCAACGGCTTCATTAGACCGTCTCAGTCGCCGGTCTCTTCTCCGCTGTTCTTCATTCCGAAGAAAGAAGGTTCCTTAAGAACGTGCATAGACTATCGTGCAATTAATCGAGCAACTATTAAGAACCGTTATCCACTACCATTGATCTCTGTTCTTCTTGATCAGATTAAAGATGCTCAGATATTCACCAAACTAGATTTGAGAGGGGCCTATCACCTTATTCGTATGAAGGAGGGGCATGAATGGAAAACTGCCTTCAGAACCAAATATGGATTGTTTGAATATCAGGTTATGCCATTTGGTCTCTGCAATGCCCCAGCGGCCTTCCAACATTTTATCAACGACGTCATGGGAGATTTGTTGGATAAGATTGCTGTCATCTATTTGGATGACATTTTAATCTTCTCCAAGAATCCTCAAGAACATTCTGGTCATGTTAAGGCTGTACTAGAGAGGCTACGTCAACATCAACTGTATGTCAAATTAGAAAAATGTGCTTTCAGTGTACAGTCAGTAGAATTTCTGGGATTCTTAGTGTCTCCTGGTGGAATCACAATGGACGCTAAGAAGGTTCAAGCTGTAATAGAATGGCCTCCACCTAAGAATGTAAGAGAGATCCAGAGCTTTTTGGGGTTTGCCAATTTCTATCGCCGGTTTATTCAAGGATTTTCGCAAAAGATTGTCCCGATTACTCAATTGCTCAAGAAGGGTGTAAAGTTCCAGTGGTCAGTTGAGGCGGAACAAGCTTTTGAGTACCTCAAGAAGAGTTTCACTTCAGCCCCAATCTTGCTTCATGCGGATCCAGCCGAGCCATTCTATGTGGAAGCAGACGCTTCAGATCAAGCTATTGGAGGAGTCTTGTCCCAAAGGCACAAAACTACTGGGCAATTTCATCCTGTGGCATATCACTCAAGAAAACTTAGTCAAGCTGAGATCAATTACACTATTGCTGAGAAGGAGTTATTGGCAGTCAAAGATGCTTTCGCCGAATGGAGACATTATTTGCTTGGAGCTCGACATACGGTTACAGTATTCACCGATCACAAGAATTTGCAATTCCTCAAGTCCGCACGAACTTTAACTCCTCGCCAATTGCGATGGTCCCTTTATTTTGCAGATTTTGATTTTGTAATTACTTATCGTCCAGGAAACAAGAATGGCAAGGCGGATGCCTTATCGCGAATTCAGACAGAAGCCACAGAACACCCGATAGATCCACAGCCGATCATTCCAGAATCAAAGATTGTATGTACTCTCTCTTTGACCGACTACAAAGAAGAAATTTGAAAACACATGTCTCCTTCTGAAATGACAGAATGGGCAAGTCAGGAAAAGGGAAGAGAGATTGTGGATTCTTTACCATACTTTAATGGAACCCTCTATGTGCCTACTGAGGAGATTCGAGAACATGTTATGAAAGATTGTCACGATCACCCTTTGGCTAGCCATAAGGGCACCCTGAAAACTACCAATCTAATTCAACGTTACTTCTGGTGGCCCCAAATGAAAACCCAGATTAAACAATATGTAGATTCTTGTGAGTTATGTGCCCGAGGGAAATCCACTAGACAGGCTCCCCAGGGGTTTTTGAAACATTACCCATCCCAAAGCACCCTTGGCATACTGTCACATTAGACCTGATAGTGGACCTACCATTGAGTAGAGGTTACAACACAGTATTGGTAGTAGTAGACACCTACACTAAGATGAGTCACTTTATCCCAGTAAAAGGGGTTCCTTCGGCTCCAGAGTTAGCTAAGCTTTTTAGTGAACATATAGTAAAGATACATGGGATTCCCAAGATTCTAATTTCTGACAGAGGTCCCCAATTTGTGTCCCACTTCTGGAGAGCTTTTATGAAAGGTTTAGGAGTAGAGGTCAGACTCTCCACTAGTTACCACCCTGAGACAGATGGTCAGACCGAGAGGATGAATCAAGAGTTGGAACAGTACCTTCGGCTGTTCCTTCTGGATCAGGGAGGCGATTGGTCCGACCTGTTGTGGATGGCTGAATTTGCACAAAACAACGCAAAGAATGTCTCCACAGGGTTTTCCCCATTCTTTTTGAATTTTGGGAGACATCCAAATCCTTTTACCACTCAAGGAGATTTTGGGGGGCCTTCAGTTAAGGATCTATTTACAGAGTTATCCTCAGCTCATAGGTCAGCGGAATCTAACCTACTCAAGGCAAAAGAAAGCTATAAGAAGCAAGCAGACAAACATAGGAAGAGAGCAAGAAAGTATCAAGTGGGAGATTCAGTTTGGTTGTCCTCACGTCACCTCAGATTGAAAGGCAATCGAAAATTTCAGCCTCGTTTTGTGGGTCCTTTTCCTATAGAACAGGTCTTGGGTCCAGTGACTGTTAAATTGAAACTACCTGCTCATTTGGGTATCCATCCTGTCTTTCACGTTTCCCTTTTAAAGGCTGTGGCATCAAATCTTAGGAAAAGTAAGACACCCCCCCCTTTAAAGATTGAAGAACATTTAGAGTACGAAGTTAAAGGGATCTTAGATTCTAAAAAGATTAGAGGAAAACTATTTTATCTAATTGACTGGAAGGGGTATGGTCCTGAAGAAAGATCCTGGGAACCTGCAGAAGAGGTTCATGCTCCATTACATATAAAACGTTTTCATTTGCAACACCCCTTCAAACCAAGACCGATCAATCGGTCATTGAGAGGGGGTACTGTCAGGAACCTAGTGAACGTAATTTCTGTAATGGAGAATCAGAATTGCAATCGTAGGGTTATTGTGAAGCCCTCTAGTTGCAATTGTTGGGTAAACGTCTAGGCGGAATTGACCCCTTTAAGATGGCCACCCTATTTGCTAATTCTTCTGATGTACTTGTGCTAAGGCATGGATATCGCGTGATCCGAGATTTCATCCTCGGCGCGCGCGCATTCCATTGCGCACTTCAATTTGAGTCTTGACAGGAGTAGAAGTTTATTTTCGTGTCGCGCTACAGTTTTTGTCAAAACTGGTAGCGTCCCTCATAGTTAATGCACATTCTCATCAGAAGAGTAGAGTAGCATTCAGACTAGTACGTCCTCATCACAGCTCCTCGTTTTGGGCAGTTGGTCAACTGCGCTGCCCCTTCCGCTGAGAAGTTCAAAGCTTCCCTCTGCTCGTCGAATTCCTGAGAAGCTCCCTACTGTTTCACGGCTCCGGTAGGCTACCGTCAAATACGAGGTGAGCCAGTGGAATACCGTTGTGACCAGAGACAAGTAAGAGCTAGACTTTGTAAAGACTGCGTCGTGAACACAGCAAGTTACAACTCTGTGATAATAAATGCTCAGTCTCCTTTTTTCCCCCGCCTTTCATGCGTGCTTCCCTTTTCTTACCTCCACCCTTTTTTCCTACCCGGCTTCCTTTTTGCGCGACCAGTCCTAGGAGCTGAGCATAAGGAAATCTGCTTTCATTCCAAGGCTTCGCCTTCCCTCCCAGAGATTTGGAATGCAATGAGAAGTACTGACTATCGTTTCATCAAGAAGACTACTCAAACTGCTGTATGTTGTAAATCAGACTCCTCCATTGGGTAGTCGCAGAATTAGCGAGAAGGTAGGAAGAGAGGCCCATAGAAGAATTAGAGAAGTAGGTTAGGAAGGGAGTTTAACTGTTACATTTCTCTCCCATGTGCACTAGGAAGTAGCTGTCCCTCAATCCTAGCTGCAATCTTCTGAATATACAGAAAAAGAAAGAAGTAAAGCAATACTCACGCACAACCTGGTAGGATTCAAAAGAGAGAGAGAGAGAGAGCTCGATAAGGAGGAAGAAGTCAGAAGTAGGTACAAGTGTAGTATTGAAGTGTTGTCTCCCTCTGTGCATTAGGTGCTCCCGTATCATCTAAGAAAGGCGACGAAGGAGTTCAGGTCCAGCACGAGTGTCTCTTCTCTGTCCACTTCCCCTTTCCCCCGGCCTGGAGAAGCTGCTTAACGCAGTGAGCTCCGGGAGGCGGGCATTGGGAAATAGCAACATTCTGCCTCCGTGGAGATTCCAGCGCACCCCTGACAACGTGCCAGTCCCAAATCTATGGACAACACAGTCCTTAACTGTTGGGGCCTTCCCAAAGTCACTGGACATTATCCATGCAACAACTGCAGTGTGTGCCATCTCACCAAACCAACGAAAACTCTCAACCTTGAACCTGGCAAAATCTGGACACAACACCAACACCAACTGCAACTCCAGTAACCTTGTGTACCTCATAACATGCCCCTTTGGGCTCCGTTACGTGGGCATGACGACCCGCAAAATCAGGACCAGAGTGGTTGAACACAGAAGCACACTCAGGTGTGACAAAAACATCAGCAGACTGACAGATCACTACCTCAGTGCACACCCCACCCCCAATGACATGTCCTGGACTGTCATTGAACAATTTGACATTCACCAAACAGACAATGACCGGATCCTTCATACCAAAGAACAGAGATGGATCTATCGCCTCGCCACGCAGCAACCGGGCCTGGGCTTGAATGACTCCATACCCTGGAGCCAGCACAAGAGTGTGGGCTCATCCTCCAGCCTGCCCATTAGCTTTGAAAAACAAACCAGCAGTGGGAGATAGGGGAGGAGGGGAAGTCCACACTGCTGGTCACCATACACTCCTTCCTTTCCCTCATCGGCCTGCTCCACCCCAGCCTATTACTTGAATGGAGTTCTCCGGACTCCACCTTGGGTAGAGCTATAAGCGCCCAAATACAAACAGATTTAGCACTGCTAAACCTTCCTACGGCCACCACTATGATGTCACTGCCCTGGCTCGCTCCACACATGCTTAGAGCTCTCCAGTTTTAGCAACAATCCCTCACCAAAGAAAAAAAAACAAAGCAGTTTTTTTTAACACGGGCTGATTGAATTTCCTTCTCTTTCTTCCCATTGATGGTAGAGCAACACTCCTTTTGCCCATGATCACCGGCTGTCCTTGGTCCTGTCACTAAGGAAATGTTTTTTTTGTGTTGAAATATTTTATTAGCATTTTATAAAATACATTACAGAACAATATAATAGTTTCTATAGCAGTTTGCAGGAAGTAAACATTGATAAAGGCACAGATGAATAAATAAACTAGTACATTGAGGTATACATAATATTATATCTGATAAATGCTTTGGAGTAAAAACAAACAATTTGAAACACACCACATTAAATATTAATCATTCAATTATTAATCCAATTTAGTTTAAAAATTATACTATTAAATTCTTAAGTTATTAAATTACATATTTCATTAAACAAATACAACTCATTATTGAAAAAGATAGTTCATGGTCTTGAAGAGAGTAACTTCCTATTGGTAGAAATTGATGCACAGTTAATGTAAATAGAAGAAATTTGAGATTAAAAACAGTAATAAAAGACATGTGTATAATTTTAACTTGCTGAAGTGTCCATTACAGGTTGAGTAGTGGTATTAATTGTAGGAACATCTTCTATACATAAGAAAGGAGCCCACACTTGTAAAAACATATCTGTTTGATCTTGAATGTTATAAATAACTCTCTCATATGAGGCAGTTTGAATCATTGTTACCAACCAAGTCTCTTGAGATGGTGGAGTGGAAGATTTCCACTGTCTTAATATACATATTTTAGCAGTAGCCAATGCAGTGTGTATAAGGCGGCATTGCAGCTTTGAAAGTGTTGGGGAACTTCGTAAATCATGTAATAGAATAGTAGCTGGCGAGAGTGGGAGATTTAAAGGTACAGTGTTATGTAAAATCTGACCTATATAAGACCAATCGGATTGAACCATTGGGCATTTGCATATGATGTGAACTATGTCACAACCAGAAGTATTACATCTCCAGCAATTAGTATGCGGGAGCAACCCTGCCTTATGTAATTTTACTGATGACCAATGGCAGTCATGAAGTATTTTAAATAGACAAAATTTCAGTCTAGCTTCTTGGGCACCTCTATCTAAGTTCTCCAGTAAATCCGCCCATTCTTCATCTTCATAGGAAACCGATAGATGGGACTGCCGCTTAGAACGGAGATCATGTGATAAGGGTTGTGAAAATAATAGTGATGTAAGTATTTTATATAAACCTGAGAAAACCCCTCTATGTCTCCCCCAAGTGTGGAGACAGAATACTATTGGTGAAGTTTGGAGCAACCAGGGTTTTGGTCCTAGGGTCTTAGTAAGGCAGTTATTGAGTTGTGAGTAATTTTCTGCTTGCAGCAAGGGGAGGTTAAACTCGTCCCCCAGTTGTGAAAAAGATTTGAGCGCTCCATCATGAATAAACTGATCTAAGGTAAGGATACCTGCTGTTTTCCAGTGGGGCCAATATAAAGTTTTCCCTTTAATACGTATACCTGTGTTGTTCCATATTGGGGCTTTCTCATGTATACGTGGATTAAAGCCCAATATACAGTGTGCCCTTTCCCATGTTTTGCGCATTGCAGACAACAAAGGATTACGAGAATCAAGACGACTTGTGCCTGACCCATACAAGGCTGAAAGACCCAACTCTGTAGACACCAGGTGCCTCTCAACACGTACCCATTGTGGCGTGTTAGAGTTATCTCTGAACATGTGTGTGATTTGAGATAATTGTAATGCAAGCGCAGTGTTCTATCGATGGAAGACCCAAACCTCCATTAGAGTGGTGAGCGTTTAATTTACTCACAGCTGAACGAGGTTTTACCGATCCCATACAAAAGATGTTATCTTAGAATATATGAGGCGTAATGTGGATAGTGGAAACTGAAGAGGAAGCATTCCAAGGGTATAAATAAAGCATGGAAGTGTGACCATTTTTACAGCTTGGACCCTACCCCAAATGGACAATCCCAATATCTACCATTTATCGAAATCATGTTGCATCTGAGTAAGTAAAGGACATATATTATCTGTGACCATTCCTTCTGTTCCCTTATTCACTAGTATACCTAAGTACTTTAAACGTGAGGTTTGCCAATGGAAGGGATAACCTTGTAAAGCTGCTTTTGTAGTTCCATCTGATAATGGGAGCGCTTCACTCTTATCGCATTTCATTTTATACCCAGAAAAAGAGGAGAAATCTTCTATGATTTGAAGCAGTGATGGTAAAGATCGTGATAAATCAGCAATAGTGAGTAAAATGTAATTGGCATAAAGATAGAGTTTAGATTCTCCAAACCGGAAGAGGAATGCCAACAACATTGGCTGACTGACAAATTGCTGCTGCTAGAGGTACAATGACAAATAGGAATAAAAGGGAGGGGACAATCCTGACGAGTTCCTCTGCAGATTGGAAATGTATTTGAAACGAAACCACCACAATTAACTAGTGCAGTTGGATGGTCGTATAACAGCCTTAGTTTATCTATGAACTGGTCGCCCCATCCAAATTGTTCTAAAACTTTGAAAAGATATTCCCATTCCACTCGATCAAATGCCTTTTTGGCGTCCAGTGAAAATGCTATGGCATCATCCTGGAGGAGTTTGGCAGAATGAAGTGTGTGAGCTAAAGAACGCAAATGGTTTCTAGATGAACGCCCTGGTATAAATCCCACTTGTGTATGATGGATCAGGGAAGGTAGGACTCTGCAAAGACGAAAGGTTGAGGAGCGATATAGGGTGGTAACTACTACAAAGTAATGGATCCTTCCCTGGTTTAGGTAGACTGCTATTACTGCTTTATTAGAAAGACACCCCAAAGAAGTTTTGCGATCAGCTTCCTGAAAATCAGCATGTAAACAAGCTATTTTTTCACCTAACCAGCCGTAGAATTCTGCTAGAGAACCGTCTTCTCCTGGGGCTTTATGATATGGGAGTTTAGCTATAGCTTGTGATAGCTCTTCTTTACTAATCCCCCCATCAAGAAGTGCTCTGTCCTCTACAGAGAGGCGAGGTAATTCTAGCCCTGCAAGAAAATATACTATCTTATTATGATCTATTTGGGTTCTATATAAAGACGTGTAGTATTTATTTATTTATGGATTTATATAGCGCTTGAATCACCCCCAAAGGGGTATCTCAGCGCTCACGGACCCACAATAAGAAAGCTGTCACATGGGAGCAAGACTAGAACAGAACAGTTTTCAGAGCCTTTCTAACTGCAGATGGTCCGGGCACTGCCTCAGTGAAATGGGGAGCTGATTCCAGTAGAGAGGTGCCAAATATGAAAATGCTTTTCCCCCTGTCCTTTACTCCTTGACCCTGGGTATCTTGAGGAGGGATTTCAAACCATAGCGGAGATCTCTACAGGGAATGTAACGGTTAAGTTTCTCCGCCAGGTAAATAGGTCCTTTACCCCATATTGCTTTGTGTGCAATGCAGCAAACCTTACATTTTATTTGTTTGTATACAGGGAGCCAATGGAGCTGTTGGAGAAGGGGGAGTGAGGCTGTTCTATAAGGGGCATTCAGTGTTAAGCAAGCTGCCATATTCTGCACCACCTGTAGGCGATCCAGAGAAGACTCGTTAGCTGCAATCAGCAAGGCGTTACAATAGTTTAATCTGCTCAAAACTAAAGTCTGAATAAGAGACTTCTGTGTAGAATCGGGAAGGAAGGGGAAGTCTCTTCTTTGCAGGATTAGCACATGGAAGCATAAGCCAACCGTGTGGGTCACATGCTCCTTCATGGTCATGGTCTGCTCAATCCCAACCCCTAGATTTTTTACCATTGTCTTTGGTACTGGGACAATCCCCAGCTCTCTTGGCCACCACTCTGGGATTCACAGCAGTGGAGCCTCTCCAAATAGCATGATCTCAGTCTTTCCAGCATTTTGATGTAAAAAGTTGTTACACATCCATTGAGAGATTGCCAACATGACGGAGGAGAAAGTGGCTTGAGCTGTCTGTGAAAATTTCTTGAAAGAGAAAGTAAGTTGGGTGTCATCTGCATATGATATCGGGATGAACCCGTAAGTCCTTAGGAGTGCAGCAAAGGGAGCGATATAGATGTTAAATAAGGTGGAGCTTTAACAAGAGCCTTAGATTTAGAAAGATATGGCCCCAGATTAGCGGACTGGGAGCGATTTCTAAGGAAACTTGTCATCCACTGCAGTGCCACTCCACCAACGCCAGATTCCTTCAGTCTCCTGAGCAAAGTCTGGTGGTCGACCGTATCAAATGAGGAGGAAAGATATAATAACACCAGGAGAGTGGAATGGCCGCTATCGAGTGCTAGCCTGATGTTGGCTGTGACAGCCACCAGGGCTGTTTCGGTGATGTGTTTCGGCCGAAAGCCTGATTGCGATGGATCAAGGCAGCCTGCCGATTCGATATGGTCTGACAGGTGTTTATTAATGTGCTTTTCCAGCAGTTTGCTCATGAGAGGTAGGAGGAAAATTGGACGTAAATTAGAGAGATCCTCCATGGAGGCTTTGGTATTTTTCCGAATCAGAATAATCTGTGCCGCCTTCCATGCCAAAGACAGCTGTCCTTCCTTCAGTGATAAATTAAGTAGAGAGTGAATTGGGGCTGACAGCTGTTTACCAAGGGAAGAAGAAATTCTGGCAGGTATAACATCAAGTGGCGAACCTGATTTCACATTGCACATTAAGGTTTCCACCTCCTCCTAAGTTAGAGGAGGGAAACTCATCATTGAGTTTACCTTCGAGCAAGGTGAGGGCTCTATAGCAGCGGCAACCAGCTGCAAACTGCCAGCAGAGGTGATCGTATTATAGATAGCATCTATTTTCTGTATAAAATAGTCACAGGCTTTAGGATTTGTGAAAGTTTTCAGAATCAAAGCTTTAGGTGTATTCTCTGCCTGACTTAGCTGTTAGGTAATATAGGATTTCCGAGCCAGCTTTATGTTTTTATGATACTGGGTAAGGGCTGTCCTATATTTCTGTTTATCATCCGTAAGATGAGTCCGTCGCCATTGCCTCTCCAGATTTTTGCAATGACTTTTTTCGTCATGAAGCTCAAGTGTAAACCAGGCTGCCTGGGCTTGCCTGGATTTACTCGATTGAGTTCTTAGTGGGGCGATCTGATCAATGGCAGCTTTAGCCACCTCATTGAAATGAGCTAGGGCCTCCTCAACATTCCTGGGTTCAGTATCCCACGAAGAGGTAAAAAACGCTGAGAAGGAGTCAGGGGTAATTTTGTGCCATTGTCTGTAAAGGAACTGGTGATATGGGCTGGGTAACCCCTGTCCTCTAGGTCCCTGCACTCGGAAATCAATGAGTTAATGATCCGACCAGCTAAGTGACTGTGGGGCTTTACATGAGAGGTGAAGTGAGTTGGAGAAAATAATATCTAGAGTATGTGCCACTATATGGGTTGGACTGTCATTAATTTTAATTAGGTCCAGTGCGGCTAGATCTACCAGGAAAGACACCGTCTCCACATTGGCCAGGCACTCACTATGTACATTGAAGTCTCCCAGCAGCATAACGTTATTGGAAGAGACTACATGAGGTGCAATCAGTTCCATTAATTGAAGTGAGAATTCAGCAATAGGACCTGGAGGCCGATAAACGAATGCGCCTTTCCAGCTGTACTGTGGAAGTAGAGCCATCCGAAATATCAGGATTTTGATCTTCTGGTTACTGCGTTGCTCCAGTAAAGAAACCTTCACTCTATCATTATGGATTATAGCTATCCCACCGCCCACTTTAGTCTTCCTATCCCGTCTTTGAATCCTGTAACCCTCCGAGATTGCTATGGTAATTGCAGGAGTGGAGCTCGGTTTTAGCCAGGTCTCTGAGTTGAGTAAATCCAATATTTCGATTGCGTGTTTTGGGAGCGATCTAATGTTTCCCAGGAAGCCCGTCCAGCTCTGCCTGGGACAGGCAGGTGCCTGCCCTGGATCCTGTCTTATAGCTTTCATAATGGGGAAGTTTCTCATATTTATGCAAGCTCGACCCAACAATGTAGGGCCGTCTGGATTGTATGACTCTTGATCAGGTCCTATACTCTGGTACCTACAATATATGCATGAAAAAGGACCTTCCATAAAGTCGAGGCGCATCACCCCATTCGGTAAGTGAGAGTGGCACCAACATTGAGGGTTTTCCCTGAGGTACAGTAGGTCTCTGCATCAATATTTTAGCCTAAGGTCAGTACCTGGTAAAAAATGAGCAGCGACCCTGGCTCCTCGCGATGGTCGGGCGCGGACGGGCCCAGATGGGTTTGCCTTTGGCACACCGCCGGCGCACTCGCTGCACAGGATCCGCGGAGCGCGTCCACTGCACGCTCTGTTCTGCATCCGGTATTATGGAGGAGGTAGGCGGACTTGACCACCAACCTCCAATCAGCCGGAAGTTGCCTTCCTCCACTCAAAGGGGAAAAAAAACCCGCGGTGGACCGGGGAGAGCAACCCAAGAAAAATGGCAGCAGAAGTAAGGATAAGGTATTTGCACGGTTGACTGTGTCCACACAACTGATTAGGCACAACTATTAGGAATGGTTTTAAAATATCAACAACGCACTGAATAAAATCAAAGTGTTCAGTGCAAAGTAGTTTTGTAGTTAAAACTATTTAAAATAACAGTGACAGATTCTCAAAGCATCCAGCAGCTAGCGCCGAGTGAAAGCAGCAAACTCACGCGCGTCTGCTGTATGCTCCGTTCTGCATCTGGTTTTATGGAGGAGATTGGCAGACTAGACCGCCAGCCTCCAATAAGCCGGAAGTTGCCTCCCTCCACTCAAACGGGAAAAAAAACCATGGTGGACCGGGGAGGGCAACCTAAGAAAAATGGTAGGCAGCAAACTCATTAACTATATCTTGAGGATGGGTCCACATGGTCCCCACAGATGATCTTAGGGCCGGAATAGCCATGGCGACCTCTCTTTGTTGCAATTGCACTGCCAAAAGTCTGCCCGCGTTTTCTCCCTGTTCATAATGCCTCCCTTTCATTTTTTGTAAAGCATATTCTGCCTTGGAGGTAAAAAGACTATTCAACGCCATATGGGCCTGTTCCAAGGATTAGCGATGCTGTAAAGGAGGTTTTTTAGTATATAAGCGGGCAAATGATACAATATCCTGTTGTAGTTCTTTCTGCCGAGCAGCATTTTGCCTATTGGCCTGAGCTGCATCTCTAATAAACTGACCCCGAATGGTAACTTTAGCAGGAGCCCATATAATCCTATCTGAGTCCACAGATCCTTGATTAGAGGAAAGATAATTTTGAAGATGATCCTGTAGTTGTGTTTAACCCTCAGGTGTTTTATGACTTTGAATATTCATCCGCCAAGGTTTGCGTCCTGGCTTGACCAGTCCTGTTTGTAGAGATAAGAGAACTGGGGAATGATCAGATATTGATGCTTCCAGAATATGAGATTCCTGAACTAGTTGGACTACACTTTAAGAAATTAAAAAGTAATCTAGTCAGGAAAGAGTTCCATGAGTGGGGGAAGTAAATGTATATTCAGTATCAGCTGGGTGAGAAAGACGCCACTGATCTATAAGGCCAT
Source organism: Triturus cristatus (assembly GCF_964204655.1). NCBI lineage: Eukaryota > Metazoa > Chordata > Amphibia > Caudata > Salamandridae > Triturus > Triturus cristatus. The sequence goes on along the minus strand of NC_140584.1, from coordinate 701,109,815 downwards.
TATCTTCAATTATGTCATTCATTAGTGCTCTGTCCGCTGCATTATGCTTATCTAGAGGACCTGTTTTTATCTAAGATTGAGTCCCTCACCAGATTCCAGTCACCTCCTATGAGATACTGTGAAGCACCGATCTCTGATAATAAGCAGCTCAGATGAAGTAAATATGATTTTTTCGCACCTGTCTGAGCATAGACTGATCCCATACAAATATGGTTTTCTCCAATATGCAATTTAGCAAATACATATCGACCGTCTGGATCTTCCCATGTTTTTGATACCACAACTGGAAGGGATTTACGAATGAGGATTGCTACACCACATTTACGAGTAGGACCTGTGTCCGAGGATTTCCCTTCTTGCATACTGCTGTGAAACACCTTTCCTACCCAATCCCTACATAGCTTTTCTGATACTAGCGCATCAAGATATGTCTCTTGGCGAAGAGCCACATCTACCTTTTTTGCAAATAAGAGAGTACTTTCTTCCTTTTAATGTAATGCGTTAAACCATGAACATTCTATGACTGCACATAAAGGGTGAGTGATAACCATGGCTATGACAGTACTAGTGTTTTTTGATGTAATGACAAGTGGTATTCAAATAAAGAGAAATAAGTGCATCAATGAGGAATAATATATCCAATAACCAGTGTAGGATTTGCTGCCTAATTAGACGATGAAAAAGAATATTCTAATGAGAACAAACAGAAAAGAATACACAAATTACAATATAGTAGTACACAAAGTACTACTGTTTTAAAACTTTTAGCTGCAGGTCTGGGCGCACAAGAGCACAGCCACGGGTGGGACCTCCACTTGGAGGATACATCGATGACCAGGACTATTCAGGAGAAATATTGAAGTCTGGAGACCCATTTGTGCTTAGTATTGACTACTGAAAAGAAAGACCAAGTCCCATAGGACATACGAATATACAGTGAGCATCCGTATTTGAGAAGTGTAGAAAAGATATCTATATGACATGTTGAGAATTTAAACATGTCTATAGTTTGAATAAGTTATATCGCTCTGATCACGGTCAGGTGTGGGAGGCTTTTAATGTGCAATAGTATTTTAACTGAACTTTTAAATGTGAGTTTTGTTTTAATTAACTACTTCTGTGTGTTTTAACTTGTGGGGGCACTACGAGCTGTGTTCAATGCTCGGGGGGACCTTTAGTTAATTCCACGACGTAACTCAGGTCAGCGCTCTAGTTTTTCTCGACGCTGACGCGGACACTCGGCTTTAAATTCAGCTGATGACGCACCCGCGCTGTGACGCCTCTTCTCGCTCTGATCACGGTCAGGAGCGGGAGGCTTTTAACGTGCAATAGTATTTTAACTGAACTTTTAAATGTGAGTTTTGTTTTAATTAAGTACTTCTGTGTGTTTTAACTTGTGGGGGCACTACGAGCTGTGTTCAATGCTCGGGAGGACCTTTAGTTAATTCCACGACGTAACTCAGGTCAGCGCTCTAGTTTTTCTCTACACTGATGCGGACACTCGGCTTCAAATGCAGTCGATGACGCATCCGCGCAGCGAACGTGCCAAAGGCAATCCCGTCTCCGCCCGTCTGCGCCAGACCAGGCCCAGGGGCCAGAACCCCTGCCAATTTCACTCCGGGCATTCACCGCTATAACAGGAAACAGCTTACCAGGGTTAGAGGTGAGAATACGTTTGAATGTTTGCACACTATGGCTCCGGACAGTCGGAATATCTCCTGTCCTCATTGTGATTTTAAATTTCGCCTTATTATTCCTCCCTCTGCCACCACTGAGGCCAAGGAATTAATTACGATGTTATCACTCAACTGTCGATCGCTCCCTAAACATTTGACTGAATTACACCTACTTTTAGATGATAAGAGTCCAGATGTTCTCTTTTTAACCGAAACATGGTTAAGTAAGGACTCCGACGCGGCTTTAGTCCAAGCTCTACCCCCCAATTATGCCATTTTGAGACAAGACCGAGACAGCGGCCGAGGTGGTGGACTTGCTATTATCTATAAAAATAAGTATCGATGTAGGTCCACTAAAAATCCTTGACCCGACTGCGAGAGCTTAACCTTCGCAATCAGCTTTTCGCCTACCTGCACCTTTTCAGGAATTTTAATATATCACCCTCCAGGAGCGTTGGGCGATTTCTGTAAAGAACTTCCTAACTTTGTAGCTAATTGTTCCAGCCTTTCCTCAAATTTTTCTATTTTAGGCGATTTTAACATCCATTTTGATGACCTGAATTCCACCTTGACTCAGGATTTTATCGAAGGTTTGGAAACATTTCAATTTAAGCAAGGAGTATCTGGCCCTACCAATATTCAAGGTCATCTGCTTGATCCCATATTTACGAATCTCCAGGATCTTGTGGTATCTGAGCTCATCCCGGTTCCCTGGTCGGACCACTTTCTACTTTCAATTACCTGGACCCCGCAAGTTTCCTTGTTGCCGTGCACGAGAACAAAAAGAAAATGCGGTCGTCTCTGGTCTAAACTTCCTGTGGAAAGCTGGGCAACCACTCTAAAAAACTCGATTCCTGAACCGCATATTAATCCAACTGTTGCTAACACCAATCTTAATCACTGGTTGGAATCCTCTTTGGACCTAGGAAAGAATTCTGCTATCGAGTAGGATTCAATAAAAAAGCTTGGTATACCCATAAACTCAGGCAGCTTAAACAAACATGCAAACAATGTGAAAGAAAATGGAGGAAAGACTTCACGGCTATTAGCAAATCTAAATACAGAGAGGCACTTAAGCTCTACAAAAGGGAAATTAAGGCCGCTCAAGCGAGTTTCTATAATGATAAGATTGTCTCCGCATCTAACTCCCCCCGGGAAATATTTAAAATTGCTTCATCCCTCCTCACACCTCCCAGCCCTCATATTGATTCTGATAGCTCCCAACGGCGGTGCGATGAAATAGCGGAATTCTTCTCTGCCAAAGTCCACAATATATATAAGACTTTTTCGCAAACTAACTTCGATACAGATTTGGTTACTCCTCAACCGCAAGCTTTGCTGGAAGAATTTCCCACTTTGGCTCTATCCTCCCTGTAGGATCTTCCTAGGCAACTAAAATCGGGGTCCCCTGCAGACGCCGCCCCTCCGGCCATTTTAAATCTGGTCTCTGATATAGTCTCAGCGGCGCCTACATTACGGAATCCCTAGGTCTTAAACTACAATTCCCATGATGCTTAATGAGGAAGAAGGGATAAAAGCGCTCTGATCGCGTGAGACGGCGCGCGTAATTCTGCCGTCATTTGCGTCCTGAGCTGTGTGGATTGTACGGGCTGATTTAGAGCACCCCAACCTGGCTGCACGGAGACCCGGTGACAAATTCAGCGGCCGGAGAGAAGCAGCGTCGGAACCGTGAGTAACCGTGAGAGAGGGCCGTAAAGACTCTCAGGGTTTCTGGACCTTGTTTGAAAATTGCACCGAGCGGAATACGGCGGACGGTTGCCGTGAGTCCCCGAGTGAGGAAGAAGAGATGCTGAGTTCCTCACGCTTTATATTTTCCTTTTACGTTATCGGCACAGCGGAGTGCAGCGGTGACTAGGAACCGCGCACTTCCGTGTGTGCTCACTAACTAAAGTAACGATCCTAGTCAGGTACCAGAGAGAGACTAATCGGTAACTCATACCGTGGACTTTCTGGGAGGATTACTAAGTCAGCGTCCTCAAATACTTTCAAGGAACTCTCAGCGGAGTTCTGCAGTGAAGGAACCGCGTACTGCCGCGTGTGCTGGGGGAGGCACGTTTCTGTTGCGAAGCCTTTCGGCTGCTAACAGAAGAGTCCTGGCTGAGGAGTTTGTTTCTTTGAATTCGCACCCCCATTTGTTGCAGAAGAGTTACTGCCTGGGGTACGTGTGAAGGAGTAAGAGCTGGTGCAGAGTGCATGGATGGGGGGAGTGAAAGACATCATTAATGTTTGTGGTATTTCATTGCAGAATCGAATTGCATCAACGGCTGTTGAAGGCACTCCGTTGGATGATAGACAGCATTGCTCATTCCCAGGTACAGCAGACTACTCGTAGTGAGACCAAATGAGAGTAGGGTCATCTGCAAAAGTCTTACGCCTTTGTTCCTTTTAGTTACAGGTTCTAATTCCCCTGCTGTTCCCTTCCCTATCCTTTCCCTCGCCTGATCCCTCGAACACCCTGTTTGTTACACAGGGGTGTTGGTGATATCAGGAGGTGGACCTTTTTCTACTGCCGTTGGATCCTGTGGAGCGTATCCTGACACAGGTTCCCCCCCCTTTGGAAACAGGCAAAAGTTAAAGCACTCCTGAAAAAGACAAATCTTGACCCTGAGGAATGGGCTCATTACCGGCCCATTTCCCTGCTGCCCGGAATCAGCAAATTAGCTGAAAAACATGTCAACTCTGTACTGGCAGCTTTCTTGGAAAAAAATAACTGCCTTCACTCTACGCAGACAGGTTTTAGATGTCAACAGGGCACAGAGACCGCTCTTCTTGCCGTGATAGAAGAGTCTAGAAAAATCTTGGACAAAGGGGGCTGCGCTGCTCTTATCTTGTTAGATCTCAGCGCAGCCTTCGACACTGTCAATCATCAACTTATGATCCAAAGACTCAGGGAGGTGGGGGTGGGCGGAATCGCCTTGAAATGGCTGCAGTCCTTTCTAGAAAACAGATTTTTCGCTGTTTACGAGGAGGATACTTCCTCTGAGCTGATTCCTCTGCAGTGTGGCGGCCCCCAGGGTTCATCCTTGAGTCCTACCATGTTTAACATCTACATGAAGTCCCTTGCAGATGTGGTGCTTCCCTGGGGCATCCAGATCGTCACCTATGCTGACGACACTCAGCTTGTGGTTTCTCTTAGTCAGCATGACAAATCTGAGCCCGGCCTAACATCATGTCTTGTGAAGGTCTCTGAATGGATGGACAAGTCATTCCTAAAACTCAATGGAGCAAAGACAGAACCTATGCTCCTGGGTTATTCTGCGCCCGCAAATATAGACTTTTTATGGCCCAGCTGTCTAGGTCCCCCACGGCACCAAAAAAGCAGATCAAAAGTTTGGGAGTCTGGTTGGATTGCAACTTGGATTTCAAAGTACAAGCTCGTAAAGTTGCAGCCAATTGCTATGGACTTCTTAGGACAATCAGGAAGAGTCTTCCTCTCCTTCCTTTTGTTGCCAGACAAATTTTGGTCCAAGCACTCATATTGTCTCGGCTGGACTACGCAAATGCAGTATATTTGGGAGCGCCGCAGGGGACAATTAAGAGACTACAGATTGTTCAGAATTGTGCAGCCCACCTTCTAATGCGCATTCCCAAACATAGCTCAGCCAAACCAGCACTTACTATGCTGCCCTGGCTCCCCATCCAGGAAAGAATCAGGTTCAAAGCAATGTGCATCGTCCATAAATCTATTTCTGGGAAGGGTGCCCCATTGTATCACTCAATGGTGCAACCATATCGCCCTAATAAGACTTTGAGATCTGACAACAAATGACTGCTCGCAGTCCCTATGATCAAGTGCTTACGAACCGGAGGTCGGCGGTTCTCATACAGTACAGCTAAGTCTTGGTACCAGCTCCCAGATCATTTATGGCTAGAATCTGACCATCTAAGATTCAGAAAACAGCTTAAAACGTTTCTCTTCCCGTGATTGGCTCTGTGTTGAAGGTGTCACATTAAGCGCTGGGATGCCCTTGGGTAGCTATGCGCTATAGCCATGCGCTATATAAATGTGTATTAATTCATTCAACATTTCATTTCAAATATAGCAGGAAAAATTTGGTTTATAATATCTTACGGTTCATAACTATAAATAACATTTAATAAAAATGTCTCTATTGAAACTTTAAATATAAAACACATTTCAAATCATGAAGAATCTCTCAATTAAATAGGTGTGGATATAGATATAAATACTATTTGATAAATAACATCAATAATAAGTAAATAAGTAGTTCATACAATAATCATTTGTCCAATATGTAGATGCTAATTTTGTTTGAAGCACAAGGACTATATAGTATATGGCCACTGGGGGAAAAAACAAGAGAATAGTTATGAAAGAGAAATTAACTATAACCAAATTTGTAGTAAAGAGGAATACCTCTATAAAACCAACTTCCAACTGTAGGAGATTTTAAATAATTTCGAAAACTTCAATAAACTTGGACATTTTGATTCAGATATAACTGTTGAAATACAATTTTAAGACCTTATGAGTTATGGCAATCAATAACATATAATCAATATTCCTCTATTAGAATTGTAAATAACAGGTATATTTCATATCATAGAATATTTTCCAATAATGTAGGTGCAGATGAAGTTATAAATATATCATTTGAAAATAACGACAGTAAGAAATAAATAAATAATGTGAACAATACTCAACTGACGTTTGTGTAGATGCTAGTTTCCTTTAAAGCATGAGGACCATAGATTAACCAGTGGAAAGCTTGAAAGATAGTTATATAGAAGCCATGAGCTAAAACTATATTAACAATAAAAGGAATATGGCACTAAGGCCTAATCTCCATCTGAAGCAGATTTTAAGGGAGAGATAGATTCATCTCTATGCTGATCCTGAGTAAAAGTAGATACTGTTTGTAAAGCTGAGGTTTTGTCTTCATATGTGCGAACTGATAGCTCAATCTCTCTACCACGGTGGCAAGCCGCGCTCACGTTGCAATGTCTACTATCTGTCGACTGTTGAGAAGATTTAGGGCTTTGAGAAGTCTGATGTGTAGAAGTTTCCTTCGTTCATTAGTTTCTCGAGAGAAGTCAGCTGCCATTCGGATTTCATGACCATCATAGATGTATGATCCTTGTGTACACGCCGCCATCAGTAATTGTCTAACTTGTTTGTGTCTCAAGAAACAAGCAATGAGGGGTCTTGGTCAAGCATCTAAGTCTTTGCATGGAGGCCGATACGGTGCGCACGCTGAATTTCAAGCAATGGATCAAAGAGGATACCAACCAATTTGGGAAGAATATCACAAAAGAATGCTCTGGTATTCTGGCCTTCAATTTTCTCTGGAAGACCAAAGAAACAAATAATTATCTCTTCTGCTACGATCGTCCAGATCAACCAGCTTGCTGCGGAGGAGTAATAATTCTTGGTCTCTGTTTTGCACTGAATCAAGTCTGTTTTCTACTACTGTCAATCGTTGGTCCAGCCCCTCTATTTTATTATGAAATTGTACAATGTCTGCTCTTATTGACTTGGCCACTGTTGCAAGAGACAAGATGTCAGTGTCCATATCAGTCAGACGGCAGCTAATTGTTGAAAGTTCTTGTAAAATGCGATCCATAGTTTCCCCGGATATTACAGTTGAGGCAGGTTGGGACTGGCTTGATGATGGTGAGGCAGAGCTCTTTGTAGATATATTACGTGATTGTTTAAGTACGTCTGCAAAGAGTAGTTGCTTAGAAGATATGTTCTCGTTCTTGTTGTTAGGCATTCATGCAGTGTCCTATATATTTAAATATATTATGAACAATAGTAGCTCAGATTTATTGTCTGAAATAGTGTAGTTTTGTAATTATTTACTGTTGTTGTTATTGAGTGTTAAGTAGACGACCTCTTATTGACTCTGAGTTAAGTAAACTACAAGGTGATCCCTACAGACTTACATGGCAAGAATCCAGGATCAAGTAAGGAGCATTATTTGCCAAGTATGCGTAATCATAGCAAATCATTTTGTCTCGAGGCCACCTGTTCAGCTGACACTATTCTTTACAAAGTGTCATTGAAAGTTCCATAAACCAGAAATAACCAAAGGATGTAGCTGTTTAGACTTTGCCACTCTCCTCAGTTGTAATCCAAATAACTTCTCACATTAATGGTGTCAATAGTGCCAGAATCATAGATTGAAGTTGTCACATTCCAGATATGGCTACCGTGTAAAAACAAGTATAACAATTCATTACTTCAAGATATTGTTTGCAAGATTCCGTGTATAAAGGTGTAAAGAAAGTTAAAACAGTACATATTCAATTAATTTATGTATTTCAACATAATATCTTATGCTTTTGTAGACCTCAATACCTAGGGAAATATTATTTACTCAGTAGCAGTGTACATAATATCCAGAGGTCGTCATAGAGGCTCAATATAGAGTTGGTAGGACGCGCAAGACCCGAAGCATGTAATGCGTCACAATGCTTAACGGTTTCTTTGCAACTCAGAGATTCTCAATAATATTGGCAGAATAGGGTCTGGAAGAATCCATTGTATATCAAGACCTAGACCAGCCTCAATCAAATTAATCTCCTCACAAAATATAAGGAAAAATTATTCGAATTACAGGGATTAGCGATTCCGACCATCGAATCCCTGTCCCTGAAGAATAATATGAAGAATGCCACAAAGCAGCCTTTGTAATATGAGGAGTGTTAACGTAACCTGTCACCTTTCAAGAGAGAATATCTTTCAGAAAACGCTCAAAATTACTTCTTCTTTCAAAATGCAATGCGCAATGTCCCAATTCAAAGGAGGCTTCCTTGTCCTTTCCCCCTCCCCCCCAAAAAAAATTAAAAAAGAGGAAATTTCAAACTATTTCTTAAAGGCGTAGTCATTGCCTACCATTTTGAAGAAACCAGAGACGAAGAGGACGTCTTCTCTTCAGAATCGCTATATGGTCCAGAAACGTCGTCGTAGGCAGTCCTGGTCGTGCTGGAAAGAACGCTGCCTCCATGTAGAGTCCGTCCTAAAGCGGAGCTCTACGTTCAGGCGGCCATCTTTCTTCGTGGCCAGATCACGCCTCACTAAAGACATGTTTAACATTAAACTTTTACATGCTCTACTTGAAAATTCTATGCTCCCTACCTTATTGGGCATTAAGGTCTACTTAGGGGTGACTTATTCATAATTAAAAGGAGGGTTTAGGCCTGTCAAAAGAGTTTACTTTGACAGATTGAGTTTGCAGTTTAAACCTGCACAGACAGGTAACTGATGGCAGGCATGTAGTCATATTTTGCACCGTCACTCTAGTGGTGGCACAATGTGAGCTGAAGTCAATTAGTGACATTTCAATTACAGACTTGAGCATACTGTGAGGAATGCACTGAACTATCCATATAAAAATGTAAAATATATTGACAAATCTTTTACAGTGGTATATATAGCCCTCCAGAAAGGCAGTCCTGTAGCTTCCCCTCACATTAGGTGTGAGAGGTATTGTTAAAAATAAACTTTAGCTGAGATTGCCATAAGGTAAAATTGATTTGTGTCAAGCACATTGTTAGAAATTAGGTCGCTAGTTGGCAGTGGTTTGCACCCTGTCCAAGTAAGGACCTTCACTCTAGTCAGGGTAAGGGAGTCACACAGCTATGATAACCCCTGGTCACCCCCTTAGTAGTTTAGTATGAGCAGTCAGGCTTATCTTAGAGGCAATGTGTAAAGTATTTGTACACACTCACAGACAGAGTAACACAGTGAAAACACTACAAAAGGAGTCCACACAACTTTAGAAAACTAGCCCATATTTATCTGAATAAAACAAGACCAAAACAACAAAAATGCAACATACACAAGTCAAAATATCACTTTTAAAATATTAAGCAAGTTTAGTCCATAGAAATAAATGGATGCATGCGTTTTAGCACAAAGTACCTTAGATGCGTCAAAAATGGTGCAAGGCCAAGGGAGGCACCGGAAAAGCAATGCAATGCATCAGCTTGTTATGTTAGCGGATTAGGCCCTTGTAGCGAAGCAGCTAATTTCCTACATTGTCCTATTTTTCAGCAATAACCTTTTGCACATATTGCTTGCTCTACAATGTTGGATTAGTTTCTCTGAAACTAAACTTGTTTACACATCTAGCCTCGCACAACATTACCTCGATGCCTTGAACATCATGTACCAGGTCCCTTTTCGCACTATGTACAAATGTCGTCTCTATCATCATCCACGGGGAGACATGGCTATCTACATATTTTGTGTTTTCTTTTTATTTGATTTCCATTGCACACATGTAATAGACAACATTGTTAGCAATTAAATCTTACGTAAGAGTTTGTACATGCATTTTATTACATTATCATTTCTGCTGTAAGCATTGTTATAGTCACCCACATTACTCATATACATTGTTCTTGGTTCAGATTATAATAAAGAATATAGCTTCATTGTGTACATCATAGCGGTATTTGTCGTCTGCCATTGGTTTTCATAGATGTATGACATTGTGCTGCAATGGAGAACATAACTAGAACTGAGGGTGCAATCAACTGGGATACACTGTGTAAGAGGAAATATGTAGGGCCCGATTCACAGAACTAACTTAAGACAAAATCCTAAACTTACTACCATTTTCGTATTCACAGAAGGCACTTACTCATTTTGGTATTCATAGAAGACACTTACTCACTTCGGTATTCACAGAAGTTAGGAGTCCTAACTTTAGGACTCCTAAATGTCTTCTGTGAATACCGAAAGTCTTAAAATTAGGATTTTTCTCAGTTTAGGAGTCCTAAAGTTAGGACTCCTAACTTCTGTGAATACCGAAATGAGTAAGTGCCTTCTGTGAATACCAAAATGAGTAAGTGCCTTCTGTGAATACCAAAATGGTAGTAAGTTTAGGATTTTGGCTTAAGTTAGTTCTGTGAATCGGGCCCATATTGCTTAACGTAAATGTGTATTGCTGTGAGTTTTAGTTTCTAGTCACTTTGAATCAGGTCTCAAGAGAGTATGCATTAACCTGGTGTGAGCTCTAGTGCTTACATTTGTCCCGCGTCTGTGCCTTGCGTGTTAGGCGCGACGAGGTGGTTATCCCGTTCGCTCCTTGAGTGAAATTCTTCCTGAAGGGCTTGAGGGGAGGTTGGTATAATCTGTGGGGATATTGCATGTGGCATAGTATGTTTGATGGAGTGAAGCAGTGTCACCCACTGTGATGTGATGCTGCCGAGTGCCGCGGACTTCCTCGTGTCTTAGTGAGTCTTCCTCTGATTCTCCCCATTTAGTTACTGCTCCTCTCCAAGCAGCCAGCGGAGGTCCCACCTGTGGTCCTCCAGTGCATAGCAATGCTTCATTTGGCAAGCAAGAGGGCTCGGGATGCAAATAATGTTTCTACTTAGTGGTGTTTCCGATGCTTACATATGCCTAACGCACTGGCTTCCTATGTTGCAATGTCTGTGAGCCCCGTCACCTCGCGCATTGTGACGTGTATTGTGCTCCAGTAGGATTGTAGTGTCGAACAACTCCAGAACATATGGAGAAAGGTCGCGCTAGGTTTTTGACATCTTGCGCATAAGAATTACGTGTTTGGGTAGTAACGTTAAAGGGCTTCTGGAATTAGAAATGCCCGATGTAAAAGGAAGTAGTGTATATTTTTGAATCAGTGATTACGGGATACTTTTTATGGGAATTCCAATGCTTGTTCCCACTCTCTATCATGGAGTGGTCTCTGAAATTCCGTCTCCCATTGTTCCCAAAGGGGAGCGAGTGTAGCCACGCCAAGCTCTCGGATTGCCTTATATAACCAGGTCACTATATGATGCCCGTTGCCCATCTGTAGGATAGCATGAAGGACGCAGTGTGTAGTTCGATCGGTGTCGGTCATGTGCCGGGTGCGGCGGCAATTTGCCACGAGCTGTCCATGCATGAGAAACTGTCCTCTTGGAAGATCGGTGTCGGCTATTAGCTCTGCAAATGAAAGAAAGTGACCATTTGCAAACAGTGAGCTTGTTTCCATGAGCGAATGCTCTGTCCATGTATGTAAGGTTCGTGCTGTGCAATGGTTACGGTCTCTGGGAAGACCCACTAACGGCGATAGGGGGGAATAAAGAGGTGTTGTGCATGATATCCGATGTATGCGCTTCATACATATGTGCGCCACCGTCATCTGTAATGGACAATTTGCCGTAAGTTTTGCCCCTGGTAGCAGCATGCGTCGAGTCACTGGGGCGGACATTGGCCTTGTGCTTGTCTCTCTATCCATTGTAATTGAGCTGCTAGGAAGTATGCTTCAAATGAGGGGGCCCCTATACCACCTTGGTCCATCAGTAGTAGTAGTTTGGCCAGGGCTCCCCGTCTGCGACCCTCCCCCCATATTAAGGTGCTGAGGAGAGTGTCTAGTTCCTGGAAGAAGGAGCCGGGAGGAACTACTGGGAGATTATTCCTGGAGTGGCTCTAGCCTAATTAAAATATGGGAAAGCCCCGACAAGGGTTTAATGTTCCTACAGGGCTAAAGTAGTGTAGTGGGTCAACATGTTTCGGGGCCAAGAGCCATGGTAGGATCATCGCAAGTTGCCTGACCGCCCGACCAACACGAGCAACTAAGTGCTCTGCCTTCCCCCGTCAGCCTTTGACCATCCTTAATTCTTGCCTTTTACACCACAGGACAATTCCAACTGGGGTCCGCTACAAGGTCTGGCTACCATACTATGATTGACTGAACCAGCCCTACGGTAGTGCACACGAACTGCACAACTTCACATATGGTCCTTACGAAGTGCCACTAGACCCGCTAGGGGGTCAACAGGCAGGCAACATGTTGACCCACTACACTACTTTAGCCCTGTAGGAACATTACACCCTTGTAGGGGCTTACCCATATTTTAATTAGGCTAGAGCCACCACAGGAATAACATACATTACAGTAGGATTGTTCTAGACTTATTTTATCTCACTAGCCCAGTGCACTACCCAGCCCTCACACCCGCACACACCCAACGGCTTCTTCAAAAGAGCTCCGCCAAAGAGCCCCGTTTACGGGTGCCCGTCGGGCATTGCAGCGCCATCACAACGAGGAGCAAGGCCCAATGATGAAGCATGACATTCTTTCGGGTGTGTGAGGGCATCACGAAGAAAGACCTTCCTTTCCCTTTCACTAGGAACTGCACACCCTTTTGAGATACTTTCTAAAAGTGGCATTTTCAAACACACAATTTAAAAACCAACTTCACCAAAAGATGTGTTTTTAAATTGTGAGTTCAGAGACCCCCAAACTCCAAATCTCTATCTGCTCTCAATGGGAAATTACACTTAAAAGGTATTTCAAGGCATCCCCATGTTACCCTATGAGAGAGAGAGAGAGCCCTTGCAATTGTGAGAAACAAAATTAGCAGGATTACATAATCAGGATAAGTACATGTCCTACCTTTTAAATATACTGCATCATGCACATGGGGTTGCCTTGGGCCTACCTTATGGGTGACTTACATGTAGTAAAAGGGAAGTTTTGGGCCTGGCAAGTAGGTGCACTTGCCAGGTCGAAATGGCAGTTTAAAACTGCACACACAGACACTGCAATGGCAGGTCTGAGACAGGTTTGCAGGGCTACTCATGCGGGTGGCACAATCAGTGCTGCAGGCCCACTAGTATTATTTAAATTTACAGGCCCTGGCAAATAATGTTTATTTTATTTATAATGTTAATGTAATGTATGACAGTGATTTAGTGTTTATTTATTGTGCATGTGCGTTTTGTTTATGTCTTTTGGGAAGCGGTGGGGCACTTCATTCGCCCCACCACTTTCAAATGTTACCAGCCGGCTCTGCCATTGTGCCTTCATATGGATTATAAAAGGTATAGCTTTGAAATATCTATCTGTTTTTTCACAATCTCAACTTGTATGTAAATTCACAGCAGTTTATAATGAGAAAGGGAGGAGAGAAGACAGTATCTGGCTATCTAGGCAAAAGGGATACACAGAATTTCCTGGTCAAGTTTTGCATTTCTTTGGGAGGGACTCTGAAGCATGTGCTATTGGCAGAATAAATGTGGGGGTATCCCACATAAACATAAATCTCTTTCTTATGGAGACTTCTAACTGTAGATTCCTCACCTTGTGAATACCCCTTGGACCCACACTGAACCTGGAGATTTTTCTCAGCAATTCCCTCACACTCAGGTAGGTCGCATCATGTGGATCCATGCCAGGTCCACCCGCCCTAGAAGTAACATCAGGGCTACAATATAACTGCCACCTCTGTGTGTCAATGTCAGTTCTTTTCTTTCTGCGTCTTCTGATATGGATCTAGAGCTAACTGCCTCAATTTCCGTCATCTGACAGAGCTCCTTATTTGAAAAAGATGTCTCTCACTAAAACAACAGTTTCCAAATCCTGTAAGGATTGCCACGAACAGATGTTGGTGACGGGGCCCAACTAGGTCTGTATCTGGGCTCCTTGCATGCCTTAAAGTTGGGCAACAAATGCACTTGAATGAATACAAAAGCCAATCAGGACCACAAGACTAAACTCCACATTGCTGAGCATTGCAGGAAAGCTCAGAAGTCCCCATGGATCCGAGGAGACTGGCAGTTCCCTGACTGCACAGGGGGAAACAATTACTCCAGGGCTGATACCTGCTCTGATTCCCCTTACGGCACAGAGTCCTAAGCCAGGGCCTTGCACACTGTTGTCAATTAAGAGGCAATACTCCTTTCATGCTTTGAGGCAAGTCCACCATGCCCTCGCTCAAAGTTACGCCTACCTCAACCCCTCTTTAACCTCCCCAATTCCCCTTATGACACAGAGGCCTAAGCCAGGGCCTTGCACACTGCTGCCAATTAATAAGCCATAGCCCTCTTTGAATTTGAAGCAAGTCCACCATGATGTCGCTCAAAGTCACTCCTACCTTGACCCCTCTATGACCCTCCCACCCCAAACTCCTAATTTCACAAGACATCCATTACAATACAGATTTTCAGACCAGGAACCAGAAGATGACAGTGATGACCCATTCCCACTATATGAAGAAGAGAACCTATCTTAATACCTCACCGGACACTGGCTTCAGCTCTCCACCTGGCCCGTCTATTGAGACTCAGGGCTATAATAGTCTTTACCCCTGCTCCTGGTTCACTGGAAGAGGACTCAAATACTGGCATGAGAGAGATCGAAGCATCTGTAGTTTGCATGTAGCAGAACCAGCACATTGACCCTGTTGCGGGAGTAGAATCGGCGCATCGCACTCAGAACCACCACATCATGCCTGGAACCATTTCTTCGGAATCAACGCATCATCGTCACTGGGTGGAGAAGATCGACGTATCGTCCCTCCAGCAGGAATTAACCCAGCGCATCTTCAGAACCGGCACTTCGCTCACCAGACCCAAAGCGTCGCTGCCACTGCATGAAGAAAATTGACACATCACCTTGACTGCGGGCCTGAAATCGGCACAATGCTTGTCTGACCCTGCAGCTCACTGTTCCGACCAGGTTCAAGGTACTCTATTTACTGGGACTGCGTGGCTCTTGATCCCGGCCTGCGTTCCATTGTGGTCGACCTGTAATGTTGACTTTGCCCCAGTCCAGTGCAACAAGATAACCCCCAAAGGAGCTTCCTGCTACTAAGTGCCTGAAGAACAAGTTACTTACCTTCGGTAGCACTTTTTCTGGTGGATACAGTATCTGCCTGTGGATTCTTCACCTTTTGAATTACCCCCTGGGCCAGCATTCCACAGAAACTTTTCCCTAGCTCTCCCACGTCAACAAGGACATCACAATGGCACGGCTACGCTCGTGACTCCGTATGATGTTATCAAAGCCATAAGAAGACCTCGTCGGCGTGCTGACATCAGTTCCACTCATTTTTTTCATGCCCTCGAGGCGAATGGGCAAGTATACACAGTATACAATATATACACGAATACACACACAGTATAGAGGTAAGGAGGAAAAGCTAAAACCAAAGCATTTCCTAACAACAAACAGTATGGCAAGCAAATGACATAGAAAAACAAAACAATGTCCTACAAAGAAAACCTTTTTAGGTCTCGCCTGCGAGACTCTAGTAAGAGGGGCATTTCAAAGTGCTCCCAAAAGTGGATTGCATGGCGAGCACGCGCACAATCACGTGCATCGTGCCGCCATGCAATCCGTTTGGGGAAGCACTTCAGCCCACTGGCGCGTGCACCCACAGCCTCGGCATCATACTTCAAAGGGTCCGCTCCGCCGCCTGGAATGCGCTCCCCCGCCACAGCATGCCGAGAGATTGTTTCCTCATGGCGCCTCTCACAACTGTCCCTCCCCCACCACAGGGCTAGTCTCACGGACGCATTGCCATCCATCGATTTCACTCTCTCTCGCTGTATGTCCCCTCTCCCTCTTCTTGCCTCCTCTCTCTGTATGTTCCCTCTCCCTCTTTCTTGCCTCCTCTCTCTCTCTGTATGTTCCCTCTCCCACTTTGTTGCCCCCTCTTTCTCTGTATGTTCCCTCTCTCTCTTTTTTGCCTTCTATAGTCTTTCAGTTCTTGCTGTTTTCCCTCGAGTAGTCTTGCAGCTAGAGGCGTTGAATGCAGCCTCTACTTCAAAACATGCATCAGTGCCCCATTTGAAAGAATTGGTGACCCTCTGCAGTGCAAAACAAGCAACCACCGTTTTGGAATACAAAAGGAGGTTGAGATGTGGAGCGTATGAGTGGTACAGCAAGCTACATCCAATCAGTGCAACCAAGCTGCATTACTACAGACAATGAAAGCATGGTAAGATATACTCTAAAATTAGTGTTACTAGAACAATTTTCAGAGTGGGCGTGCTCCCATCATGGCATGCATACATTTTTATTGATCATTGTCAGGTGTCTGCCTGTACTTTATCCAGCGTCTCATATTTAAACTGTGCTTATTGTTGGGATGCTGGCCTCCATATGTCTGTAAATTATTAAGATATGATGATTATGGGACCGGCCTGTGTTTGTTTTCGTATTGTTTTACATGTGTAACTGTTTAAGATGTGCTGATTGTGGAGCTCACTGGCGTTTATTTTTTATTAGGGTCTCTTGTAATATCCTAAAGATACGCATTTGTAGTCCATTGCTTTAGAACCTCTTACTCTTGAGTGATGTGTGTGTTACGTACCTCGTGCAGGACCACTCTGTAGTTCTCTGTAACCCTGTAACTTTAGTATAGGCACACATTCAGAATCACGCTTAAAATGACTGCTGGACTTAACAAAGGCATCATTTCAAAGTCCTGTGGCACACATCCCCATGCTCATAGTCAATAGGTCTCACCTTTGGGACCTTATAAGTGTTTGGCCATGCAACAGTTAATGTGGTCGCAGTAAGGATATTGCGCTGCATAACTAAATACTTATAAGGTCCCAAAAGCGAGACCTATTGGCTATGCCAATGCTTGTTGGTATATGTAGGTGGACAATGGGGAGGAGGGTGGGTCAGTGACGAATCCACAGCCAGACAATGTATCCACCATAAAAAACGCTACAGAAGGTAAGCAACTTGTTTTTCTGATGGATACATCTGCCTTTGGATTCCTCACCTTTTGAATATGATCCCACATCACTCCCACTCTCGGAGGAGGGCGTCCACCTACTCATACCAAAAAGTCCGGCAGCACAGACAGTGCAAAATCGCCATCCCTCCTCACCTCAGAACCCAAGCCATAATGCTTTCCAAAAGTGTGGAGGGAGGCCCATGTTGCAGCCTTACAAATGTCCACCACAGGGACACCTCTAGCCAAAGCAGATGTAGAAGACTTTGCTCTAGTAGGATGAACTCTGAAACTTTAAGGCGGCTCCTCCTTGGCCAGGGTGTAACATATCTTGATACACAAGATGAACCACCTGGACAGCGTTCTTTTGCAGACGGCTTTGCCCGTCATCTTCCCCACCAAGCAAACGAAAAGCTGGTCGTCCAACCTCGAGAACCTGGTCCTGTCCAGGTAGAAGCTGACCGCCCTCTGAGGGTCCAGGCGGTGAAGTCTCTCCTCCTCCTTGGAAGGGGGAGGATAGAAGGTAGGCAATGTGATACACTGTAACAGGTGCAAAGGAGAAATCGCCTTAGGCAGGAAAGCAGCCCTGGTCCTAAGGACCATCTTGTCTGCATGAATAGTAGTAAAAGGAGGCTTAGAACTAAGAGCCTGCAGCTCACTTACCCTCCTGGCTGAGGTGATAGCCACCAGAAAAATAGTCTTAAAAGAAAGCAGCCTCAAAGGGCAACTATGAAGAGGCTCAAAAGGAGATCTCATCAGAAATGTAAGTACTAAATTTAAATTCTACTAAGGCATTATGAAGGCAGTGGGAGGAAACCTACTGGTGAGGCCCTTAATGAACCTCATGACAATGGGGGGCTTAAATAAAGACCGCTGGTCCAGCAAACAAAGGAAGGCCGACAAATAGCCCTTAACCGTCCCAACTGCACAACCTTGCTGGGCCAAGGAAACAGAAAAACCAAGTATATCTGATAAATGAGCCTTCAAAGGATCAATGGATCTCTCTCCACACCACTTCACAAACCTGGCCCATTTAGAAGAATATACAGATTTGGTGGAGTGTCTCCTGGGTGATAAAATAACATCCACCACATCCAGTGGGCAAGAGAAAGAGCTCAGGTTGCCCTGTTCAATCTCCAGTCATGAAGTTGCAGGCTCTGGACGTGGGGGTGTATAACCTACCCCTGCGACTGCGAGAGGAGGTCTTCCCTGAGAGGGAGACAGAGCAGAGGGTGCGATGAGAGGTGAAGAAGGTCTGTGTACCACATCCTTCTTCGCCAATCCGGGGCGATCAATATAACTTGGGCCCGGTCTTAACAAATCTTCCTCAGAACCCAAGGAATCAAGAAGCCGAAAGCTTCAATCCAGTTGAAACGTGTCTACCAATGCTCCCCGCATCGGATACTGTAGACTGCAGAACGACAGGCAGCGCACGTTCTCGTGAGTGGAAAACAGGTGCACCTGAGGAGACAGCCATAACCTGAAGATGCGGCGAATCACTCCCGGCTGAAGCTTCCACTCATGGTCGGCTGAGTACTGCCGATGGAGACTGTCCGCACGCACGTTCAGTACCCCGGCCAGATGATTTGTAATTACGCAAATCTGGTGGTCCTGAACCCAGGGCCAGAACCGCAAAGCCTCTCTGCAGAGACGATACGACCCTACCCTCCCTGCTTGTTGATATACCACATCGCAGTAGTGTTGTCCGTTAGGACTTGAACTGACTAACTGTGAAGGGAGGGAAGGAAGGCCTTGAGAGCCAAACGTATTGCCCGCAATTCCAGAAGGTTGATGTGGAGCAACCTTTCCTCTGAAGACCAAAGACCCTTGACCTCCAGATCCCCCAGATTTGCTCCCCACCCTAGAGTGGAGGCATCTGTGATCACTGTGGCCACTGGTGGAGGAGGTTGAAAAGGCTTCCCTTGAGACAGGTTGTCTGAAACACTCCACAAAGACAGCTCCAATGCAGTGCCTCTGGAGATTCTGACCATCTCCTTGAGATCTCCATTGTGCTGATACCACTACCTGTGGGAGGCACCACTGGAGTGCCCTCATGTGCCAGTGTGCATGGTTGACCAACAGTATGCAGGAAGCGAACAGACATAGGACCTTCAGGACTGGAACAACCGCTCCATCGTGAAACAAAGAATCAATTCCTGAATGTCGAGAATCCTCTGCAGAGGAGGGAAAGCTCGACACACAGTAGTGTCCAGTACTACCCCTATGAACAGGCTGTGCTGAGAAGGTACCAGGTGTGATTTGGGTACATTTATTGAGAAACCTAAGTTGAACAACAGCCGTGTTGTTACTTGCAGATGATGCAACACTAACCCTGGCAACTTTGCTTTGAGCAGCTAGGGGAAAACAGGAACCCTGACCTTCTGAGATGAGCTGCTACTACTGCCATTACCTTCGTGAAGACCCGTGGTGCGGACGCTAGATCAAACGGAAGGACCGCCAAATGTTAGTGTTGAGATCCCACTGTAAAACGGAGATACTTCTTATGCGACTTCAGGATGGGAAGATGAAAATAAGCATCCTGCAAATCGATCGACACCATCCAGTCTTCCTGCTGCGGCGCCAGAAGAACCTGAGCTAGGGTCAACATCTTGAACTTTTCCTGCTTGAGGTAAAAGTTCAAGACCCTGAGGTCTAGGATCGGTCTCAAACTACCGTCCTTCTTGGGTATCAGGAAATACCAGGAGTAGCACCCCTCACCCCGTTCCTGCTCCAGAATCACCTCAATCGCACCTTTCTGTAATAAGGCAAGAACCTCCTGCTGCAGGAGCAGCAGATGGTCCTCCGAACACCTGTCCTGGCGAGGAGGCTAAGGATGTGGAAACTCTTGGAAAAGAAGGGCGTACCCATTTTCTACAAGATTTAAAACCCAACAATCTGAGGTAACAGATTTCAAATTATGTAGAAAATGGGACACCCGGCCCCCTACAGGACCAACATGCTCCAAGATGGGGGATCTAGAGCTGGGTTTCTGTGGTACCGGTGGCGGGGACAGGGGAGGAGGAGGACTGTTGTCAGGCGGCCCCCCCTCAGACGGCCTCTACCCTTTCCTCTGTACAACTTGTATAGGGTGTTCTGCTGCTGCTGACGGCCTCTAAAGGAAGCCGCCTTCCCAAAACCTAGAAACCTCCTGAATCCATAGCCCCTAAGCAGGGACTGCAGGCCCAAGGATCTTGCATTAGCCCTACTGCCCTTGAAGCGTTGCAGAGCAGAATCCGCCTTTGTACCAAAAAGCCTGGACCCATCGAAAGGCAGTTCAAGCAGAGTAGCCTGCACAGCTGGAGAAAACCCCGAAGACCTGAGTCAGGCATGCCTCCTGGTAACCATACAGGAGTCCATCACCCTGGCAACCGTGTCCATTCTATCTAGCCCTGACTGAATCACCTGACAGGCGGCCTGTGTATCTGCCTACACTTCCAGGAAGTGACCACGGTCATCCTCAGGCAGTTTAAGAGCCACCTCTTTAGCAGAGTCCATCAAGGCATGGATATACCTCCCCAACAAGCACGTGGCATTAGTCGATTTTAAGGCCATGCTCGCAGAGGAGAAAACCTTCTTGGCAGACTGCTCCAGTTTTTGTTGAGTTCCTATCCTGCTGAGTAGTGGTGGGGAAGGATCAAGCTGACAGCTTAGTAGAACATGAAGCCTGCACCACCAAGCTCTCCGGCAAAGGGTGGGCAGTAAGGAAAGCCGATCACCCAGAGCAGGCTTATATAATCTTGCCACTGTCCTTGATACAGCAGGGGCAGACAAAGGCTTCTGCCACACTTCCAAAATTGGCTCTGTCAAAGCCTCGTTGAAAGGCAGCAAAGGCTCAACAACAGAAGAAGGGGAATTAAACCTCAGTCAGTATATCTGATTTGACCTCAGCTGTGGGCAATTGTAGATTCAATAGGTCAGCAGCTTTCCTGATGTAGGAATGGTATGGAGAAGCATCCTGTGAAGGCAAGGCTTTCGGGGAAGAAAGCTCCCACTCCGGGGGAGTGTCCAAGCCACTGGCCTCCTGAAGGCCCTCAAAGTCATCCACGGAGTGGAGGATTTCCCCCTCTTCAGCCTGATCCTGCTGGTACTCCTCCTTCTCCAGCAGACTCTGGGCCTCCCTCCTGGAGCGCAACTTCGGGATCGGTCCAGGTGTTGAAGGAGGGCCCACAGAAGCGGGCAGCGGCACCGCTCAAAGCCGAAAAGGCGTTGGGAGTCTGTGGTATCAGCATCAAGAATCATGGTGCCAGGAGCTGCCATGGCAGAGCCATCGGCATGAAAGGCATGAAATTATAAGCAAGCGGACCCACGGAGCCAAACGGCGCACCGGTAGGGAAAGCTGCTTTGGCAAACATGCCAAACATCACATTTAAGAAATGTGACAAATCGGGCCTGGACCCGGAAAGGGTGGATAAGGATCCGGAACTGCCGGGTCTGTATGCGACTGAGGCCTGTGGCGGGCTGTGGCTGCGGCGCTGGGGACACAGGAGCCAGCACATGTGAATCTGCAGGAGAGAACTCCCAAGGCGCCGGCGAATCCCTGGGTGCTGACGAATCTCTCGGTGTCAGAAAATGGGCTGGAGTCACCTATGGAGAAGGTGAGGGCGATATGTCATTTTTAGAATGACGCTGCTGAACCGGAGAAGCCAACCCCGAAGCCTTGCTCTTCGAAGATCGCTCCCGAAACCCATGTCGGCGCTTCTTCGGAGGTCGACGACTTCGACTTGGACCTCTTGCAGCCCCTCTTCTCCTTTTTCACCCCGGCTATTAAAAGCTTTGCCTCTCGCTCCTTCAGCGCCTTCGGAATCATCCTACAATAGAACGAACATCCTTCGAAGTCGTTAGCCGACAACAGGCACCAAGGACAATCGTCTTGCAAGGCTTGAATCCTGACGTTTTCAGTGTAGCCATTGCACAGCTTCACCAAAGGAGAAAGAAGGAACAAACTAATACGAAGGCAATGGAGAGTCCCAGAAAAAACTGATACGCGTCAACGGTGTGGAAAAAAGGGAACTGACGTCAGAATGCCGACGAGGTCATCTTATGGCTCCGATGATGTTATACGGAGTCGAGAGCGGAGCTGTGCTATTGTGACGTCCTGGTCGACGTGGGAGAGCTAGGAAAATGTTTTCGTGGAATGCTGGCACAGGGGGTAATTCAAAAGGTGAGGAATCCACAGGCAGATGTGTCCATCAGAAAAAGCGCTACCAAAGGTAAGTAACTTGTTCTTGAGGCACTTAGAAGCAGTAAGCTCTTTTGGGGGTTATCTGGTTGCACTGGACCGGGGCAAAGTCAAATATTCAGGTCGACCATGATGGAACGCAGGCCGGGATCAAGAGCTACGCAGGCCCGGTAAACAGAGTACCTTGATCCTGGTCGCAACAGTTAAATGGAGAGGTCGGACCAGCATTGTGTCGATTACAGGCCCGCAGTCAAGGTGATGTGTCAATTTCCTTCATGCAGTGGTGGCGACGCTTCGAGTCTGGTGAGCGAAGTGCCGGGTCTGAAGATGATGCACCGGGTTAATCCATGCTGGAGGGGCGATGCGTCAATCTTCTCCACCCAGTTTCGAAGAAATGGTTCAAGGCATGATACAGTGGTTCTGAGTGCGATGCGCCGATTCTACTCCCGTAACAGGGTCAATGCGCCAGTTCTGCTACATGCAAACTACATTATTTTTTAGAAATTCATAACTCGACTTCTACTTATTGGATTTTGATCCTTTTGGCCTTGATTTCTTTATAAAAGTATCATCTATTTTTCTAATCCAGTTTGAGATCTCTTTACGGTGTTTGTAATGTGTATAACTGTGTGTGTTGCACAAATAATTTACAGATTGCCTCTTAAAATGAGACTGACTGCTCTGTGCCAAATTATCAGAAGGTGAGCACAGGATATGTATTTGTCTGTATTTATCTTACCCTGACTAGAGTGGTGTTCTCTACTTGGACATGATGCCTACTTCTGCCAAGTAAAGACTCCACTTCTAATATTAGTATATCATTTATTACTTGTCGGCTGAGATATGCCACTACCACCGCCATCACTTTTGTGAAGCCTCGAAATGCTGAAGTCAACCGAAAAACCAATACAAAAATTTGGTAAAGAGTAGAACCCACTCAAAAACTATAGTATTTCCTCTGTGCCTGAAGGATTGGAATATGAAAGTACATGTCCCGCAGAAGTAGTTACACCACCCAGTCTTTCCCTTCAAATGCCAGAGAAACCTGAGCTAAGGACAGCATCCTGAATTCCTGTTCAACACAGAGATAGGGGTCATTCAAGGGCCTGTTGTAAATCACAACAAACAAGCAAAATACCCCTTGGGCTCGATTGGGCAGAAAGTTTTTTACGGGTATATCAAACCAGACCAGTCGGCAGTACTCTGTCCTTAAGTGTTAATGGAGTATACAAGTAAAAAGACCAAAAACAATGAGGGGCGGGGGGGGAGATTAACTTGAGGATTACCTATTATATTAAAGCATTGTTTATATCACACATAACATTTTAACACAGACTCAAGATCAGACAAGACATTAAGGGCCTCATTACGATGTCGGTTGGAAAGGCTCTGAACAGCATTTGGATTTTCCTAACCTGTGTTGGAACCTATGTTTCCGACAGACTCGGAAACATTTCCGACTGATCGATTACGATGGAAAGGTAACAGTTTGGTCTGTCTGACTCAGTTCCGACCGGCATTCGGAGACTCAGAGTCGGTCGGAGATGATCCTACAGGTCTATGGACCGTGTTGCCGACCGACGTATTACGATATCGGATTAGGACAACCTTTTCGAATCGGTCTGTCTGACACGAAATTGCTGTCGGAAACTGACTTTGGGGGCCCCTAGCAGGCCCCCCTTCACCCGGAGGCCTCTGGTCGGGGCCCGTGAGGGTACCCACGGGACCCCTCTTTACAACCAGTGTAGCAGGCACCATGGGGTGCCCGCCTCAGGGTGCAAGTTTTTCCGCAACCACCCTTTTTTTCAATGGTAGCCTGTGTTGTCGGTCGGAACAATTGCTCGCATTGAAGTTAATGGGAGTCCGACCGAGCGGTGTTCAGAAACATCATAATTGGTCGGTCGGACTCCCCGAACCCGAGTCGGCCGGAAACGATTCCGACAAGAAGCCAGTCGGAATGCTTTCCGACCGACATCATAATGAGGCCCTAAGATGTATGACAGGCCTAAACAGTGTTCCCTAAAGAACAGTCCAGGGGGGAGCACAGATTTGTTGTTTTTTCAGGAGTGGCCTCTTTGTAGCTGGAGTCAATGTTTTAGTCCAGTTTAACACTTTTCCAGGGCCATCAGCAAGACAAAATATGGTGTGGTCCACAAAATATCAAGTAACCTATGCTTGCCCCGCTGCACAATAGAAAAGCTGAAAATATCAAATTTAGGTGGCAGTCATCAACATCAGCATATATGTATATAGGCATACAATACCGCCCAAGGAGGCGAGTGCTGATTTTTAACGCCTCATCAGAGGTAGTAAGCGCTATATAAAATACAATTATTTAGAAGCACCAATGTACTCATATTAACTTTCTATGTCAAGATACTTCTTATATACATAGGTCGAGAAAGTTTCAAAGGAAACAGTAAAATACATCATGCCCCCTTAATTTCATGGTGCCCAAACATTTTATAATTGTCCACCTTTGTCTACTCCAGAAATTATGAGGCACATTTCTGCCGACTCTAATCACCACAGTATGCACACTTTCTTTTCTACATTTTTACATTGTCCAGCTTTTAACTATGTACATTTAGAAAATTAGAAATACTGACCACAGGCACCGGATCGTAAAGAATCTTAGGATATGATTCTCCTAGTTTTTTGGTTTTCCTATCCCACCGTGCACCATCCAGAAACAATCCTCGGACATAGACACCTATAATAAATTAAATGCATTTATTTTCAATAACAGATGGGATGTAATTTGTTTTACTTAATGTTAACACTCATAACGAAATATTCCTGAAATTAAACTGTTTCTTAAATTAAAATTTTTATTGGAGAAAAATCGATCAGTTGCATTGCGAAAAAAAATTGCATATTAAAAAAGGATCACAAAGATACAAAGTACATATCATTTTTAAATACAATAACATATTAGAGTGTATCGTTTAAAAATGTCTGTGTCCCATTATTCCTTATCACATAACACAATTCCAGACAATCAACATGCCTCATTTCAATAAACTGGGGGCCTTGCGAGATTATCAGCCTTGCATAATCAATGGCCAAGCCTCCAGGACTGATATAAAAATCAGCTGCCATGTACTTATTGCAATGTTTATCACGTCTGAGCTAACCCAAATAATGGTGTTTTTGAAAATAAATCCAGTTTTATACCCCAAATCTGATATGTTCCCAAATTGGGTCATAACCAAAACATATGATTCCAGTTCCTCATACTGTTGACCAGGCAGAGAGAACATTTATGAGAAATATTCGAATTAAATTATTTTGTGGAGAATAGTACAAATGCAACATGCTGTTATAATGCACCTGCTGCAAGTTAATCCTCTGCAAACATATATGTGCTTCCCATTAAGTCTATACCATTCTATAAAACTTGGAGCCATATTTATAAAAAAGTGGCGCAGCGCAGTAAGTCACCTTGCTGCACTGTGTCACTGGGAAAGGGCAGGAATGTGCTGTATTTAAGGCAATACGGCACATTCCTGTCCTTTCTCCTGCACTGGAGCACAATATGCTGCCTAACACCAATGCAGGCACCCTTGCACCATGGGCGCATGCAGGAATGTTTTTGTGCAGGAAGGCACACCTTCCTGCACAAAAACAATCTTGAGAGGCTTTTTCCTCTTAGAATAAATAAACATATTTCTCCTCGCTACGCCTCTCTTGGGGAGGCGTATCTTTTTGGCGCATTCCCAGGTTTATCTGTTCTTTTAAATCTGGGAATGCATCAAAATCCATGATGCTGCGTGGAAACACCCACACAACACTAATGGAAACGCCATGTGATTTGCGCTGTGTTACAGTACTCGAGATGTATGAAGCCACGGAAGGTGGCCTTGCATGGCTTAATAAATTTAATTTTTCATTTGCGTCACTCTTGCTCTACGTTGCGTAGTGCAAGAGCTACGCAAAGGTGAGGAGTTGGCCTAACGGCTAGGGTGCTCGATCATGGACCTGGGCAACTGGGTTCGAGTCTCGGTAATGACGCCGAACATCCTGTGATTCTGGGCAAATCACTTAATCTCCCCGTCCCTAACAAAAAATTAATGTGTGTCCTCATGTAATGTAACTGGTGCTATGTAAAGCGCTCTGATACCCGATTGGATTCGGGTCAAGATTGCGCTATATAAAACATAAAACTCGGCAAAAAAACATAAAAAATATGCCCCTTAGTGTAATTTCTATCTCTGTTGACCATTTGTGTAACAGTTGTTAGAAGCTCCATTGTATAATTCAATAACTACTAATCCCATTGATTCATCAGTGGGGGCTGTTTTCATGTCAATAGATTTTAGTTACAGTGGTGTGGATACTATTAATGATTACAGATTTACAGTGTTAATCCAATATAACAACTTTACATAGAAAGGATTTATAGAATCCTCACTAATGATTTCAGCGTTGTCGATATGATTTACAGAGATTACCAATAAGGGCATTCCTTGTACATACTTGGCTGTGAAAACCAGTTTTCTTGTTGCGTCTATAAATTACTTTCCTAGACAAAAGATATTGACAGCCATGAAACAGTTGGATTCAGAGAAGTCATTTGACC
The DNA here is from genome assembly GCF_964204655.1 of Triturus cristatus. NCBI lineage: Eukaryota > Metazoa > Chordata > Amphibia > Caudata > Salamandridae > Triturus > Triturus cristatus. The sequence goes on along the minus strand of NC_140584.1, from coordinate 701,082,907 downwards.
CGGTCATCTAAGAGTTTTTTAATGCAATCCGAACAAGAATGAATTTTCATTTCCTGATGACCAAGTTATTGGCTTCTTTTTTATTAAGGGAGTAAGTGTAAAAAAATAGTAACGCAATAGCCTCTGCAGGTCTATCTGCAGTCCCCTAATATATTGCTCTGTGTTAGAGCATATTTCTATTTATATACTCTCATTTAACCTTTCAATTTCTCCAAATCAAGTTTACGGCAAGCATTAATCTTTTTCGGTCTGGCCCAGAAACAGCTTTAGCGGTTTCACCAGACCTCTATTTTCAGACAAATCAATGAATACAAAATACATAAGTGTATATCTGTATAGAGGGGCTTTCGGTCAGTGGTCTTCTCCAATGATCTGTACGGTATTCAGACAAAATATTGACATTTTAATATCGACCTACATAAATATCGAGTTGCAAATATCGTAATACAGAAATATCATCAGCAAGAATATCGTTGACAAGAATATCGATTTTAAGGTAAGTAATGAACAAGTTACTTACCTTTGGTAACAATATATCTGTAAGAAACATTAGTTAGTTAGATTCCTCACCTTAGAATATCCCTAGGTGTCAGGCTGGATCCGGAAAGATTTTTTGTCAGCAATACCCTTGCGCGTTGCTAGGCGTCGTCTGCGGCTCCGCGTCCGTCGTCAGCGTCGTGATTGCCGGGATGACGTCATCGGAGTACTTAGACGCCGCCCTTGCGCGCTGACGTCAGTTCTTGTACATAGCTTTCTGCTCCAGGAACGCAGAGCCATGCAAGAGACCGACACTGGTGCCAAAAATCTAGGGCCCTGAAAGGGATGACCTCAACCCTAGATATCGGTTCGCAGAACGGGGAGGATGGGTGGGGCGGTGAGGAATCTAACTAACTAATGTTTCTTACAGATATGTCTTTACCAAAGGTAAGTAACTTGTTCATCTGAAAGAAACACGTTAGTTAGATTCCTCACCTTAGAATAGATACCCCAGCAATACCAACCCCGGTGGTGGGTCTGCGAACCAAGATCACACCAGAAAGTCCTGGACAACAGAACGGCCAAAGAAACCATCACTCCGGGCTTGGCTGTCCAGGCAATAGTGTTTGGCAAACGTGTGCAGCGAGGCCCAAGTTGCTGCCTGGCAAATGTCCTGCAAGGGACTCCCTGGCCCAGGGCAGTGGTCGCCGCTGTGGCCCGAGTGGAATGGGCCCTCAGCCCTACAGGAGGTTCCTTTTTAGCTAAGGAATAACAGGCCTTGATACACAAAACGACTCACCGAGAGATGGTTCGCTTGTGCACCGCCTGCCTCTTCTTAGTGCCCACGTAGCCAACAAAGAGTTGGTCGTCCACCCGGAACTGTTTGGTTCGGTCCAGATAAAAGGACAGCGCCCGTTTTGCGTCCAGACGGTGGAGCCCCTCCTCCTCTTTCGAGGGATGCGGAGGCGGAAAGAAGGTGGGCAGTGTAACAGACTGGCCGATGTGAAAGGCAGTTACCACCTTAGGGAGAAAAGAAGGACGAGTCCTGAGAACAACTTTGTCCGAATGGACGGAAAGGAGGCTTAGAAGAGAGAGCCTGGAGCTCACTCACCCTTCTAGCAGAGGTGATGGCAACCAGGAAACCAGTCTTAACCCCTTCGGTGCCCGCCCCTTTCCCCGCCCTGTGCCGCCCGTTACATTAGCGGGCGGGGTTTGTGACGAGCTGGACTCGTCATGGGCACAGCGCCACCGCGGCCCATGACGAGTCCAGCTCGTCACGGGCACCGAAGAGGTTAAGAGTCAGAAGACGAAGGAGACAATTATGAAGTGGCTCAAAGGGAGCGCACATCAGATATGTCAATACTAGATTTAAATCCCACTGAGGCATTACGAAAGGGACAGGAGGAAACATGTGAGTAATGCCCTTAAAGAATCGAGAAACAACAGAGGATTTAAAAAGAGAAGGCTGATCAGGAAGCCGTAAGAACACAAAAATAGCCGAAAGGTATCCCCTAAGGGTGCCCAGAGCAGAACACAGCTGGGCCACGGAAAGAAGAAAGAGGAGAACCTCAGAAAGAGGGGCGGAAAGGGGATTCACAGCCTTTGCTGTGCACCATGCCACAAATTTGTTCCACCTGCTGACGTATACCGATTTTGTGGAGAGACGCCTGGCTGCCAGAATAACATTACAACCTTCAGGAGGCAAGTCAAATGGCATCAACTGCCGCCGCTCAATCTCCACACATGGAGGTGGAGGCTGGACAGGTTCGGGTGGAGGACCGTCCGCTGCTGCTGCGACAGAAGGTCCTCCTGAAGAGGCAGTCGGATTGGGGGATCGATCGATAGACTGAGTAGCTCGGGATACCAGTATCTTCGTGCCCAATCCGGAGCCACAAGGATGACTTGGGCCCGGTAGCGCCTGATCTTCTTCAGCACTCTGGGCAGAAGCGGTATAGGCGGAAAAGCGTACAACAGACCGCAACCCAACTCGCGACGAAAAGCGTCTCCGAGCGAGTGCCGCCTTGGAAACTCCAAAGCGCAGAACTGCTGACATTGCGCGTTCTCTTCGGTGGCGAATAGATCTAACCAAGGCTCTCCCCACGGCCGAAAGAGGCCTTGCGCCACGTCCGAGTTCAGACGCCATTCGTGATCTATCATGCACCGGCGGCTGAGTTCGTCCGCCCTGGCGTTCAGAGAGCCTGCCAGGTGTTGAACCACCAGGGTGATGCCCTGATGTTCCAGCCATGTCCAGAGGCGCAGAGCCTCCTGACAAAGGGTCCACGACCCCACCCCGCCCTGTTTGTTGCAATACCACATGGCGGTGGTGTTGACCGTGAACACCTGCACTACACTTCCCCGAACAGAGGGAAGGAATGCCTTCAGTGCAAGCCGGATCACCCGCAGCTCCAATAGGTTGATATGGAGCCGGGACTCCGCCGGAGACCAGAGGCCTCTGATCTCCGCCTCTCCCATGTGGCCCCCCCAACCCAGGATGGACGCATCCGTCACTACCGTGTGCTCCGGTTGGGGAAGGGAGAGGGATCTGCCACTGACCCAATCGCAGTCCGTAAGCCACCACTGCAACTGTCTTGCAGTGCCCTCCGAGATCAAGACATGGTCGGACAGGTTGCCCCGATGCAGGGCCCACTGAAACTTCAGGTCCCACTGCAGAGCCCACATCCGCCACCCGGCGTGATGTACCAGCAGGATGCAGGAGGCCATCAGACCCAGAAGCCGCAGCACCAACCTGACCGAAACCCGGGATAGAGGCCGAAAGATTGGAATCAGAGCCTGAATATCCCGGACCCGCTGCTCTGGAGGATAGACCCGGAACTGCGCCGAGTCCAGAACCGCTTCGATGTAGAGGAGCTGCTGGGAGGGACTCAGATGCGACTTCGGCACATTGATGGAGAACCCCAGCAAATGCAGGAGGTCGGACGTAGTCTGGAGGTGAGAGACGACTGCCTGGGGCGAGCCCGCCTTCAACAACCAGTCGTCGAGATAGTGGAAGACTGGAACCCCTAATCTGCGCAGGTGAGCTGCGACCACCGCCATCACTTTCGTGAACACCCGAGGGGCACTGGTGAGGCTGAAGGGGAGCACGGTAAACTGAAAGTGCTCGTGGCCTACCGTGAAACGCAGGTAACGCCGGTGGGCCGGCAGGACGGGGATGTGGAAATAAGCATCCTGCAAGTCCAACGCTACCATCCAGTCTCCAGGGTCTAGGGCAGCCAGAACCTGAGCTAAGGTGAGCATCTTGAACTTCTCTTTCCAGAGGAAGGCGTTGACGCTCCTGAGGTCCAAGATAGGGCGTAGGCCCCCTTTGCCCTTCTTGGGAACCAGAAAGTAGTGGGAGTAACAACCCCGACCTACTTCAGGGCCAGGAATGCGCTCGATGGCCCTGCCACATCCCCTTATAGCCAAAATCCTTAATTACAAGAACAAAGATACAATCATGCGTAAGACACACTGCCTGGGGGGAACTGGTCTCGGGCTCCCAGTGCATAATGATTTTCCCAGACTTGACCCACCAAGTGCAGTAACAACAGATATCTTTCGACAAGGTCAAACAGAAGTTTAGAACGCTCAGAGGTCAATATATGCTCCAGTATCCAGCTAAACACAAAGTACTCTAAGGTTCAAATCTCTCTTCTTTGATACTCTGGAGGCTACCTGGGACTGGGGGACAGAGCAACATCAACTGTGGAGCAATCAGACTCTTATATGGCGCTCCACAGACGAACATACTGGCCCGGGAAAAATAGACAACCGAAGGGGCTGCTGGACATCTCGCAGACAACGCATGTGGTTCAGGACATATGTGTCCTTGGACTCAGAAAAAGTATCCCCTGATTAAACACTCAGTCCGGCCACCAATACAACTAAAGAGAAAGCATCACCTCTTCCGGACATTTGACTCAATGGCTCCACGGGCCGAAGGCAGAAGACTGATACCACAAAAAATTTCCTGTCAGCATCATTGTATCCTTTATTATGCTGCTACCGTGCAGATAAAGCTGGGGGACTCACTTGAAATTACACCTAGTGCGATGGGGGCAAGGCGGGGGGAACAGATGCTTCTCGGAGGAAGTATGGTATGGGGAGTAGTTGGGAAAAGGGAAATACTCATGTTAGCCCATATAGACTCCATTTTCTTTCAGTTATTAGAGTTTGCATGGTTTGCACAATAAGACAATCACTTGGTGGGGTGCCCCAGCATTTCAACACCCCACACTGCTTACCTGCAATGGTCTTCTGGGCTCTTACTTACCACTTACATCCAGCACCCACCGTCATACTTGAATTCACACCTATGACATGGAACATTAACAGAATGAAGCTCACCGCAGTCCTACGCTTTGCAAAGCGAAACGCTCTGGCAGTCCTAATGCTTCAGGAAACCCATGTACTGGGGAATAGCTGCAGACTTCTAGCTCGATATGGGCATGATAGTGTATATCACTCCGGTCACACAAGAGGCCCCAGAGGTGGCAATCCTTGTTTACAAGACTTTTCCTCTGGCTGTCTCCCAGGTGAAACATGACTCATTAGGCAGATACATAGTGGTGGAGGGATCCATTTATGGTTGCCCTGCCCATGACCTTGGCTTATATGTCCGTCCTTTCCTCCACACACTCGCACTGAAGAAACTTCAGGATGTAATACTGGGGCTATCCCAGGGAGTTACCCTCATGTGGGGAGACTTTAATGACATTGTGAATCCAGAGGTAGATTCTGCAAGTCCCAGGGGCCAAAATAGCAGTCATAGAGGGAAACTTAAGGGAAGATCTGGACTGAGGGTTTGGAACTTTGCGATGCATGGAGGGTGTGGAACGCCCGCAATATAGTCATCTGTCAGCTGCACACAAGTTACTGTCCTGCATCTATCTCTTCCTGTGACTCACATGGTCTGCACATCGGGTTCCCACATACTATCCCAAGCCATATCTGACCATGCACATGTCACACTCCGAATGGCCTTTCCGGGAGGGGGAACCCACCCAATGTGGCGGACTAGTGCTTTGCACCTTACAGATGCCGCCTTCATGTTGTTCCTCACCTAAGAGATCAGACATTACCTGGAGACCAACAGGGAATCAGTCACCGCCCACTGCACCATATGGACTGCCGGTAAGGACACTCTACAAGCATTGGCGTCACTAGGGTTGGTGTCACCCGGTGCGGGTAACTCATGGTGTCACTCCATTCCCAACTTACCGCATGGACCTCCTCCGCCTGAGTCCGCCAGTGGACACAGTTGGCAAATAACGGGACCATACAGAATCCTTAGTAACGTTTGTAAATGTAGGTCCTATATTTACAAAATGTGCCTGTTAAAAACAGTGTGACAATGATTCGTTAATCAGGTTGTACAGTGGGCTACCTGCTAGTCAAAAGTTCATTGGAATTTATAATATCATAGGTATGGTACTTTTTACTGGTGTGGTGTTCCCACTATCCAGCAACACGATATATCCGTGGTCGAAGTGAGGGAAAAAAAGTAGGGGAACTGTGGGCGGAGAATCAGAGGGCGGGAATAACCCAAGGATTGGATCAGTGGGCAGAGCCAGAGGCGTGGCCAGAATGCGCAAACATCCCAATTTCTTGTATTTGTTTGGTTTCACTGCCCAGTTTTATTAACCAATGGATACACATGATTATTTAAGGTTATAATGAGTTATTGACAGTAAAATGTGTTCAGAAAGTGGGATATGCTTCTAATCACAGAATGTCCCCAAATACGATAAAATGTGGAAGCACAAGCCATTTGTCTCCGAGCCATGGAGTTTCTGTCATCAGCACTTCTCCCTTTTCCAAAACAGCAGTTCAAACATGAATGGCTAAAAATCCTAGTTTGCAAATGTTTTCTAAATAATAATGGCTCTGCCATATTTGCCTCATAATGCAAGATCTGCAGCATGATCTGACCATTTAAACTAATAAATTGTTTGTAGCTCAAACCTATCAAAAGTTAATAAAAAATGTGACTTGTGTTGCTGCGCAGTAGATGACAGTTAATAGCTCACTATTCTATGTTAGGATTTTAACTTATAAACTGCAAGTAACAAAAGGATCTCTCTGACAAAAGCAGTAGCCCACTGGCCTATTTACATTATGTGCACTTTGTGATCTGCATGGTACATGTTCTTTGCAGCAGGTACATTAACCCTCTGAGCTACCTTTCCATGAGTCAAATCTTCCATTAGACAAAATTCCGATCTCTCTCTAGGAAGAACATTAATCACCAGAGTCATCATGACATTTTTATTGTTACCGAAACTTACTGGAGGCCAGGAAGGAGGCAGCAAGCGCTTTTAGAACCATAATATACTTGCAAAAATGATGCCTCCACCTAAAGTGAGCACCTGGTGCGGTCACACCGGTTGCACCGCCCTAGAGCTGGCCCTTCTCAAGGGTCCTGTGATCTCAGTGACAGGGTCACTGTTCTAGGGTGTACTGCTTCATAGGCCTGCCCGCAAGACTGGAGGTGAACTTCAGTATGAATAGTGGTGGACAAGCCTTGAAGGTTAACCTACACTTGTCATGCTAGGGTCCACCTGCTGGTGCTACGACACCGGGGCTTCTAATGTCTTGCGAAGCCTTCTAAGGTCTAGCATGAGATAGTGCTCTCTCAGGAGAGTGGTCTGGCGGACTGGTTATTAAGGCTGAACCTGGTTCCCCAGTTCCAAATTCAGCAGCTCTGGCCATAGTGCCACATCCTCTCCCCCACTGAACACCATACTGCCCCACTGAGAAAAACTCAGACTGCCTTCAACTACAACCCAATTGTTGCCAGCTATAAACACCTGGATGCGGCTCAATTTAAATTCCGCACTGGGCAAGAGCAATATGTGGCCTACAAAAAAAAGTGACAGCATCCTGGAAAAAGCAAACAATCATAGGGAATGCAACATTTTGCAAACCATGTGAAATGTAAGCAGGAACAACATGGTTACCTTAACACTTTTACACTCACTGTTCTGAAATCAGTGAGTGCTTTTGCCTGAAAAGTTAAGGACATGACAACAGGGCCCTGAATGGACCCATTTCAATGGCCATTGCTTATATCCTTACAAAACGTAAGCAGTATGGTAAAAAAAAGACAACAATCCTAGATACAGAGCAGCAGTACAAATTTTGTTTTTCAATCCTCACATTGCAGTACCTCCAGGATTGGTGCACTAGTTCCAAGCCCAGGGAAAACAAAGCCAAGACAACAAAAATAGCGCTTCACTGGCAAACTCTGTAAAGGTGGCACTAATGTGTTTGGGTGTGAATAAAATCAATCTGGACAGTTTGCTACCACTCTGTCTTACTTTATTTAGTTATTTATTTTTCATATTTTTAAACTTTTATTCCAGATGCTGAATTTTGGAATTAAATGTCAGAAAAATACGACATTGATTTCCAGCAAAAGTGATTTTCTTTTTTGGATCCATTTCACAGGGAAGCAAATAAAAGAAAGGAGAGGAGACAGTGCCCACTGCGCACAGGCACCTCCTCCTCCTAAAAGGTTAGGTTGCTCTGCGCACACCGGCCCTGTTGGTGTCACCCCATATGAGGGTGCCACCCGGTGCGGTCTGCACCCCCCGCACCCCCATAGTGACGCCGCTGTCTACAAGGTATAGCCAGATTCTGTCTGCGTGGCAAGGAAATGGACAAGCATCAACAAATAACTGACTTAGAGACTGACATTCTGAATCTTGAGTGCACTAGTTGGGGCTAACCCACTGAGCAAACGCAAAGCTGCTTTGTTGCTGCCCGATCGTCTCTTAGACAGCTGTCCCTTGATGAGGCCGGTCACTGCTCGATTGTGGAGATGCAGAGAATGTATGAATGAGGCGATGAATCCTGTAAACTACTGTACTGGCTGGTGACAAAAGACAGCCTCATATATAGTTCCATTCCTAACAGACACCTATGAGAGTGGAGGGATAGTCAAGGTCATAAACATAGCAGCAACCTTCACTGCATATTACCGCCTACTTATACGGCATATGCCCGTCCCCCGCGGGAAACCTCCATGCCATTAATTACAGATCTCCCTCTGCCTTGTTTGCACTCAAGAGGCAGTAAAGCTATTCAGCAAGCCCTCCAACCAGATAGATTACGGCTTGCTCTCCAGAGCCTGAATGCCCAGACGGGTACCCAGTAGAGTATTACTGATGGTTTAATGAACTTAAGATCTATGTCAAAGTGGGGGGGGCGTGGCTTCACTGCATCGCAAAATGGCCGCATAGAGTGCGAGCTCTGCCAGGCGAGTACACAATCCTCGAACAAACACACGTTTCAGAAGCCAATCCAGAGACCGCTGTGCATGCAGGTATCGAGCTGAAGACGCAGGCGGCCGTCGCGGCCTAGTGAGGCCTATCAATTCGGAGCCATCCTACTCCTGCGGGGTGCGGCTGCCGCCCCTCGCGTGAGGCATCCACAGGCCACACAACAAACAAAGAAGACACACGCACACTCTCCGCTGGTGCACTGGGCCTCCCTTCCCACCTGACGGGCACATCCAAGGGGAGATGCCTCGGGGCACGATGGCGGGTCCTGGATGCAGACTGCCCGGTTCTGGCTGCTGGGGCAGGGAGGCCTGTGCGAGCGTTGGGACTGGGCGGTCCACTGAGCTTCTCCATCAGCACTCAGCGCACGCCGAACGGCGCCGGAGGCGGAGACGTGCCCGGAATGCCACACAGCTCACCGCAAGAATACGAATGCGATCATCCCGCCCGACTGAGTGGAGGTGAGTGCCCGCAAGGGGGCTTGCGAGAGTGGGGCAGGCCCGCGACGTGGCCTGGAGTCCCTGGCACGCCGCAGTCCAAGAGGCGGTCCAGCACCTAGACCCAGCCGGGGCTGAGCCCGGAGGTCTGCCTGCCCGCTGGGTCTGAAAGAACTCGATGGCCTGGTGGGCTCGGCGGCAACTTCGGCAGACATGGACCCAGTGTGGCAAATGACCTAATCCAGGACAGCCAGACACATAGAAGGTATCAGTGCTTGCACGGGGAGGATGAACGAGACCGAGTGGGCCCCAGTGATACAACCACAGCAGGGAACCGGCAGCAGGCTGAGGAGAAGCCACCACGCCAGCGTTCCCAGCACAAAGAGCAGCACTAAGACCCCCGTCCTCCACAGGGCCCTTGAATACTAGGCCATACCACTCCACTCAACGAGAAAGCATCTGAGGCGCCTCTGGGGAGCCGAAGGCTCACACAGCTGCCAGGCAACAGGCAGTTAGGGAGCCACAGATATCGCGCAGCCAACCAAGCCACTTGAACACAGGTGAGGCGTTAGCACACACCAGACTCCCCTCCTTGTGCGCGCTCACCGCACTTCACTCGCCAACTATCATGGGCAAGCCCGAAAGAAGGCAATCCAAGCTCTCCTTCGAGTAGAAGCGCAGTGTCAGACAGATGAACCCAGAGCCAGAAAAAGGCACCGCTGCATGCCCTCCAGAAGAACTTGACAACCAGGACCTAGACATCAAAGAGATCCTGCTGGAGGTAAAGTCCAGTTTGAAAAACAGCGACGTCAAGTTAGACCTACTCACTGCGCGCCAAGACAAGGTGAAACACAGGGTCGACGCTCATGACTCCCAACTAGAAACGCGTGTGAGCGGAGCGTAGGACAGCCAGATCACCACATCTGAACATCTCTTATGGATAAGGTCCTGGACCTGATTGAGCAAAAAACATGAGGACCTTGAGGCCTGCTCGAGGAGAAACAACCTTCGGATTACCGGCCTACCGGAGTCAACAGCAATCTCACAAATCGAAGACTTCATAGAGATGATGCTGCGTGACCTCTTCGGACCTGAACTGTCCCCAGTCTTCATAGTTGAGGGGGCCCATAGAACCCTGGGCCTGCGACCAACCCCAGTGGCACCGCCTCGCCCAATAGTAGCACAGGTGTTAAACTATAAAGACCGCGACACAGTCCTCCATGCGGCAAGAGAGAGAGGCCAGTATCAGTATAAGGGCGACCATTTATCTTCTTTCCAGACTTCACAGTGGCGATGCAGCTGGCAAGACGTGATTTCCAGCCAGCAAAAAGACTCCTACAGCAGGCTAGCCTGAAATACGCAATGTTATACCCAGTCAAGTTAAGAGTAACTCAGGATGGGAAAACATACCACTTCACGGATCCAAAACTAGCCCTCAAATTCGACAAAAAGCAGATACAACCTAAGAATTTATGAGGGGCATCTTCTCAGGTCCTCTATGATGCACAACTGAGTGACAATGACTAAACAAAACCTGGTACTCCTTGAGTTCTGTACATGTAGTTGGAGACATGGTCCCGCTAATGGAGGGCTGGTAACTTTCATGCAGCTGACACTCACACTCTGTTTGGGTGTAAGCTGCACTCTCTGTTCGCAAACCTGTTGGGGGGGGGGGGTTAAAGATCTCCTATACAAGAGACACTCTAAACATAGCTTCTGTCCTCATAGTATTATGCTCGGCCACCAAGCCTTTATTGGCAGGCTAGTTCACACGGCGATTCCGCTACCCCCCAGGGATAAATCCCAGTTGTTTTCGACATGGGAGAGGGAGGTTCTTTCTCAACCTGGGGGGTTGGTGTGGGACGGGGGTGGTGAGCGTGGGAGGGGGGTTGCATTGTTCAACTGTTGGTTGTTTTAAAAATGTTGGCTATATGACATACACCTGCATCTCCTTTAATGTCCCAAGAACTCGAGGGAGCACGACTCGCGAAATCTCTTACACAGGGTAACACCCAGTTGTTAAAATGAACTATGACACTACAAGGCAAAAATGGGTAGTCTAGCCACAGTAAAGCTCATAACATGGAATGTTAGGGGTCTCAATGATAGTAGGAAAATTTGTCTGATACATGCTTACTCGCACAGGCACCAGATAGACATCTGTATGCTCCAAGAGACCCACCTAGTTAGCCGGGCTCTCCCGCCGCTACTCACAAAGGGTTGGGGTACCACTTAGCCACATACTCCAACTATGTAAGAGGCGTATGCATTCTCATTCAACGGAATCTGGCCTGGTCTACAAAACATTGCATTTGTGATAGCGATGGGCGATACCTCATCCTAACAGGCACACTCTACAATCACACAATCACCCTTGCCACAGTCTATGGCCCCAACGGAGACGACCTAGAATTCTTCACCAAGGTCTGGCACCTGATCTCAAACTAGAGTGCACAGACAACTTTATGGTGCAGAGATTTCAATGTTTCATTAATAGATTCCTTGGACAGGGAGGGTATTTCCCGGTGACCACACCCATAGGCCGCTTGGACTTTGACCAGAATCATCGAGGACAATCACCTCATGGACCTCTGGCAGGACACACACCCAGATACCCAAGCGGGCACATGCTTCTCCCTGAAACACGGAGCGTGATCCCAGATAGATTACTGGTTGGCTATAAAAGATCTCCTTCCTTGGAGTCATTCACCTACCCCACACCCTCTCGGATCACGCCCCTGTGCAACTGACAATCCATCCCCCTGACACACTCCCGTACACATTCACATGGCGACTACCCCCACGGAGCGCTAACAGACTCTGCCTTCAGGAAGAAATACGCGTGGCAATCCAAACATACTTCGAACACAACACTGGGTCAGTTAGCTCCCCTGCCACCCTTTGGGAAGCCTTTGAGGCGGTGATTCGAGAGGAGTTCTTAGCCAAACAACATGGGGTGTTGAAATCCATCCGCAACACGATCACGGTGCTTGAAAAATACATTTCGGCATTAGAAGCACAGTTTCACAGCTCTAGCAGCACTGACACCCTAGCCTGCATACGCGAGAAGATATCTGAATACCAGGAGGAGGCGATATGAGAGACCCTGTTCCTGAGCAAAGAGACCCAGGCACGCAGGTACGGGGAGGGTGATCACCCTGGCAAAACCCTAGCCCGATTGCTCCAAACACCGCATGCCACGTCATACATCGCGGAACTGCTCGATCCGGAAGGCCATAGCTACTCTTCCACATCGGAACTGATGCAGATCATGGACGACTTCTACGTGCGACTCGATTCCACAGCCCAGGGGAAAACCCCTCCAGACATGCAGGCGTATTTTGATGACATTGAGCTGGTATGGCTCTCGAATTCACACTGGGAATTCCTAGACTCCCCTGTCACGGTGGAGGAAATCCAGCAAGCAATTGCCAGGCTTTCCCAGAGATAAAGCTCCGGGACTGAACGGGCTTACAGCAGCTTTTTATAAAGAATATTCAGACATCCTAGCCCCCAAACTCCTAGACTTATAGCTTGATGCACTGGAGACGGGTCTGCTTCCCCCTATAATGCGTGAGGCAGTAAGCTTTACATTTCTAAAACCAGATAAACCTGCCCATCACTGTGACTCCTACTGGCCGCTAACACTTATTAACATCGATAATGAAATATTCGCTAAGGTCTTAGCAAACAGGCTGCAACTGTTGCCCCCAGTGATGATCAGACCTGACCAATCGAGATTCATACCTGGCAGTTCTACAACGCACAATCTCCGAACCATGTTCTCATGATGCACTATTTAAACCTCCAAAACCCCACTGTGGCCGTTCTGCTCGACGCCACGAAAGCATTTGATAGGCTGGAATGGAAATATATGTTAACACTACTGGAGAGAATGGGGCTGGGCCGCATCTTTCTCGCGCAGATCCACCTTCTTTACGCCTCACCCATGTCTCGCATATGCCTCAATGGTCAGACCTCAGATCTCTTCCCGATAGGCAGGGGCATGAGGCAGGGATGCCCACTTTCCCCCAAACTTTTTGCCATTGCCATGGAGCCCTTGGCAGCACAAATGCGGCAAGACCACGTGAATCGGGGACTGGGTTTTTACACTCGTGGGCTAGTCGTGTCCCTCTATGCGGACGACATCACCCTATACGTAAATCACCCCAAAAACAATCTCTCACCACTTATTCACGAAATTGCACAATTTGGTGGCATTTCGGGAATCCAAATCAATAGGGCTAAGTCCACGCTACTTTCCCTAATGGAGGCCACAAGTCCATTCTCCATGGAATATCCGCTCCAGTGGGCAAGTGGCCCGGTTAAATAATTGGGGATCTATGTGTGTAACGACTCGGAGGAAGTCTGGAGGGCCAACTTCGGCAACGCAATAAACTGGTTTAAAGACAGAATTCCTCATGTGGACAAAAGTCCCTCTGTCTCTGGCAGGCCGAATCGCCATTGCAAAAATGGTGATTCTACCCAAGTTCCTCTATTTATTCGTGAACATCCCAATGCCAATCATGCAGGCTTTCTTCAAGAGACTTAGGTCCAATCTTACACTAATCTGGGCTGGGAAGCAGCCTTGTGTCAAATATGAGGTATTAGCGCTGCCGCAGGCACAAGGCGGAATGGGAGCGCCAGATTTACAATTATACGCGCCCAAGCACAATTTTTACGATACTGGACACATCCCACACCTTTCCAACCACAGGTCTCGGTGGAGATAGACAAAGTCTCCCTGTGCCCACTCTCGACAGCCCTATTTCTTCTATTCAAGTGTGCGGGACCTGACATAGACACTATACAGTGCTTGAGGTGGGCGTTGATGGCGCTGGTGTGTCGCGCGGCACACATGTGCCTCTATGCCCCATCGGTTCCGGTGGCAAAACACCCAATACTTCCGCCGAAGCTAGACGGAGGCACCTGCACTTGCGCCGGTTGGCTTGGCATTCACACTTTCGCGGATCTATACCCAAACAATCGATTCCTCGACCACCCTGCCCAGAACCCTGCCACAAGCACCCACTGGACAATCTCCTATATTATCAATTGCACGCAACCTGCCGGACAGTATTTGATACATTTCCAGTCCCCCGCAAACACTAATGGCACTAGAATATATTTACACATCCAGCACTGCACGCAAACTCATCACATCTTTGTACAACCACATGCAACGGTCTGCACCTGCGACAGACACACCGGCACGGGATGCATGGGGAAATGATCTCCCCATACCCCTCACATATGAGCAGTGGACATTCTGCAGTGGCCAGCTTGAAATTCTGTCCCCTCACTACAGATTACGCCTCATTCATTTCAAATTCTCACACTGCACATATCGAACCCACGTTCAGACACATAGAATGGGAATTTCTCCAGATTCTCACTGTACCCAATGCCATTCGCCGAGGGCGGACTTCCTCCACCTCGCCCGGCAGTGCCCCACTATAGCCGCCTACTGGGCAGAGATATTTAACACTATTGGAAAAATCATAGACACACAACTAGACCCCTCCCCGCTATTTAGACTGTTGGGATACGTGGCAGGCGTGGACCGCAGTGTCCAGAAACTTGTTGCACTAATGCTACTTTTAGCAAAACGCAGTCGCAATGAACTGGGGGCAGCCCGAGCACCACAATCTTGCGATTGGCTCAAAGACACTGCATATTGTCATGAGCAATTAACCAACTATTGGGAACTGATGCCAATGAAGTCTCGCCCTCATGATATATGGCAACCTTTCACCACCTATCCCCGGCTAGCGGAACCCTCCCATTCAGACCCGGGATCATTCACCTTAAAAGACTATCAGCCCATTATATTCACTACACAAAATACTCTAGCCCTTTGCTATCCCTTCCGACAGGCCCTCTGAAATGACAGATGCCACACCCCAGAGGGGTGCTGGAGAGGCCGTGGGGGGAGATGGTGACAGGGAAGGAGAGGCGCAGCCCTTTTTCTGAAGTTTCACATATACGATCTCTTATCTTACTGTGCCCGTTAAGTGTAAATGTTTTCAAATGCAATGGTATTTATGATGCATGTTCTCTGTCATTTAAATCAGCATTCAACATAATGTTTGTAACATTGCCAACGCTTTAAATAAAGTTTTTAAAAAATCTACGTCAAAGTCCTGGCTAACAGGCTTCTTTATTTGCTGCCATACCTAGTTAACCCAAATCAATGTGGATTTATTCCCCCCATAGCATCAGACAGTGTATTTGTAGGGTCTAAGTGGCTCTGTGTAGGACCCGGGGTCTCCAGGCCCTATGGGGCGGTAACGTGACACGAGCGGTCGGGCCACCAAAGGTCTGTGTGTAAAGCAACCATACAACACGCACCTCACATGGGACGAGGAACACACACAATAAGTGACGCCACACTGTAGGAGTTATGTAAATACTCAACTTTATCCAAGTAGATCACGTTAGATGCAGTTCATGAGGTAGCAGTACATTTCATAAGCTGATAATACAATTCCTCGCGATGTACATGTCAGTCAGGAGCTATAAATGTTGGTCATACCATAAATGCAATTCATGAAATATCAGTACTGCCTGAGATACAATTACCATTCACGTAGATGTACCCCCGCGCTTCACTTTCCTGTAGCGCCTTAGGGGGGTGATTATAGCGCTGGGCGCGCTAACCGGTGACGACCTCAGAACGGGGCATCTAGCACAGAGAGCTACTCGTAATCAAGGAAATTTAGCACTTCAATATGGAACATGAATAACAGAGCGCTACTCGTAAGCAATGACATTCAGCATTTCACTACGGAGCATAGGTAACATAGCGCTACTCGTAAGCAATGACATTAAGCATTTCACTACGGAGCATAGATAACATAGCGCTATTCGTGAGTACGGATATTTAGCACTTCAGGTCGGAACAGGGCTATCAGAGCGCTACTCGTACTCGGGGGCAGTCAATGCTTCACACGGGGGCTGTCCGCAGGGAGCGCACGGGACTTGCGGAGCGAGTCTCTCGGGCTCTGGTGCAGTTCGTAGGGCACCGCGCTTCAGTGTAGTCACGGGGGCACCAGGAAGGGATCCCTCGGCGGGGTCTCTCTGGCGCGATGACAAGGGGGACTCCCACGGAGAGGGGACCCGGGCTGAGGGTGCGGTGTGGCTCCCAACCAGTAGGGGGCGCACCAGGGACAATCCCAGCCTCCGGGCTTACCTCGTTATCGACGTCGGAAGGGGTCCGCTCCAGCGATTATGGGGGGACCTCGGCCTCGGCCTCGCGTACCTTCTCACGCTGCTGCGACGGCAGCGGCGGGGCCCCGGGCTTCTCCACGGGCCTCGCGATACGGCAGGGCGCTTCTTCCGGCCTCCGGGCCGCGGCGGTGAGCGCGCTGGCTTCCACGTCACAGGGGGGTGCTCAAGTTAAGGATGTAAGGAAGTTTAGAGTTCAATCTGGACACGCAGTCTCAGTGCTTGGCATATAAGTTTAGAGTTCAATCTGGACACGCAGTCTCAGTGCTTGGCATATACGTCTCTGTTCTCAGATGTTAGGTGAAGTCTTGTTGGCGCAGATGTATCTGGCGCCCCTAAGGGGTTCTGTTACAGGGGGGTAGGGATGGAGAAGGCGACTAGGTCCTTCCTAGTCAGGCTGGGCAGAGGTTCTCTGGGTCGTCCTACTGCTGGGCAAGATCAATGGGTTTCACATGGTCCCTCACTCACTTAAGAGGCAGCACCTAAATCCTGTCACTCTCAGAGGCATAAGACCCTGGCTAGGCCCTACCGCCTACACTCCTGGTGGATTCTTCCAGCTCTGCTTCACCCCACTGGCCAACTCAACACAAAAAGTTCCCTCCCTCACTTAAGTAGCCCTAGGTCAGGTGACCTCTGGCCAAGGCGGCAAAAGAAAAACCACACCTCCCTTCTAGAAGGTTCCAGCACATTCCAGGAGCTTCCCCATTCTACCTATGGGACAAAAAGGCGGGCTGGTGTTGCAACATTGTTGTGGGGTTCCAGCCAGCTCCTGGCAGCTAGGGTGCTACTATGAAAGACCACTCTGCAGTAGCAGGGGCCTGTGGCAGCCATCTTGGGAGAAGGGAGCAACTGCACCTTAACACTGATTGGCAATGAAAAGGCGCCCGGAGACCTAGTCCAACATAAAAATGAGGGTGGAAAAAATGAGGCGCGATCAAAAATAGAAGGGGAGACCACCCTAGGGCTGACATGTCCAACATGCGTCCCCCCCAGCCGAAAGAGGGGAGAGCTACCCAACCTCTAGGGAGTTCTCATCAGTAAGGCGGAAAAACCTGGAGAGACCGTCAGCATTGGCGTGGTCAACTCCGGGCCGATGTTCCACCCGAAAGTCCATCCCCTGTAGGGAAATGGACCACCTCAACAACTTGGGGTTTTCGCCTCTCATCTGCATGAGCCAGCGAAGGGGCCGGTGGTCGGTCTGAATAAGGAAGTGAGTTCCAAAGAAATTTGGCCTCAACTTCTTCAGAGCCCAGACCACCGCGAAGGCTTCTCTCTTAATGGTGCTCCATCGCCGTTCCCGAGGGAGGAGTCTTCTGGATATGAAGGCCACTGGTTGATCTTGGCCCTCGGTATTGAGTTGCGAGAGCACCGCACCTATGCCGTGCTCTGAGGCGTCTGTCTGTACAATAAATTCCTTGCTGAAATCTGGTGTTGCTAGTACTGGAGCGGTACACATCGCCTGTTTCAGCGTGTCAAAGGCTTCTTGGCATGCAGCTGTCCATATGACCTTGCGAGGTTGCTTCTTTGAGGTCAATTCGGTCAAGGGGGCTACGATGGTACCATATCCCTTGACGAACCGGCGGTAATACCCAGTGAGGCCGAGGAAAGCTCGGACCTCTGTTTGGGTCTTGGGGGGCTCCCAAGCCAAGATGGTCTCTATTTTGGCCTGGAGGGGTTGCACCTTACCTCCGCCCACCAGGTGTCCCAGGTACACGACAGATCCCTGTCCAATCTGGCACTTGCTGGCTTTAATTGTTAAGCCAGCGCGTTGCAGCGCCTGCAATACCTCCTGGAGGTGTTGCAGATGGTCCTCCCAGGTGCTACTGAAGACAGCTATGTCATTCAGGTAGGCCGCTGAGAAGGACTCCAGGCCAGATAGTACCTGATTCACTAACCGCTGGAATGTGGCCGGAGCATTTTTGAGCCCAAAGGGCATCACTCGAAACTGGTAGTGGCCCTCGGGGGTGGAGAATGCTGTCTTCTCCCTTGCTCCATCGGCCATGGCAATCTGCCAATATCCGGATGTCAGATCAATGGTGCTGAGGTACCGGGCTGCTCCCAGCCGGTCCACCAGCTCGTCTGCACGTGGGATGGGGTGAGCATCTGTCTTCGTGACAGAGTTCAACCCCCGGTAGTCCACACAGAACCGAAGCTCCGGTGTCGTACCCGGTGGGGCCGCTTTCGGCACCAACACCACTGGACTAGCCCACGGGCTGCGGGAAGGTTCTATCACCCCCAGCTCCAGCATCTTTGCCACCTCACGCTGGATGCTATCCCTCACTCGGTCAGAGAGCCGGTAAGACTTGTTCTTCACCGGGGGGCTGTCCCCTGTGTCCACATCATGGGTACACAAATGAGTGATTCCAGGCGTGAGGGAGAACAACGAGGCGAACTGTCCCAGGACATGGCGACAGTCCCTCTGTTGCTCTGGGGTCAAGGATGGGGAGAGGACTACACCTTCCACCGAACCATCCTTCTCTTGTACCGCTAGAAGTTCAGGAAGAGCCTCACTCTCTTCCTCTTCGCTCCCATCCGTCACCATAAGGAGAGCAAGCTCTGATCGCTCATGGTGCGGCTTCAGGCGGTTGACGTGGAGCACCCTGAGGGGCTGACGGGGGGTTTTCATATCGACTACGTACGTGGTCTGGCCTCGCCGCTCCACAATGTCGAACGGGCCAGTCCACCGGTCCTGGAGGGCACAAAACTCCCAGGTTCCATAACCCACACCTTCTGTCCAACGTCTAACTCGACCATCCGAGCGTTGCGGTCATACCACTCCTTCATCACGGTCTGGCTAGCCACCAGGTTCTCTGTGGCTGCCTTCCACAGCTTGGCCATCTGGCTGCGGAACGCCAGCATGTAGCTAACAATGTCACGGGGAAGCTTCTGTGAAGTCTTCTCCCACCCCTCTTTCACTAAACTGAGGGGACCCCTAACGGGATGGCCATAGAGCAACTCAAACGGGCTGGACCCGACTCCCTTCTGCGGTACCTCCCGATAAGAGAATAACAAGCAGGGGAGGAGGACGTCCCATTTACGCCTCAAGCCCTCTGGCAGGCTTCGGATCATCTCCTTCAATGTCTTAGTGAAGCGCTCTACAAGTCCGTTAGTCTGGGGGTGGTAAGGAGTGGAGAACCGGTAGGTCACCCCACACTCCTTCCACATGGCCTGCATGTAGGCCGACATGAAATTCGTGCCCCTGTCCGACACCACGACCTTGGGGAATCCCACTCGGGTAAAAATTCCCAACAGTGCCCGCGCCACCACCGGTGCAGTGATGGTCCTCAGAGGAATAGCCTCTGGGTACCTTGTGGCGTGGTCCACCAAAACCAAGATGAACCGGTGTCCCGCTGCGGTCGGAGGGTCCAATGGCCCAACAATATCGATACCGACCCTCTCAAAAGGGGTCCCAACCACGGGGAGCGGTTCCAACGGGACCTTCAACTTAGTCCCAGTCTTGCCACTGGCCTGACAAGACTTGCAGGTCTTACAAAAGGTGTCTGAGGCAATCCTCATCCTGGGCCAATAAAAATGGGGGACCAACCGTGCAAAGGTTTTGTCCTGACCCAGGTGTCCGGCTAAGGGTATCTTGTGCGCTAACTCCAGCAGGAAGGCCCGGTAACATTGGGGGACCACTATGGCCCTCGAAGATCCATGTACCGGCCCCCTGGGCTCACTGTATAGGAGACCATCCTCCCAATACACATGATAACCTCCCAGTTCCTGACTGGCCACTTGGGCTTCGGCCTGCCGCCGCATGCCTTCAAGCATGGGGCACGCCCTTTGTGCCTGACAAAATTCCTCCCGGGTAGGCCCTCCTTCCACATGCCAGTCAGCAAGGGTCCGCAAGTCCTCCACAGGAACGACATCTACCTCCGCGGACTCCGGGGGCACCTCTGCGGCCTCCCCATCCATCTCACGGGGCATGTCCTCTACCACCTTCTTCTTTCCATGTTTGGCTTTGGGTTGGGCCACGATTCCAGGCTCCAACCCAGGGTGAGTTCCATGCCGGGCAGCCATGGACCGCGTGACTACGCAAGTCCACCCTGGTAATCCCAGCATCTCTGTGTGAGCGTGAAACTCGACATCTTTCCACTTGGTGTGCTCCAGGTCGTTCCCTAGCAAACACCCCACAGGCAAGGCAGGGCTCACAGCAACTCTCAGTAGGCCTTTGACTCCTCCCCACTCAAATGGAACAGGAGCCACTGGATAGTGACTCATACTGCCGTCAGCCAATACGGCCGGATGGAACTCCTCAGGGACTACTTGGTCTGGGGACACCAGCCGCCGCACGACAGTGGTCATGCTGGCCCCTGTGTCCCTCAGAGCTTCCACCTCCTCCCCATTAATTCTCACCGTCTGCTGATATTTAGCAGTGTTCGGGGGCAGGGACACTACGGGGACCACCTCTCTATCCCCGAGTGAAACCAGCGTCAGGCCTGTCCACTCCCCTTCCCTATCTAAGGGCAGCTCCACCCCAAGCGCTATACTACTCACCCCGGGACTTTTCCCGCCCGTTGGGGCTGGTGGTCGCTTGCGACACTTGGGATCTCCCCTGTAGTGTCCAATCTCCCCACACTCGTAGCACCGCACAATCCTAGGCTGCTGACTCCTGTCAGGGTAAGTGGGTTTTGTGGAATTGGACGGGGGTGGTGTTCCTACTCCCTTCCCAAACTTATTTTGGGGACCTTTCGAGAACTCCACCTTTTTATCTCCCCCCTCTTTCTTCTGGGGGAAACCCTGTTCGCCTTTCGAGCCATCTCCCCCGGGGCCCTTGTGAGACACCCGGGTGCTCACCCAAATATCTGCCTCCTCCGCAAGCTCACGGGGATCCATCAACTTGCGGTCCACCAAATGTTGGCGCAGCTCCGGAAAGCTCTTATCCAAGAGGTGCTCCCTTAAAAAAAGATCGTACAACCCTTGGTAGTCCTGCACCTCGCTGCCACGCACCCAACCATCTAGTGCCTTCCTCGCATAATCAAAAAAATGTACCCATGTCTGTGTGGACAGCTTATGGCTGCCACGAAACTTCTGCCTGTACCTCTCGGGGTTAAGACCAAACTTTTTTAACAAGGCCTCTTTCATGGGGGCATACCTTACCTGATCCGCCTTCGCCAAATATAGCAGGGTGTCCCTAACATTGGGAGGTATATACCGGTATAAACCACCTCCCCAATTACTCTCGGGTACCCCATGGGCCGTCAAGGCTACCTCGTATGCCTCCAACCATTTCATGATGTCGTCCCCCACTGTGTAATTGGCAATTACTTCCTTAGGTAGGTAGAATTTTGACTCTTGAGGTTCTTTAGGTATGCTGCCACCATTGTCCTTATTGGACGCGTTCAATTGGAGGGCGCGTAGCTCCAGCTCTTTTAGCTGAAGCTCGTGCGCCAGCTTCTTTTCCTCCATTGCCCATCTCTTATTTTCTCTTTCCTGTTCCAATCTGGCCAATTCCCTTTCTTTCTCTTGTTCTAACTTGGCCAGCTCCCACCTTAACTGCCTCTCTTCCCTCCTGTCCTCGTACTCCTCTGGAGACGCGCTCCTCCTCGACCCTGTCCTACTATTGGCCCCAGAACGTCTCCCTGGGGGCACATTTTCAGACACATCTACATTCAATATGTCGATCACTTCTTGGGCGCTCTCCTCCTGAGGTGCATCTGGCACCTCCTGTCCCTCATCCCCTCTCCCTTCTGGGTGGGCTTCTACCCATGCCCTAATGGCGGTGCGGAGTTCCGGTCCTTTGGCCTTCCGCATCCCAGGCACCCCCATCCCCTGCCCGAACTCCCTTAGTTGCTTCACAGTGTACCCCTCGAGGTCAGCTAACCGGAATTCCATTCTGGCAGGTGGGGACCTAGACACTAAGGAGAAAATTTCCTATGGTATAGGTAACAGTTATCAGCTAACCAGGACTCTTGTACTCTCAACCTGGACAGTGGAAATAACAATGCAGCAATCAATGGTTTCAGAGCTCTGGAACAATTAGGCGTTTAATTGTGGTGCCCGCCGCCTCACGGAAGTGTGCTGTATGGTCACAGGTCCTAAGGATCCCACCGCTGCCACCAATGTAGGACCCGGGGTCTCCAGGCCCTATGGGGCGGTAACGTGACACGAGCGGTCGGGCCACCAAAGATCTGTGTGTAAAGCAACCATACAACACGCACCTCACATGGGACGAGGAACACACACAATAAGTGACGCCACACTGTAGGAGTTATGTAAATACTCAAGTTTATCCAAGTAGATCACGTTAGATGCAGTTCATGAGGTAGCAGTACATTTCATAAGCTGATAATACAATTCCTCGCGATGTACATGTCAGTCAGGAGCTATAAATGTTGGTCATACCATAAATGCAATTCATGAAATATCAGTACGGCCTGAGATACAATTACCATTCACGTATATGTACCCCCGCGCTTCACTTTCCTGTAGCGCCTTAGGGGGGTGATTATAGCGCTGGGCGCGCTAACCGGTGACGACCTCAGAACGGGGCATCTAGCACAGAGAGCTACTCGTAATCAAGGACATTTAGCACTTCAATATGGAACATGAATAACAGAGCGCTACTCGTAAGCAATGACATTCAGCATTTCACTACGGAGCATAGGTAACATAGCGCTACTCGTAAGCAATGACATTCAACATTTCACTACGGAGCATAGATAACATAGCGCTATTCGTGAGTACGGATATTTAGCACTTCAGGTCGGAACAGGGCTATCAGAGCGCTACTCGTACTCGGGGGCAGTCAATGCTTCACACGGGGGCTGTCCGCAGGGAGCGCACGGGACTTGCGGAGCGAGTCTCTCGGGCTCCGGTGCAGTTCGTAGGGCACCGCGCTTCAGTGTAGTCACGGGGGCACCAGGAAGGGATCCCTTGGCGGGGTCTCTCTGGCGCAATGACAAGGGGAACTCCCACGGAGAGGGGACCCGGGCTGAGGGTGCGGTGTGGCTCCCAACCAGTAGGGGGCGCACCAGGGACAATCCCAGCCTCCGGGCTTACCTCGTTCTCGACGTCGGAAGGCGTCCGCTCCAGCGATGATGGGGGGACCTCGGCCTCGGCCTCGCGCACCTTCTCACGCAGCTGTGACTGCAGCGGCGGGGCCCCGGGCTTCTCCACGGGCCTCGCGATACGGCAGGGTGCTTCTTCCGGCCTCCGGGCCGCGGCGGTGAGCGCGCTGGCTTCCACGTCACAGGGGGGTGCTCAAGTTAAGGATGGTGGTTCCGCGCTCAGTGGAGCACGCTGCCGGGGGTCCCAGGCCAGGTCAGGGAGCGCAGGGGTCACAGCGCTAATACCTGGTCAATCCCCGGTGGCTCTTCAATCTGCTTTGCATACGGCTTCAGGGGTCAGTCTGGACACGCAGTCTCAGTGCTTGGCATATAAGTTTAGAGTTCAATCTGGGCACGCAGTCTCAGTGCTTGGCATATAAGTTTAGAGTTCAATCTGGACACGCAGTCTCAGTGCTTGGCATATAAGTCTCTGTTCTCAGATGTTAGGTGAAGTCTTGTTGGCGCAGATGTATCTGGCGCCCTTAAGGGGTTCTGTTACAGGGGGGTAGGGATGGAGAAGGCGACTAGGTCCTTCCTAGTCAGGCTAGGCAGAGGTTCTCTGGGTCCTCCTACTGCTGGGCAAGATCAGTGGGTTTCACAGGGTCCCTCACTCACTTAAGAGGCAGCACCTAAATCCTGTCACTCTCAGAGGCATAAGTCCCTGGCTAGGCCCTACCGCCTACACTCCTGGTGGATTCTTCCAGCTCTGCTTCACCCCACTGGCCAACTCAACACAAAAAGTTCCCTCCCTCACTTAGGTAGCCCTAGGTCAGGTGACCTCTGGCCAAGGCGGCAAAAGAAAAACCACACCTCCCTTCTAGAAGGTTCCAGCACATTCCAGGAGCTTCCCCATTCTACCTATGGGACAAAAAGGCGGGCTGGTGTTGCAACATTGTTGTGGGGTTCCAGCCAGCTCCTGGCAGCTAGGGTGCTACTATGAAAGACCACTCTGCAGTAGCAGGGGCCTGTGGCAGCCATCTTGGGAGAAGGGAGCACCTGCACCTTAACACTGATTGGCAATGAAAAGGCGCCCGGAGACCTAGTCCAACATAAAAATGAGGGTGGAAAAAATGAGGCGCAATCAAAAATAGAAGGGGAGACCACCCTAGGGCTGACAGGTCCAACACTCTGGATCACGTCTCGGTATTACATGGCCTCACCGCTTTGATGCTGATTGACTTCGAAAAGGCCTAGGACTCGGTTGACTGGTCTTTTATGGAGGAAAAGCTCATGAAACTGGGCATGGGTCTGAAGTTTCGCTCGGAACCATGGACCCACGGACACAGGTCAGAGTTAACGGCAGGCTTTCAAACCCCTCCCCAATGGACGGGGTACCTACCAGGGATACCCTTTGTCCCACCTTTTATTCACCCTGGCATTGAGTCACTGGCGACATGAGTGAGGTGCGACACCCAGATCTGGTGCTTCAACTGGGGATTAGCAGTAGAAGACTGAATAGCACTCTGCGCAGACAATGTCTTTCTGTTCCTGGAGCAGCCCTCCCTCAGGGGCCGTCACCTGCTTCAGATGCTGACGATCTGTGGGGAGCATCCAGCATGTGGGTCACCTGTCACAAGTCCTTCTTGGTGCCCCTGAAAGGTGACACAAGCACTGTAGACTGGCAGGTGCTGGTCTGCAGACTGACCTTTCAATATATGGGAGTACACATAGCCTTGGAACCCAACCTCGCATGGTTCCTCAATTTACCCCTCTTAATGACAAAACTGACAGTGGCCCTCACCACATTGTCTAAAGTCCCATTAAATGTGCTCTGTAGAATGGCACTGTTCAAAATTATTATGCTTCCAAGCATACTTTGCACTATTTAGAGCTTACCTCTACCAATATCCACTGACTGGTTCCGAAAAGTATCTGTTAAACTTCACTCCTTCCTTTGGTTACATTGATCGCCTAGGATGACATTCGGCAAATGTGTCCAGTCGTCATACGATGGGGGACTGGGCATGACAGACATCTGCCTGTATTACTGTTCCGCACAACTCCTGATAATCAACGGCTGCATGAGTGGGGTATGGAGCGACCCAGCATTCCGACTAGAAGTGGCATGGATTGAACAGGGCAACATACTCAATATACTTTAAGGCAGCCAGATTCTCTGGTCTCTTTCTGACATCACCAGGGCGGTTCCCAGGTCTTGGCTCACCGCACTACATCAGATCAGTTGGGACTGGAAAATGTACCCAGTCACTCTGGCCGGGTAACTGGTTGCATCACACAGCATTGTTTAAGGGTTTCTAGAAACAAACCTCATTGGGATCACAGAGTGGGCGATGTATGGCAGAATTCTCACATCCAATCATTTCAGGATCTCCAAGATGAATTCTCATTACACAAATTCCAATTCTTTTGCTACCTACAATTACAGCATGCACTTCGATCCCACCAAACATTCATCAGCATGATACCTGAATGCTGCACCCTAGAACTACATCACCTAATGGGGCCCATAGGCAAGGGAGGAATCTCTAAGGTATATAAAACCGTAATCATCAAATCGCCCAACACCCTCGTAGACCTGAGAGCACGTATATGAGGGGTGGCTGGGACCCCTACTGTGTGGTGTGCCATGCTAGGGGTGGCTGGGACCCCTAGTTTGGTGTACAAAACTTGAGGAACTGATTTATACAACTAGAAGATGTCTTCGGAAACACAGGAGGGTCTGGGGAAAATGGCTGGCCTATAAAGGCCTAGACAGATAGGATCTTTGCCAGTGCTTAATTTGTGCTGGTACTTGCCGGTGCTAAGCACCGGCACTTATTTATCAGGGCCGGGTCTACACCAAGAGTCTGCAAGTCAGATGGCATTGTGGCAAAGTCAGTAATATAATTACCTCACTCACTGTCTCACCGCTGTAGACAGTGTTGTTTGTCTCGCGAGTCCCCTGCAATTGTGAAGAGTGGTTGTGAGAGGTAATAATAAAAAGAAAAGATTAATTCCCAACCATATATCCGATCCGAATTTGCCTTAGACGGCAGCCGGCTTAAGTTCTGTGTTGCCAGTGGGTGTGACACTGATTGGCCTAGATTTGGTTCTATGAGGGTAGGGGCTGTGCTGTGGCAGCGAGCGCAGATTTTATTCAAAATGCCACGCCCCGGCACATCCGCACCCCACGAGTCATCATCAGCAGTTGGACGTCGTCGAGTCGCGGGCAGGCAGCAGCAGGTCTATTATGATAAAGGCAATGCCGCCCGGTGCCCACCAGACACCAGTAACCGTAAGTAGGCAGTAGCCCAAACCAACTCCGCTTTTTCCTTGAGCGTGCCGTGGTGAAAGTCACCATGGTAGTTATATATATATAATAACGGCTTTATGAGTGAACGGACCGAGTGATGAGTCCGAGACCTGCCCTGAGGCTGAGCTATCAATCCTCCGGCGCTGGGCAGCGTGTGCAAGGCTCAGGCTGCAAAGAAGTACAATGTCCCGGCCAGTTAATCTGACTTTTGGTCCCAAATCTGGCACGCAGTTCAGGCCATCAGTCTTCCAACAATATCTTTGGCTCACTGGCCTTGGCCATTTTTGCTTGAACCATTAAATGAGGATACCATACGAGACTGACTGTTAATGCGAACATTCTAATAAGTGTAAAGAGGAGTTTTGTGTTTAGTAATGATCCCTGGCCCGGAAAAGACTGTGTCTTTGAATTACTCATTAGATGCAGTGAGGCACCGGGGTGGTTTCCTGCTCAATAAACGGCCCTTGTGATGTATTAAAATAAAGTCTTTTCCAGATGAATTAGCCCGTCAAAGTTCATGGTGGTGATGGAGGGCGTATAGAAAGGAAGGCATCTCAGAAAATGATATTTCACAAGTAGCGTAGACGAAGATGCAGCAACATTTGCACAAACTTCATTATCCAAATTCGCAACATTGTGTACAGCCTGGATAGACAACCACAGGAATATGCATATTATATCATGCATGGGCATTACCTGCATTTCATTTCTGTTAGGAGATCTTCCCAGATAGTGAAAATTGATGAGAGTTCTGCTGCCTTGGAAATATGATCACATTGCTCAATAACGCATTTACAAATAACTAAAAACGTTGCTTATTCACTCTAAGAATAAGTTGTATTTCTAACAAGCTGTGCATTCTGTAAATCAAACAACTTGGTCAGGTGTGGATTCCCAAAACTTAGGAGTGGGGTGATGGCCTAATTCATGGAATGATGTGGTAAAATACACCTTGAACCTGTGAGCTGGCAGTTTCTAAGATCACTGGGGTGCATCATGTTGAGTTGTGCCCGCTATATGCAGAGTCCATTAATTGGTTTCTTGTGTTTGAAGTGTCAAAAGTTCATACACACGTAGCTTGAGGCGATATTTGCTCAGTTTGTTTACAGCTTGTGCAGAGTTAGCAGAGTGTGGCAGCAGTACTATGGTGACCAGATACATCTGACTTTTCGCAGTACCAGTTGAGGATGTCAGTGGAGCCGATAGAGTAAGTGGGTGGAGCCTGTGGGGAAAGTAGGTGGAGCCAGTGGGAAACCTGGACTTCATATTTTACAAATTAAGCACGGATTCTTTGTAATTATGTATGGGCTTCATTACTGTAAGACTGACTGCCTCACGGGAAGCTTGTCAATTGTTCTGTTACTGGATATAATGAAAAAATCAATATCATTTGGCAATAGAAAAAATACATAGCTTCTAAATATCACTATGCACAACATAACTATTACAGACCGAAGTGAAATAAATGTACCATTATGATGCATACTGATCATATACAATCAGTGATATACACATTGTGAATGTATGTGGGTGATTTGTGATAGTTATATGGGGAAAGTAACCTTTAAAAAGTTATACTTTCCATGCTTGAAGCCCTGGCAGGTTAATTAGCATAAGGACACCCTATGGCTAGCCTGCCAGTGTTGCTTTGAGGCGGTGTGAAATGCTATTTTGTGAACAGAGACAATGGCCTGGGCCTTGTGGGATGGTTCGGGAGGAATGTTTCCCAGCTTAACCCCTTCAGTGCCACGCCCTTTCCCCCTCCTGTGCCGGGCGTTGCACTAGTGGGTGGGGTTCATGACGAGATAGTCTCGTCATGGGCACAGCGCAACCGTGCTCCATGACGAGACTATCTCGTCATGGGCACTGAAGAGGTTAACACAGCAGGTCACTTAAAAAGTGTCCAGGAACTTCAGTAACTTACAAGGAACCAAGGGGGAACCTTCACTTTACTGATATGGGAAGCCTGGAGGAGAGTGTTCTTTTGAGCCTAAAAATGTAGCCACTTTTGGTAACCAGTCCATCCATCTCGCCATGTCATGTATCCAATGGCCTGGGAGGTATAAGACAACTTCTGTTGTCATTGTAATTGTTTTTGTAATTGATTTTTATATAGCGCTAATCACTGGCGGGTCTCTAAGCGCTGTCAAAGGAGTAGCCAGAGGTCGTGGGCAGAAGAAAGCCCCGCAGTGTGGTGAGTTTAGACAGTGTCCAATACTTCCCTAAACAGGAGCGTTTTGACTTGTTTCCTGAATGGGAGAAGAGAAGGTTCTTTAGGCACGAGGTTGGGCAGCTGGTTCCAGAGTTGAGGGAGCATTACGGAAAAGGCTCTACCCCCTTTAGATGTAGTGTTGCGTCTGGGGGTGGCCAGGTAGCAGGCTTCAGAGGACCGCAGTGTGCGTCCTGGAGCATAGTTTTTCAAGCGTTCCTTAATGTAGGTCGGGGCTTTGCCATAGATTGCTTTATGGGCAATGCAGAGGCCTTTACATTTTACTCTCTGCTTGATGGGGAGCCAGTCAACCTAGCTGCGTCATTAAGTACTACTTGAAGTTTATTGATGAGCTTTTGAGGAAGGCCTATATACAACGCATTTCTGTAGGCCAGTTTGGAAACAATTGTAGCTGACACAATCATTTGTAGGGAGGCAGTTGAGAGGAGGGGGACAAGTTTCCGTAACTGTCTTAAAAGCCCTATGCAGGTGCCAACCACAGTAGTGACTTGGTTAGCCATGGAGAGCTCATGGTCCAGTTTAATGCCTAGGCTTTTCACGACGAAGGCTGGAGTGGGGGTGGCACCCAGCTCCTGGGGCCAGAAATGACCGCTCCACGGGTTACCTTTTGTGGGGATGACCAGGACTTCAGTTTTCTCAGGGTTAATTTTTAACGAGTTTGCGGTCATCCAATTTACAGTGAATTTAAGAATATTTTGAGCCGTGGGTGGAGTTATCAATCCGGAAAATGAGCTGGGTGTAATCTGCATAGTTGAAGACATGGCAGTCCATGTGGGCCAGGGCAATCACCAGGGGCTGTAGGTAGATGTTAAAGAGGAGCGGGGATAGTGCAGAGCCCTGGGGGACGCCGCAGGTGAGGGCGCCACTGTTAGATACCCGATCCCCCACCTGAATCCTCTGTTAGGAAGGATTCTAGCCACCGGTGTGCTGACCCCTGAATACCTAAGGCTGTAAATATTTCTGGCAGTAGATGCACTTTTGCAGAACTCCGACACTAGTGTTAAAATCTTTGGTGGTGCCGCTGCTGATTTTGGGTCACCACAAGGGAAGGGAGGGAGGGCATATGCAAATTGGGATTCCCTCTCAGAATATTACCCAGTGCTCCAGGCCCAATCCATGAACATTTGATAAGCGCGCCCAAAAATCTTTCTCCTTCAGATGTGGCCTCACACTGTGTCCTTTGTGTATTATTTTTATCATTATTGCCCTTGTCCCAACCAGGGTCCTACAATGCATTTGTCCTATTTGGGGCATTGGCAGTGTGGAGAGCCCACTCCCACACTCCCTGACCGGCTCCACACCGGCAAAAACATTATTCAATGCTGGCGCAGGGGCTGGGGTGTTGATTCTTCCACCCATGTCCTGCTGAGTGGGATGTTGCTACTATGTGCCTTCCCTGCTCCTCTTAAACAGGCACTAGGAGTGGGAGACAGCACAGAGAGGAGTTTGGAGCATAGTGGCACTGAATTGGCTTCCTCTGTCCTGATGGGATGGGGTCTCCCAGAACATTCATAGTTGCATCAGGCCCCATGGGATAGGGTCCCTGAGGCCAAAGTCGGTTCTCAGGTAAAGGGTGTTATCAAAGTGGGGGGACGAGGAATAATATATTTAATGAGGTCCTATACCCACGTTGCTCAAGAATCTGAATATCTAAACAAGAAAAAGTAGTTCCTCTGGAGGGGCTAATTAGACCCTAAATGTGGCAGAATCAGTCTTGTCCGACCTTGTGGATCAGAGGATCCGAGTGGTCAGATCGTGATGCCCTCACACACCTGGTATGGTGTCATGCTTCATCATAGGGTGCTCATTGTCAAGCCGGCGCTGCAATCCCTGACGGGCCTCTGGGCTATTTTTCGGAGATCTTTTGATCTGTTAATGCCATAAGGTGAGTGCACGTGAGGGGCTAGAAATAGGGTGGTGATGGGGGCGGGGGGGGCATAAAAGAGTCTAAGGGAATCCAGAAAAGTTTTAATCCAGTTGGGATCTCTTGACACAATAAAAACCAGCGATGCTATCTAAGGGTGATTACGTACCCTAATAGCTATCATATGAAAAGAGTAAATGTAATGGGGTCAACATGTTTCATGCCTTATTTGCCAGAAGGGTCAATCGGCATTTATTCAGGACCGAGACATTACCTACCCTATGTATTGATTTCCAGGGGTCAGTAAAATGTATCCTGTACCCTCTAGAAGTTAAGAATACTGCACCTGGTTGATGCAGTTGGGAGGATTCCAACTACAGATATACAAGGGAGAAAAAGAAGAAGAATAAGGGGTTTACCTATTGACCTAGGGATTCACTCACACAACAAAGTGATCAGTCATTCTGTTGTGCTCCCTTCAATTCCATTATACTGATGAGCTATAGGTGTTTGTTAAAAGTGAGACATATAAAACACACTGAAACAGTTGCATAACAATTCTAGAACATAGTCATTCATTCTAAGCAGTACTTTTTTGCGTGAAGTGTAAGGTTCGAGGAACTTTTTAAATAAAAAAGAAAAGAAAAAATTTCATATACTTAGGAAGCATCTCATTTAGCATAGATTTCATAGATTGCATTTGGCAGCATGTGTTTGATTTTTTTTAATGTACTCACCCAGGATTCTGGGAGGAAGTACCCCTTAGGTGAGGCAGATGGCTGTGGCTCACCTACAGAGAGACTGGTGCACCCACATAGAGCCAAACAGAGAAAATAAAGCCAGTGTAAGGTATTGGAAAACCCACCATGAATAGATAGAGGGGTATTCAGTTAAAACACTCACGTGATCCTTGCGGGAGCAGTGCTCTTGGCCTACCTTCCTCTGCCAGCCTGTAGGTAACGAGTGAGGAGAAGGTGCTCGTTTTAAGTAAAGAACGTCTGTCGGTTTCCCACTACACGCAGTTGTGATCGCTTCTTCTGATTAGGAGGGCTCTGTTTTTTTTAGACAAAGTGTCAGATCAGAGTTGTAGGATGGTTTCAGGATGGCCGAGCAGATTGTGTTTACCGCTGCGGTGTAAAACTAATCTTACGTGCGTAGTACTATTGACCCGAACACTCGGGTCACAGAGCATTACATCAGTGATGACAATGTGCAACGTACTGTGGTGCTAGTCAGACGAGGGTGGTCGGAATGTGTGCGCAGTGCCGGTGGCCTTCTTAAAGTGGGCATTCATGTATCAAAGAACCTATTCACAAACTTTAGCACAATTCATATCTTCAACATTCTTTTTAACAGACTGGTTATATTTGGTCTGTGTGTTCAAGTTTTTAGCAAAAGTTCAACATAGCGAGTCCTCTTTTACTTCAGGATTATGAAATAGATTTTACTATGCAATGAGAGGAAGTGTCTGGCTCTGGAGAATTGTATGGGTGTATTGGAGGAAGCGCGCCTGCTATCAAGACAGTAATCAAGGTCAAGCCAAATTACAGATTTAAATAAAGATGATTTATAAAGAGAATTTATAGCGGTTTGTAGAGTGGCCTTCAATGAGGTCACCTCTACCAGTTTTTAGAGGACTCGTATGTGTAATTTATTGGAATGTAGAGGTCAGTTGTTACTGGAACTTTAAGGGAGAACTTTAGTGCTCAGATAAATATTCAATGTCCATGTTATCTGCTGGGAAGTGATTAGGTTGTGTTGTTCACTTAATCAAGTTCATTCCAAGGAATATCATCATTTAATATGGCCACATTTGGGGAAAGACAGAATATCCACCGTTGCTATCTCTGAAAGAACGACCTTTGGTTCCATTTATTATTTGCCTCCAAAATGGTCCAACTTAAGTCATCAGGGGTGTGATTTTTTCTAGGAAATAGAAACTCCTTTTTGTGGATGTCCTTTTGCAACAAACAGTGCTTCGTTGTTCAGTATTGCATAGTTTTACAGGTCTGGTAGTCATGCCGATATATTGAAGGTGGCATTGGCATTGGGTCAGGTAAATACAGTTCTTTGTATTGCAATTTGTATGCGTCTTTTGGATCCAAACTTGAATGCAGTCCAGGCATATCTCCTTGGTGTGTTCTGTAAATTTGCAAGTGCAACACTGTCCACATGGAAAATGTCTTGAGACAGTTGGTAGGTCCCATAATGTATTTTGTTCCTGTTTAGATCTTTCACGTGGTCTTGTATGTACCAGTTGGTCTGCACGTTTGTTTGAATACAAAGCAAGGTCTCAGTATATCCCGAGTTCCAGATTGAAGAATGCGCCAGTGTTTACATATGATTTACTTAATCTGATTGGAATTCGGGGTAAAGTTTGTGACACGTGATAGCGTCCTCCTTCTGTCTGGTTCTGGGCTCAGGTAGAGTTTCCCTTTGGTTATTTCTTGCCCTCTTCCATGCTCTTTCGATAACTAGTTGGGGGTAATTACGAGAATCCACATTGTTACTCAGGGTGGCTGCCTCCTTCTCATAGTGTGTGGTGAAGCACAAGTTACTTACCTTCGGTAACAATATATCTGTAAGAAGCATTAGTTACTTATAGATTTCTTACCTTAGAATTACCCCAGGCATCAGACTGGATCCGGAAAGTTTTTTTGTCAGGAGTACCTCTGCGCGTCGGAAGGGGGTGTCGGTCAGCTCTGCGTCCGTCATCGATGTCGTGGTCCTCGAGATGATGTCACAGCAGCAACTTAAACGCCGCCCTCGCACGCTGATGTCAATTCTGAACATGACTTTCCGTGCCAGAAACGCAGAGCAATGCAAGACACTGACCACTGGTGCACAAAACTAGGGCCCTGAAAGGATGTCCTTAACCCTAGAAATCACTTCGCAGAACGGGGAGGATGGGTGGGGTGGTAAGGAATCTATAACTAACTAATGTTTCTTACAGATATATCGTTACCGAAGGTAAGTAACTGGTACATCTAAAAGAAACACGGTAGATATAGATTCCTTACCTTAGAATAGATACCCCAGCAATACCAACCCCGGTGGTGGGTCTACGAACCAAGATCACACCAGAAAGTCCTGGAGACCAGAACGGCCAAAGAAGCCGTCTCTCCGGACTTGGCTGTCCAGACAGTAGTGTTTGGTGAACGTGTGCAGCGATGCCCACATGGCCGCCTGACAGATGCCAGTCAGAGGAACTCCTCTTCCCAAGGCAGTAGTGACTGCTGTCGCCCTGGTGGAATGGGCGCGTAGCCTGACTGGAGGCTCCTTTTTAGCCAGAGAATAACAAGCCTTAATGCACAACACGACCCATCGAGAAATGGTGTGTTTGTGTACGGTCCGACCCTTCTTTGCGCCCACGTAGCCAACAAAAAGTTGATCATCCACCCGGAACTGTTTTGTGTGATCCAGATAGAAGGAGCGCACGCGTTTTGGGTCCAGACGGTGGAGCCTCTCTTCCTCCTTCGAAGGATGCAGAGGCAGAAAGAAAGTGGGAAAAGTAATGGTCTACCTGAGGTGGAAGGCAGTGACCACCTTAGGAAGGAAGGATGGACGGGTCCGGAGAACCACCTTGTCTGGATTAACAGACAGGAAAGGAGGCTTTGAAGAAAGAGCCTAGAGCTCACTCACCCTACTAGCAGATGTGTTGACTACTGGGAAAGCAGTCTTAAGAGTCAAGAGACGTAAGGGACAGTTTTGAAGCGGCTCAAAGGGAGCGCACATTAAATAAGTTAGTACAAGATTCAAGTCCCACTGAAGCATAACAAAGGGGATTGGAGGAAAAAGATGTGTTAAGCCTTTTAAGAAACGGTTAACTACTGGGGACTTGAAAAGAGAAGGTTGATCTGGTAGTCGAAGGAAGGCAGAGATGGCTGAAAGATAGCCTTTGATAGTGCCCAGTGCAGAGCCCTGCTGGGCTAAAGAGAGAAGGAACAAGAGTACTTCGGAAAGAGGGGCAGAAAGGGGATCCACAGCCATTGCTGTGCACCATGCCACAAATTTGTTCCACCGGCAGGCATATACCGTCTTAGTGGAGGGACGCCTCGCTGCCAAGATTACGTCACAGACTTCTGGAGGCAGGTCAAAAGACGTCAACTGCCAGCGCTCAATCTACACGCAAGGAGGTGGAGAGTGGACAGGTTCGGGTGGAGGACCGCCCCCTGCTGCTGCGACAGAAGATCCTCCCGAAGAGGCAGTCTGGTCGGAGGATCGATGGCAATGTTGAGCAGCTTGGGATACCAGACTCTTCGTGCCCATTCCGGAGCCACAAGAATGACTTGGGCCCGGTCACGCCTGATCTTCTTCAGCACTCTGGGCAGAAGTGGTATAGGCGGAAAGGCGTACAACAGACTGCAACTCCACTCGCGACGAAAAGCGTTGACGAGTGAGTGCCGCCTTGGAAATTCCAACGCGCAGAATTGCTGACACTGCACGTTCTCGAAAGAGACCTTGCACCACCTCCAAGTGAAGACGCCGTTAGTGATCCATCATGCACCTGTGGCTGAGTTCGTCGGCCCTGGCGTTCAGAGAACCTGCCATGTGTTGAATCACCAGGGATATGCCCTGATGTTCCAGCCATGTCCAGAGGCGGAGGGCCTCCTGACATAGGGTCCAGGACCCCACCCCGCCCTGTTTATTGCAGTACCACATGGCGGTGGTGTTGTCTGTGAACACCTGCACTACTCTTCCCCGGACAGAGGGAAGGAATGCTTTCAGTGCAAGACGATTATCCGGAGCTCCAGAAGGTTGATGTGAAGCCTGGACTCCGCCGGAGACCAGAGGCATCTCATCTCCACCTCTCCCATATGGCCGCCCCATCCCAGAAGAGATGCATCCGTCACCACAGTGTGGCCTGGTTGGGGAAGGGAGAGGGATCTGCCACTGACCCAATCCTGGTTCGTGAGCAACCACTGCAGTTATTGTACAGTGCCCTCCGAGATCTGGGCTCAATCGGACAGATTCCCCTAATGCTGCGCCAATGGAACTTCAGGTCCCACTGCAGAGCCCACATATGCCACCTGGTGTGATCGATCAGCAGGATGCAGGAGGCCATGAGGCCCAGCAGCCTCAGGGTCATTCTGACCGAAACCCGGGATAGAGGCTGAAAGATCGGAATCATAGCCCGAATATCCCGGACTCGCTGTTCGGTAGGATAGACCCTAAACCGCATCCTGTCCAGAACCGCTCCGATGAAGAGGAGGTTCTGAGAGGGAATCAGGTGCGACTTCTGCACATTGATGGAGAACCCCAGTGAATGCAGGAGGTTGGCTGGAGGTGGGCGACGACTGCCTGGGGCGAGCTCACCTTCGACAGCCAGTCGTCGAGATAGGGGAAGACTGAAACCCCTGATATGCGCAAATGAGCTGCAACCACCACCATCATTTTCGTGAACACCCGAGGGGCGCTGGTAAGGCCAAAGGGGAGCACAGTAAACTGAAAGTGCTCGTGGCCTACAGTGAACCGCAGGTAACGGCGGTGGGCCGACAGGACGGGGATGTGAAAATAAGCGTTCTGCATGTCCAACGCTACCATCCAGTCTTCCGGGTCGAGGGCAGACAAGACCTGAGCAAGCGTCAACATCTTGAACTTCTCCTTTCGGAGGAAGCAACTGACGTCCCTGAGGTCCAAGATAGGACGCAGGCCCTTGTCCTTCTTGGGGACCAGAAAGTTGTGGGACCAAGAGACATGCGGTGTTTACGGACCGCAGCCCTAAGCTGGAGGAAGAGAACATTTTCATGCCAAGGTGATCCAGCTTCTTGGATTCCCTTTCCGGTGGAGCGGTAGGGAAGGTGCACTTCGAAGTGGAAGCTTGAACTACCAAGCTCACCGTGGTGGGATGTTGGGAGAGGAAAGTGGGGTCGCCCGGAGCCGGGCGGTGGCATCGGGCAATCATCCTGTCCACAGGAACCCCCGTGTTGGGCCTGGACCACGTGCCCAAAAGGACATCTGTGAGGGCCTCATTAAATGGGAGCAGGGTCTCCAAAGAGCACCAGGAGGTTAGTCCTGACCACCACCGTAGAAAACTCGAGGTTGAGGGCCTCGGCCGCCCTACGCAACACCACTGCGTATGACGCTCCCTCCTCCATAGCCATGGTAGGAGGAGACAACATGCCAAGGTCAGGGGAGGTGTCCAAACCACTGGCATCCCCTAATTCCTCTCTCCAATCCTGCTCAGTGTGCAACTGGTAAGTCAAAGGTTCACCTGACCCCTCCCAGTCCTCCTCATCATCCTCTGGGTGCCATTGTGGTTGAAAAGGAACCCCGGAAGTGAACAGCGGCATAAAAATCGTGTCCACGTGGGGATGGAGGCTGGGGTCGACGCTGAGCGGGGGGCCAATGGGCGAATACGCTGTAGTGATGCCATCGGAAGCTGCGCCGGTGGAGGTGTAATGAGGTCAACTGGCGCCAATCCGGATCCAAGTCTAGATCCAAAGGGGTTATGTGTATAGAAGAAAGGCACTCTAATTTTTAAATCTGTTTGAAATTTTTAAGGAAGGGGTGCTTCCGAAAGGGGGCTGTCTGTCGAGGCAGACCCTAAACCAGAATGTTTAGTGATGCAAGTACATGACCTTGCTTCGGAGCAACATACCCACCAGCCTAGGCTGAAATTATTTTGTGAACTTAATAAATTTTTGACAATGCAATAACAATATTTCCAATATTTCTGTTTGAATGACCCCATCTTTAATTTTTATCAGTACATCCAAAAAAGATAATGAGTGTTTACTGATGGTGTTCGTGAATTGTATGTGTTCATCTTTTAGATTAAGTTCCGATATCTTTTTAACCAACATTTCCGGACTGTTTTTCCAAATTAAAAAGATGTCGTCTATGTATCTCACATACATCAGAGTGTTATCTGTCCATTCCTTATCTTGGTAAATGTGTTGATCTTCAAAATGGGCCATGTAAGTATTCGCGTATGCGGGCGCCCCCGCAAAACCCATAGATGTACCTTTGAGTTGTAGGTAATACAGATTGTTCCACTCAAAGTAAGATGCAAACAGAAATGCAACATTTCCAATACAAAGATTTTATCTGCTCTTAAAGTGGTTTGTCTGAGTAGTGCCCATTCAACAGCTTCCATCCCTCCGGAATGGGGGATGGAAGTGTATAAGGATTTCACATACATAGTAACAATATTTCCAATACGCGAATACTTACATGGCCCATTTTGAAGATCAACACATTTACCAAGATAAGGAATGGACAGATAACACTATGATGTATGTGAGATACATAGACGACATCTTTTTAATTTGGAAAAACAGTCCGGAAATGTTGGTTAAAAAGATATTGGAACTTAATCTAAAAGATGAACACATACAATTCACGAACACCATCAGTAAACACTCATTATCTTTTTTGGATGTACTGATAAAAAATAAAGATGGGGTCATTCAAACAGAAATCCATCATAAACCAACTGATAAGAACAACGCCTTGAAATTTACAA
Source organism: Triturus cristatus (assembly GCF_964204655.1). Taxonomy (NCBI): domain Eukaryota; kingdom Metazoa; phylum Chordata; class Amphibia; order Caudata; family Salamandridae; genus Triturus; species Triturus cristatus. The sequence continues at coordinate 701,044,623 of NC_140584.1, read as the reverse complement.
GTTTCCATCCACAAAATTTATTAAAGAATCTTCCTTTTTCACAATTTTTACGCGCCAAAAGGATTTGTTCGTCTGAACAACCATGTCAAACCAACATTGAGAGCATGAAGAAGAAGTATTTATCCAAAGGATATCCTGAAGGGATTTTGAATGAAGCAATCAACAAGACCCAACAAAGAACAAGAGAAAGTCTACTACAATCTGTACCTAAAAAAAGTTCTACCAGACAAGTCTTTGTGTCTAAGTACTCAACAAGTTCCAAACAAATCAAACAAATTATTAAGAATAGATGGGACATGTTGCAAGATGAAGAGGATTTTAAAGATCTTTTTAAAGAGAAACCTTTATTCGCGTATAAAAGATCAAAGAACATCAAAGAAATCTTATCTACCATGTCCAAGGTTACTGCCACAGAATTTAAAGGCACGCAAAAATGTGCCAACTGCGTACATTGTAACAACGTAATAGTAGGCGACACAGTACATCACCCCTCAACGGGGGAAACTATTAAATTGCATCACAGTTCCACTTGTGATTCCACCAATGTCATCTATGCCATTAAATGTCCGTGCGGACTTCTCTATGTAGGGAAAACAGAGAGAAAAATTAAAACTCGAATCTCTGAACATAAAAGCACGATCCGCAATAACAACCCAAAGAGCAGTTTAGCGGCACATTGCAACATGTGCAAACACTCCATTTCCCAACTTAAATTCCAAGTCATTGATAAAATGGTCCCAGTCCCGGGTAGGAACCTATCTAAATCTCTTCTACAAAGGGAGATATTTTGGATCAGGAGGTTAAATACACAAGATCCCCATGGGATAAATGAAAAAGCTGATTTAGGATGTTTCTTGTAAATCGATGCTTTTGCACGTTGTAGGAGACATATAGACGGTATTAACACGAATGTCCACAATTGTTCGTTTACATTTTTCATTTTTTATCATTTACATTTGTATGAGGCACACTCTTAATTTTTTCTCTTTCCCACTTTAACTTGCACTTATTTCTTTCACCCTCGATTCTGCCGACTAGTTGCGTTTTTGAGAATAGTTTCCCTTTCGAAAATGACGGCCGAGTTTACTCTTAGTGGATTGTTTTAGTCCTATTTCTTTGGTGATTATTATGGTTCCGTATAAGGCAGACGCCGCTTGGATTACCGAGTACGGCTTTGTGGAGCTCGTTCAGAATCATACTGGTGATTGCGTGAAGCTACGATTGTTTCATTGAAAAGGTGAGGGTTCACTCTTTTGAGCTTTTGAGGAGCATACAAGAGGGTTTTAAAAATGTCCAAAAGTACCGTCAGTAAGCATTTTCTGTGTATGCTTTCCCACAGTTGATCCCGTGAAGTCGTTAGTGTTAACGCGGATCCATTTCATTTTGCAGGTCAGTTGTTTTGAGGGACGATAGTACTGTTTCTTTCTCCCGAGGGGTGTAGATCGTTTTCGTTATATCAGTGTTTATTTTTTCCACTTTTAGCCAGGGAAAGTACAAGAAAATCAGGTAACTCGGTCTTCCAGCACGTAATTTGCTCACCACACTGGGTGATTGGTTTTTAAGGTGATTACTCTTTCACCAACATTTCATTGATAGATGGACATTCATTCATTCATTTATGTCTATGTGTGAAACTACGCTGAGTCATAAAAACATGTATCACATGTACATGTTGCTCTCCTGCATACTGACCTTTAAATGCCTGTATTCTTTGATCTATTTGCAGAGAATCCCCTGACGAAGGGCCGCTAAAAGGCCCGAAATGCATTGGGCGAATACAAATCAATTTGAACATCTGATACTTGTATTTTTTGTTAACATTACTGTGAAATGTACATTCTGATTAAATGAATCATTTTGAAAAGTTTGCACAGTGAAGTGAATATATGTTAATCATTATCAAAAATATTGTTATTGCATTGTCAAAAATGTATTAAGTTCACAAAATAATTTCAGCCTAGGCTGGTGAGTATGTTGCTCCGAAGCAAGGTCATGTACTTGCATCACTAGATCCAAAGGGGGCCTGCGGCACCAGAGACGCCGGCAGCGAAGACCTAGGCCCTCCAACCGAGTCCACGGGGCCCGAAGGTGCGTCGGCTGGTGTTGGTCCACCCTTCCAAAGATGGCATGCATCGCCTCGTAGAATGTACGAAGTTTGGCGGGAGTCGCTCCGGGTCCCGGAAAGGGAGGGAAACTCGTAGTCAAGCCTTTTGGGCTCCGTACACGTAGCCGCGGGAGGTGCACCACTCGCGTGCTTCATCGGATCGGCTGACCAACGAGGAGAAGTCAAATAACGATGATGCTTCTTCGACTTCTTCTTATGCTTCGACTTACCTGACCGCGATTGCAAAGACTTCGATGATTTAGAACTGGAATGGTGGTGGCTCCGCGACTGGTCCCTTACCCTCCCTCTCGACCGGGACCTCGAACGGAGCAGAGCCGACTGCCGGTGCTCAAGCAGCTTTCGGGACAGCTCCCACAAAGCCTTCGGCACCATCGACCGGCAGTTGGAGCACGACTTGGGGTCGTGGTCACACTCCAGGCAAAAGAGGCACATGCTGTGCGGATACATCAACGACATCAGTCGGTTACAGGAACCGCGGGCCTTGATACCGGGCATCGCTCGTGCACCTTTTTAGAGTCGGAGACTCGAAACAATAAGTCGACAAAAGTCGAGAAATGGTTACTAAAATATGGACTGAGATACCGCTCTTCCCGGATGTGCACTAGCTGGCGCGGAAAAAAAAAGAATTGAAGTCAGCGCACGTGGGCGGCGTCTAAGCAGCTGCCGCGATGTCATCCCCGCAACCACTACGCCGACGACGGACGCGGAGCCGACAGATGCCACCTTCCGATGCGCAGAGGTACTGCTGATGAAAAAGCTTTTCGGATCCAGTCTGACGCCTCCGGGTAATTCTAAGGTAAGGAATCTATAACTAACGTGTTTCTTTCAGAAGTTGCTGTTCCGGCTTAGGAACTGGCCAAAGGGGAGATTAACACGGAAAGCTTTTGGATGGTAGCTGCTGTATATTAATAGATTGCCAAACCATGTCTTCCCTGGACCGGAAACAATCATCCTGGGACCGGTTTCGGGCTAACAGCCCTCATCAGCCAGGCTAGCTTGAATCCATTGGCAAAGTGAGCAAGGGACCCAAGTCTGGGCATAACCTGCCAACTAAGGGCGAACAAAGCAAACACAAGGAGATGATGGACGGCGCGTTGAAACTTTTCAGATACTCACCCCCAGTCACAGATCTGGGTTGAATCCATCATCATTCTTTATCTCACTTTGACACCCCAGTTCAGACACAGCTATATGCAAATCAGTCTTGACCCTGTGCCTCATGTGAACAGTCCAGCCTGAACTGCCAAACCATGTCTTCACTGGACCGGAAACAAGTATTCTGGTACCAGTTTCGGGCTAACAGCCCTCATCATCCTGGCTAGTTTGAATCCAGTGGCAAAGTGAGCAAGGGACCCATGTCTTGGCATAACCTGCCAACTTAGGGTGAACAAAGCAACACAAGGAGATGATGGACGGAGCACTGAAATTTTCAGACACTCACCCCCCAGTCACAGATCTGGGTTGAATCCATCATCGTTCTTTAGCTCACTTCGCCACCCAAGTTCAGACACAGCTATATGCAAATCAGTCTTGACCCTGTGTCTCATGGGAACAGTCCAGCCTGAACTGCCAAACCATGTCTTCCCTTGACCGGAAACAAGCATTCTGGGACCAGTTTCGGGCTAACAGCCCTCATCCGCCAGGCTAGCTTGAATCCAGTGGCAATGTGAGCAAGGGACCCAAGTCTGGGCATAACCTGCCAACTTAGGGCGAACAAAGCAAACACAAGGAGATGATGGACGGAGCGCTGAAACTTTTCAGACACTCACCCCCAGTCACAGATCTGGGTTGAATCCATCATCGTTCTTTAGCTCACTTCACCTCCCCAGTTCAGTGAATCAGGGTCCCGTTTTACCATATAAGTGCCTAAAGTCATTTATGCCCCACACCTGCAGCATGAGACCCTCACATAGGCCGCACCAGCCAGAATATAAGAGTTTGCTAACTTGACCATTCTGTCTAAAACATTCACTAGATACGATAGGCCCCACGCCTACCTAGGAACATACACATCCCTCTTGCGAAGGATTCATAGGCCTCAGCTTACTGTCATCTTGATAAACAAAGTTACCTAGGCCCCACTGGTCTCAAATGTGCATTTTTGTTGTACACATCACAGTGAACCTGCACAGACACAAAACATCCCTTAGTTAGAGGAACAACATGGGGCAAGACTTGGGTGGAGGCCAGCTTGTACATCTCATTGCTTCATATCTGATTTCTGATGTTTTTCTGCTAGCCTTTGAAACTAGGACAGCAACTTGCCATGAGAAGATGACCTGTAACCTTTGTAAAAGTTCTGCTTTCTTAAAAGTTTCCGAGAAGTGATGCAAATCGTTCTTGATAAAAGTCTAATTTCATCATGCTCTACAATCAAGCATCAGTTGACCTTCCCATAACATCTTTTCCACCATGGTGTCACTTCTGAATTTTTAATATTTTGACAAAGTAACTGAAGGGTTGCGGTCAAAAGCACCTGTTAATGTTTTGATCCTGTGGTTAATAGTTCTGCATTAAACAAGTATAAAGATCTGCTCCACAGCTCATGCATTGACCACCTTCTGTAGTATCTAGCACGCGTTGATGTTCCCGGTCGACCGCTGTATTCTGGGCATAGCCTATTTGAGGTTGTAGTCTTCATAATAGATTGAAAATCTTTGTCTCTCTCTCTCGGTCTCTCATCCCCTCCCGTTTCTTTGCATTGACATGATCTTATAGCATTATAATATTGCATGGTTTAGCTTATTATTTGAGATGTGTCTTTTAGACACTTAATTATCTACTAAAGATTGCACGAAGTTATTTGTTGATTGAAACTGTGCCTTTGACATTTTCTCGTTTGAACTTGTTTTTAAAATAAAAGTGCCACTCTGACTCAGTGCCTACGTTTCACAAAAGTGTCTTATTGTTTTTAGATAGCACATTTATAGGGTGAAAGAATCAAACTGCAACAGCTGGCGACCACGAACAAGGCTGTGCAGACTTTCTAAGGCTGCGAGGAATTGGGACGTGCCAGACACTGCCTTCGGTGCCTTTTCCTGACTGACACCAACGAGTGCCCGGGTAAGCCGAAGGCTTTTATGTTTTTCTTTGAATTACTCCAGTGTAAGTGTGGAGGGGAGAGCACTGTGAGGTACAGTTCTGTGCGAGGTCACTGTTCCCTGCAGACTACTGTCTTACCACGAAACAGAACGCCTTTTGACACTTGTGTAGGCACTGTCCCAGACATTCTTGTTCCGTTTCATGGTTGTGGTTTGAGAGTTTCTTTTGCAAGTTTTGGGAAATTTTTGGGTGATATCCAAGGGGGCGTTTGGCAGCTCTCCGGAAACAGCATAGCCCAGGGTGCAAGACCCTGAGAAATAGCATAGCCCAGGGTACAAGACCCTGAGAGATATCATAGTCATGGGTGTAAGACCCTGGAGTGATACAATAGTCCTGGGTGAAAGACCCTGGAATATTGACACTGTCTTTATATTGTGACAAGTGTAGGAGACTGCGTCTGGCAGCTCTCAGCTTTTACGGATTCTGCTCCACTAACAGATGTTCACGTGAAATACTCAGCTTATGTTTTACTTATAGCGTTAATTGATTGCCAACGTCGAGCTTCTGCAAGGACTGGGAGGGTTCTTATTGCATTAACCCTTTCGCTGCGGCGGGAATTCCGCCGCAGCGCTGGGGGGGGTTTGGGGGCAGCGCGGTGGCGCGGTGCTCATGACGGAACCACTCCGTCATGAGCCGCGGTTGAGCTGTGCTCATGACGGAGTGGTTCCGTCATGACTCCGCCCACTGCGCTAATCGCCCGCACAGGCGGGGAATTAGCGCCGCGTGGGCGGCGCGGCCGCCAACGGCCGCAGCATGACGGAACCACTCCGTCATGAGCACACGGCGACCGTGGCTCATGACGGAGTGGTTCCGTCATGAGTGGGGAAGGGGTTAAGTAAACAGCGTTTTTGTTTTTCAACTGCGTAGTTCACAAGGGGGAAGTTGTTCCTTTCACCACCCTTCCTTGTGGTTTCCTCTCCTTCTCGGGCACAGCAGAAGTGAACGCTCTTCTACCTCTCTTTCAGTTTTGTACATCGTACCATCGGTTTTCTTTCCTTTTGGCTGCATGAATTGTTTTCTTTCTGTTTCTAGTTCATTCAATAGCACAGGATTTTTCGATTGTTTTTCTCTTGGCCCACCTGCATGGCTGCGGGCCATGCTTCTGGTCCTTTCTCTCTCCTTCTCTCCGTCTGCATCTCCCAAGTGACTGGGTTGTGGTTTTCTCATATCAGCTCCAGGTGCTTTCCTCTATAGTTCTCTTTAGCGAGATCTAATAACTAGGTGTGCCACTGTCTATCTATATCATGTGCATGTTTCTGTTTTTATATTGTTGTATTATCATTAGCACACGGTCCCCCATCTCCTGTCCTGTCCCTGCCTTCTGAGTAACTGCCTTTCCCCTTAGCCTCCCCTTACTAAGTACTGCCCACTGGACATTGCTACAGCTAGGGTCTACATTACTCATGCACTCCTGTCTTTCTGCCCCTGTAGTCCTGGAGTCTTCCACTTGACGATTCTGTCAAGTGGTAGACAGAGGAGGAGGAGGGATTTCCCATTCACGGCTATTAACCACGACACTGTCAGTCATTGCTGTGCACTTTTTCCACACGTTATGAACAATAACCACCAGGACACACTTGATCTTATTCAGCATTTAGACATGGTAGGGCAGTTGCGGTGTTTAATGCTAACACAGACTGTATTACCCCATTCACTGAATATCAGAGTGACCTTCTGTCCATTGCTTGGGACATCCTATGTGTAACTTTCACACCAACAACAGAAGTCCGGCTGTCTGTACTGCCGTTAGTTGAACTGCCACCTCCGGGCACTGCACACATACATCCCCCGCCGCTTCCTGATACTACACGGATCTGGTCTGGCAGAATTATTCATCAGACTCCTCCACTGACCAGACCACACGCCCTGCACCTTCTTTATACTCACCAGCTTCTCCACTAGTGATTCACGATTTCTGGGAATCCTCCTCAGGATCCACCTACTCTGTGGCATCCTCAGAGGAGGCTAACACTCCAGATATTGTCCTCCCAGCCTCACCTATATTGTCTACATCCAATTCTAGTGGTACAATGCAAACAGACTCTCAGGGATACCATTCTGTGTTGTTAAGAGCACTCCTAAGGGATCAGTCACAAGACACGGAAAACGTGCTTGCTCTAGAGGCAGACTGCACTACTCCAGACAACACTAGGAAATGAGCGCAGCATCAGGAAACTACACTGCACCATAGATTGTTGTGTACCTGATTAACAACCACATCATTGATCTTTCAGAAGGTCATCCATCTTCATTCATTTCGGCTACGCCCTTAACCAGCGCTGTCCTCCTCACTGTGTTTCAAGTTTTAGGCATCAACTGCACCCAAGCACAACAACTGAGGCTAACCAAAGCTTCCCAATTACATCCAAGAACAGCTCTATAAATCAAGCTAAGTATGGCCACCTCATTGCAACATGTGCTCAAAAACTTCACAGGCCAAGAACAGCGCATAATTAAACATTGTAGAGAGCTCCATAAGCACACGAAGAATTTATTGCACCCCTGGCCTCCTGAAGGTAGCTTCGATCGTGCTACACAAGATCATGCCACTACCTTCCTAGAAGCCAAGTACTGCGGCAGCAAACTACAGAAATGCAAAGATACCCTAGCATTGTGGCGTATCTTTAAAGAAAACGCTGAACCCTTACTCATGCCCATGGCCCCACCGCCATATCATGTAAGCGGCATGTACCCCGCTGAACTATTGGCGAACTCTGTCACCCTTCTTGAAAATATAGACTTGACCCCTACTACAAATGACCTACCAGCTGTTGGTTCCATTCCAATACCACATAACAATCCTTCTCCACAACATCCCCAATGGACAGTGGCATATTGAAGACAGCTCCAGGCCTAATGAACATAGTTCCAGCAACGCGATCTCTTGCCAGCCCCAGCTCAATGATAGAAGCTGTTGTACCAGGACTGCCAGGCCAGATGGACGCACAATTCACATTGAAGCTTACACCAGCACCAAATACTGCAGCACAACAGCAAGATGAGGATGAAGACTCAGACACCGCCTCTCATGCATCATCTCACTACTCGCATACTAGCCCCAACCCCTTCCATGCTGATGAACAGCTACAACTTCCAAGGCCACACCACTCCCCCCAATGCCGCTGCCACCAAGCAGCGCCACATCCCAGTATAACGACAAGACCCCTATTATGGACCTCCCCATTATACATCAACAGTTCCGGGACGGTGAGCAATAATTCTCTGATACGTTTGACCAATTACCTTTTCGTAAATGGAGAAGAGACCCTAACCTGAACAAGAGCATGGACAGCGTTACCCTAGGTGGCCCCTACACGGATATACTACACAGAAATCGGTCACCCAGCCCTACTGGCCAGGCTGGGGCTATCCGACGCCTGTCAATGAAAGTAGAGCAAATGCATGATGCACTCGCTGACATATTCAGTAACACAGACCTTCTAGCACCATCAAATCAGGTAAGGGCAGACACCTCACCACTAGAAACACTGCAGGGAAAACAAGGGAGGTGCGATAACACACTATAATGAGCCCCCCCCCCGTCCTTCTGAAGCCGCTGCTTTCGGAATGACCCAGACAACTGCGACAACTAGCCAGGACGATCCCCATGCACAAGCATCTCGGCAGACATTGCCACCAGTACCAACATATAAATTTCACTCGCCACCCAGGCCCATGCATACTTTCATGCACCCAGCACCACAAAGGGAGACTCCAGATGCAGAGGAACAAGCAACAAGAAGAAAGAGCGGACAAACAGAGGTAGAACGACTACAAGTGTTTGGAACACATGGCCGGCCAGATGACATTTTATATGATGTCTCAGGTACAGCCTCTATGCGTGCCACTAGATTGAAAAACATACGTAACATGTATCTCAGCAGACAGTATGCACCAAAGAATAATGACCTAACACCAAATGAAATAGTAACATTTGGGGAAGATTCAGACTTCTATGTCAATCCCTTCACAGACAATTTGGCAGGCTGGACAGAGAGTCTGGCACCACAAATGATCCCGTGGCCACGAGTAGGGTGCTTTGAACCACAACATATGGCAACAGCAGAAAACTGCATCCTACACTGGGAGGGAGATGAAGACTGAGACTATGGTTACATGACAGCAAGTTGAAAGATTTGGCAAAAATATGCGCGCCAATATGACCATACACAACCCACTACAGCAGACACCAGAGTGACACAACAGATGCCACTACTTTTTAAAAATGCACATGACCCCCCATTATATGTCCCATGGCAACAAATAGACAAGGAAAATTTGAAAGAACAATTATTGCCACTAACAGAGGGTGTGGGGAAATGGATAGCAGCCCTAGAGAAAAACACTGCTGGCGTCAACTTAGCCATAGGTGACATTAAGAGCCTGCTCACCTCCCTGATGGGAGAAGAAGCAGAAGATGTATTAAAAAGCATCCATAGCAAAATAACACTTACTGGGACAGAACACAATGGTGTCGCATTTAACAAAATATGACCCTTTGTATGGTCCCACTTGCGCCGCAGACTCCATGACGTCCCAGACATCGAGTCCCTAATGTCCCAAACGATGCAACAGAATGAAGATCCCGCCCAGAACATTTCCCGAATGAAAGAAAAATGGCATCAGGAGCTAGGGGAAAATGGAATGCAACTGGAGGGAACTGTAGATTCTTCTACCACACAGTTAAGAAGGGACTGCCCACCGAGGTGCAGGAAAAGTTAGATGGGATAGTATCAACGGAATGCAAGCCATGGCCTGAAATTCAAAACCATATCATTCAATTCTGCAAAAAGAAGCAAGAAAGGGACAAAAATAGACAGTTGGATATAGAAAATGCAGCCGCGAAATTAGTACAGCATAAACTTAATATGAAAAAAGATACACCAGATACAGTCATGCTAGCAACACCAGTCAATTAGATGACTGCGGTTGCATGATTCCCCACGATTGCCATGAATGCACTGGCAGGCAACACACAGGGAGCCGCACCTTACATACAGACACAGCCCATGTACAACACTGACCAACAGCCATACTATAATAACAGACAAAACACGACAAGGAACGCAGGGATGCAGGGTAGAGGTAGAGGTAGAGGAATGGGACAACAGAGATTGAGACCACAGTCAGGACCCCCTATCTGCTATTATTGTGGGAAACAGGGCCACATGCAGAGAGATTGTCGCACTAAAATGCAGAATGAGGGTCGACTAGTCACTGGGCCTTCACAGCAAACATCCACCCAATTCCAACAACAGCAGCAGATAAAGCCACAGCCACTTCAGCCCCAAGTACTACAGACACAGGCACTATTTACTCCTGTATTACGGGAGGAACACTGCCCATCTGAGATCAGATAGCGGACACACAGGGATTCTCTGAGGCAACAGCACGGGTCCCTTTCAATAAGCCAGTACCAATAGAAATAGGAGGCCACTTGGTGAAACAAAAATTGTTCTACTCACCACAGTCTCCAGTAAATCTCCTAGGGCGTGACCTCATGGCAAAATTGAACATGACATTTCACTTTGATGAAAAAGGCACTATGATCTGCTCAATACCAGGCACACCCTTGGTTAGGATGATGGCAGTCACTGTGGACTCCTCATTGAGCGATCAGGTAAGGGCCCGTCCAGTGGATGAGCACGCATTTTCCACAGCAGTACACACCATTGTTGCCACCACTCCAGAACTAAGAGGCCTCACTGTTCAATTACCGAAATAATTTCTTTTCAGACCACAGGTGTCAAATATCTGACAAACACTTAATTTTAGGCAAACACTGTCTTGAAATTACACCTACATACGGGGAATTCCAAGTATTTGACAATAGCGCCAGCACTTGGGCCTGCGTCATTTTGATTCAACCAGGAGGATTAGTCATGGAGATTTCAGATGATCAACTGTTTGGACCTCCTGAACATTATTCAAAGAGTGAGATTGTCTACGAAAATGCAGTACCCCTTTCAGTGACAGTGGAAATAAGAACACCCACTGCTGCCCAACAGTTTGACTCTATATGTGACACTGATCTCGCTCAGGTACCAGGGAACTTTTGGGCAACTGGCCCAAATGATGTAGGCCTCATTCACTCTGCTGCCCCATTCAGAATAACACTGAAACCAGGTGCCATACTCCCAAGAGTTCGGCAGTATCCCTTGTCTAAGGAAGCAGAGGAGGGTATTGCCCCCACCATACAAGCATTATTGGATAAGGGAGTAATATACCCCTGCACATCTCCTTGCAACACCGGTCTGTTTCCGGTGCGGAAATCTAAGACTTATCAATGGCATCTGGTACATGATTTACATCCCCTTAACAACATTGTGGTATCAGAATTACCAATAGTCCCAGACCCATCTGTAATTCTCACAAATATTCCTCCTGACGCTCAGTACTTTTCTGTCATTGACCTGAAAATGCCTTTTTTAGTGTCCCATTACACCCCGATGGCCAATACCTGCTCTCATTTACATTTCGCAATATTAAAATGACCTACACAAGGTTAGCACAAGGCTATTGTGAGTCTCCCAGCGTCTTTAACAGAGTTGTCAAAGCTGATTTCTTGAATTTTCAATGTGACAGTGTAGGAAAGTGGCTCTGTAGATACTGTTCCCAAATAGGTACAGTGTGTACAGAGTCCACAGTCCCCAGAGGTTTGGCAGAAGCTAAAGTTAGATATAACCTTACTCTCTAAAGTGGTAGCTTGGTCGAGCAGTAAGGCAGTATCAGAGGACAATGTAAAGCATTTGTCGTACACACTCAGTCAGCAAATAGTCTCACACACTCAAGAACTGAACTCTAGGCCTATGGTTTGTATATAAAAATATATGGTTGTTTTATTTTAGAACCAACAATAGGTATCAAAATATACTTTCTCAGAATGAGATGCTTTAGTTAAATACTTTTCAATAGGCAATTGACTTTTGAATGCAATAGTTACAGTTTGTTGCAATAGGCAACACAATTTCAAACACAATAATACATTGAGCTCAATGGGAATTTCAAGTTAAATGAAATTGATTACTTTTAGGATTACTTTTCTAACTCCAGGACTGGATCCTAGATTCAGTCCTGGGACAGTTCCTCGAAACAGGTGAGTTAATACGATTTAGTTACTGTTGTGATTTTTAAGCAATATTTTGGTATTTTAAAAGTTGACACTGAAACTTTTTCTAATGAAATCAACAATGTTATCCTATGGGAGGAAATTCACTTAGCAGGTAAGTGGGGTTATTGTTACTTTTTCTAGCTCAGTGTTGGATCCTGGATCCAGCACTAGTGTACCAACTGTAAGCAGTTGAGAGATTGCGTTTAGGTTATACAGACAATTTTTAACGAATATTTGTAAGTTTGCAAAATCGACACTTAGAAACTTTTTCAGCAAAAACTAGGCAATGTTATCCTATGGAAGGAAATTCAAGTTGCAGGTAAAATATGTTCTCATTACTTTTGTAATCCAGCGCTGGGGTCCTAGGCTCAGTACTGGGACATCTATCTAAAACAGGTAAGTAATTACGTTTTCACAGTTGGTACGTTT